>NC_079291.1:55897018-56200048 GCF_023638135.1 Falco biarmicus | reverse complement strand
AACATGCACAGTGCTTTGCAGGACTCAAGAAGCGGCAGCTCACACATTTAGGTCTGTGGGATGTAAAATATGTTGGGTATGTTCCTTCCAATGCCAGTTTGAAAGCTAGCTTTATGGCCATAGATAGCCAGCTTTGCGTATGTTTGAATGGTTCCCTGGTACATGATTTCTTTCAGGAGGTTCCTGTAATGTTAATGAATGTGAAAGTTGTGATTAGCATGGGAGATTATTGCTTACAGCAACTACACAATGTATTAGGCTACCCATCAGTCTTGCTGTTAGAGCACCCCGCAGAATTCAGTAAGTGACATCATTTACACAGCTGCCTCTACGAGCTTGGGAAACTTTGCAAAACATCTTATAGTCTAGGCAATAGCTTTGCTACAAAGCAAGTGTAGCTTCATTGATTGCAGTTCCTAACTTTGGTTACTGAACTGCACACCAAAAGTAAATTTTAAAAAAAGCAAAATTGAGATCAATCTCTAATTGATTTTGACTTGTCGTGTCCAGTTAAAAGCAGAACCAATGCTTTCTGAAATGTTACTGAGGTTTGGGAGTTTTGTAGAGGTGCATATGAGAGAAAGCATCGATAGCAGAATGTAAGATCTCTTAATTTGGGCTTCATACAGAGTTTTAGGCACTTAAATGTCAGACTAAAGTTCAAGTGTTCATCAAAGTCCTATGAAGATCTTCAATGTCAATGAAATTCCTATTAAAAGCTGTCCTGTGAGGCTTTGCTGCCTGTAAATGCTGATTGCTTGAACCAGAAATTGCACGGACTGTTGAAGCAAAGGCCTCTGCCGGATAACAGGGTGGCTGGAGGGAGTTTTCAAGTGGGGAACGACAAGGGAGCTGCCGCGGGTGCTGCCGCGAGAGCTGCTTTGCTTTGGCTGTGGGTCAGCTGGGGACAGCATCCCGTAGGGCAGGGATGGGCTGTGTGGCTCCACTCTGTCCCCACACCTCCGATGGGACCGGGGGTTCAGGTTGCAGCTCTCGTGCTAAAGGTGGTGGAAATGGCTCTTTCCCAGAAGCAGGAGGTCAGGCAGGGGCCATCTGCACGATGCTCAGCATCACCCCGATGGCACCTCATCTCATTCTTCCATTCCTCAAAATACCAGCCAGCTCCCTGCACTGAGGCTGCTGCTTTTCTGGATGTTTTTTCCTGGACCGCCAGCCCTGTGCCTTTGCAGGGGGGGCGGAAGGCAGGGAGAGCCAAAACAGAGGACAGCCTATTTTTAGCCTGACTATCTCCCACTCCCTGGAAGGCTGGGTGCCAATTAGGTGGTGTCGCAGGGCGATGCTTGCCTGTCTGTAATGCAGCCCCGGTGGCAGCAGGCGCTGGAGAAGAAAAGGAGCAGAGATTTGAGCCACCTTTCTGCAGTGAGGGACCCTGACCCTGTCTAGATCTGCAGTAATTTTTACTTTTTGCTGTTGCATCTGTTTATTTTACATATATAGCTTTCTTGTCCCTCCCATCACATTTTATAGCAGAGCTCTATACACACCGTGTGGTATGGTATTTTGAAGCCCAGGTATGGGATTTCAGTTTGTGCCTTTCTGTTCATTCGGTAGAGGGATATAAAAAAAAAAAAAAAACAACCAAAAGCAAGCCCAAAAAACAACAATAAAATTTAGGCTCAACCCCATACTTTAGGGATTATAAAACCATAAAGTGAAACTGATGATCTGCTCTGTCTCCAGAATAGCAAAAAGCTCCTCATAATTAATGTTTGAGCTACAACATATGCCATCCAGAAAACAGGAATGGAGGAGGATGGATTTTCTGTTCTTCAGTTTTTAGTAACCTAGTTAAACTATGTTCTTAAAAGTGTGCACATTACGCCCATATTATATTTCTTTTGTTCTCGTTCCTGACCACTGGATTTCTTCTATCTTACTCTGACAGACTGCAAAGTACTCTGTAATACATGGAGTAGTAGTGTTGTAGCTGTGTTTGTGCAAGGGTGCTGGTATAGTGATTAACTCATCCTTTTACTTTATCTTTGGTATGATTGAGCTCTCCACAGCATTTACTATGAGCCTGCTTCCCAGCCTGTAGTTGTCCTTAGTGATAGTTCTCTAAACCTTTCTAGTTTATGACCATAACCCTTGTGTTTTGGATATCAGAACTGAAATGCTCTACAGGGGTAATGTTCCCATCAAATTATATTACTGTTCTCTGAGCCCTGATTAACCAAGCTCTGCATCAGCTATTCTGCTCTTTTACCCAGAAGGCAGAGAGGCCGACAGTCACTCAGATCTTTCTGTTTATCTGTATAAAATACTGCCACAACTGTGGTTTTTTTCTGGTGCTTTACAACAGTGTCCCACTATCTAGGAAAGCCACATTGATATTCAGAGTACATCTTGGCCAAGCCTGTAGTAACTCTTGGGTGCAATTATCCTGACTTGTTGATTTAGAAAGTCTAGCTAAAGAAGCTGGTGTATATGGTACTTCTTTATTGTTCTTAAATTGGAAGGAATGTCATTCTCAGCATATTAGTGCTCCATCGCATGTTTTTTTCCCAAGTACAGAACAGAAATACGTATTGAACATTTCTGCCCTTTCCGTGGTGTTGTGCCTGGCAGTACTTACAAGACACAATTTATTCCTTATGTATTTGAAAAGTACCTTCCTGTACCTAAAAAGTCCAGCAATGTCTGTAGCTACGGTTTACTCACTGGGCCTTTGTACTCTATCACTGGCATCCAAGTTATATGTGTTATTCTTGACTTCCTTTCATTGTTTTTTCTTTTTTTAAAGCATTTTGCACTACAGAGTGTGTGCAGCATTTCTTTGCACCACACAAGACATTTTGGTTGACATAGGATGGATCTAGAAACTTTTTTGAGCCCTTCAGTGCCCAGGGAGAGTGACTGTGCAGGCTCTGCACTTCATGGCCAACGTGGGATTTGAAGGTCGATGCAGCGGGTGTTGGAGGGATCTGGGAAATTAGGAAAGGGAAAAGTCCCCAGCATCTCATTAAGGGTGAAGTCCTTTCACGGCAGATCTGCTTCACATCACCAAACCTTGATGCCTCCTTTTTAATAAAGGACAGACCGAGGGGGGCTACAAGCCCCCAGCCGTTAATACAAAGTGGTCGGGTACATGTTCCCACATCATATCCCATGATGGCAGCTGCAAATATGGTCTTTTCCCCACATGAAGTGTGATTGCAATATCGTGCCACCCTCTTCTGTGTTTCTGCTAACAGCCCACACATAACTGGGACTTAGTAAAATGATACCAGGGTCGGCATCCTACAGCCACTGTCTTTTGGCAGCCAAGCAGTAAATGGCTCCTCTCTGACTTCATCCTAAGCCAGAGACCACAAAAAACAGCATCACTGGGACAGTCAGTGGCCTCAGCGTGCTCTGCCTGGGCTGAAACACTGAGGACTTCAGGAGAAGCCCTCTACTCTGTGGGAAAGCCCAGGCTGGGAGGTGAGCTATAGCACTGGGTCAGCGGGCTGAGCACCAAGGGTTGTGTGAGGAGGACGGATAACTTCCCAAATTGTGACTGAATCCCTACAAGCCACTGAGATTTTCTTCCATTTTCTGAAAGCATCAGAATTCAGTCTTTCAAGCCCACTGATGCTGGGGTCCCTTAGCGAGACACGCAAGGCCTCCTGGCTTTGACTGAACATGAACTCTGGGCTGATGCATATTTATTTATTATTATTTTCTGTTTCATGCTGCTGATTGTCCTAGATGCAGAGGAGGAAAATGACTTTCAAATGAGAAGATTTTTTTGTAAGCCTACAGCATAGTTGTATTTGGAATGCAAACTTTAATCAGTTATTTTCTGGAAAAATGTGTAACAAAAGCGCAATCTCTGCTGCGTTCCCTTTCATCCTAGTATCAGCTGTGGGATGGTGTCCCCTGGAAGAAACATGGATTCTGTATAAAGAATTTAGGCTCTTTGTAAGAGCCTTGTGGCAGGGACCATCTACCTATCTTACGTGCCCTGGGAGTAATAATAAATGTCAATAATAATGATAAACTGGGCTGGTGGGAAAGCTGCTCTTCACTGGCTTTACTGAGGCGGCAGAGTACTTTTAGTTTTGGCAATTTCTAGATCCTACTTTTGGATTCAAGTGTATACTTCTTCAGTTCAGAAGCAGTCAGGTTCCCATACTTTTGGTCAAAGGGGTGCCCTTCACCCCAAGGAGGCACTGCTTCTCCCAGCGCCTCTCGTCCCATGCCCCTTGCCGGTAGCCACGCACCAGGTGGGGGCAAGCCCTGCTGCAAGAGCAGCACTATCTCTCTGTGGCTGATTGCATGAGCTGGCGGGGGTCCGTATCACCCCTCCTCATCCCACTGTGCCCAAGGGGCAGTCCATGCCCCAAGAGCTTTTGCTGTGCACCTAAAAAATCACAGGCGCTCATGTAAGTGGTTGCAGTAAAGAACTACCAGAGGAGGCTATTTTATTTCAGGGCACAACCGGAGAGGCTACTTAGCATAGTTTTACACGCTGCTAATGTGGGTTTATTGCTTCTAGGACCTGACCTACTATTGTCACGTGCTGCTGTATTATATGCTATGGATGCTTTTACTCATTTGGAGTTAGTCCAGGGATCTCTAACGGGGCTCTGCACTGCATGACCTAGGTGTGCTCAGTGTGACACCATCCTCTGCGCTGGGAAAGCTGGTTTATTGCACCGCTGTGAACTGGGAGGACTGGGGAATTAGGCCAGCAGCCTGCCCTACCTTATGCTGCAGTCTGGATCCTGCAGAGTACTGGGGGATGCCAGGGA
Organism: Falco biarmicus; assembly: GCF_023638135.1. NCBI lineage: Eukaryota > Metazoa > Chordata > Aves > Falconiformes > Falconidae > Falco > Falco biarmicus. The sequence goes on along the minus strand of NC_079291.1, from coordinate 56,195,291 downwards.
TGGGTGGAGGGACGCATGCTTCTGTGGTCCCCATCACCACAGGAGGCCATGGGTTTCTTTTTTGCTCCATTGCAGACTCAGTGTGTGTGCAGAGTGCTTCAGTCCAAGTTCTGGTGTGCAGGGGATTTGGTGAGCGGTGAGTCATCCCTCACTGCTGCTAATGGGAAACCTGAGAGTATCCAAATTAGAAATGGACAAAACATGATTTCTCAGGCTCACCTTTCCCCACACTGCTGAGCCTTGGAGTCTTGCAGCCGTGGCTGCTCTACTCCATCCCATCTTCTTCCTCTGGTGGGTTGAGCCTCCAGGAGGCAAAGGAACGATGAAGCAGAGGAAGGTGGAAGAAACTACAGAGAGTGCTGGTGAGGGAAAGAGCTCTCATTCATCCTCACCCATCACCAGGACCACCTCTGTCTTATAATTGTTCCCATGGTCAAAATAATGGGTCTTAACATTAAGTAAGTAGCACTTTAAGCATTTACTACAGCTGTATATTGAGTAATAGAAATTATGTTTTGTGTCTTTTGGTGTTACTAGTTTTGGTTTTCTTTCCCATTCTGCACCCTCAAATTTCTAAAGTGAATGTGTGATGCTTATTGTGCTTTTCATGGTTTCTTGACAGTCAACAACATTTTATATTTGATACAGTTTTCTAGTTCCCCCTCCATGTGTAAAGCACTGATCCAGGCAATAACATCTTGGGTGTGAGGCCAGTCGCTTTCCAAGTTGTTTAATTACAGACTGAGAAAACCGTCTTTTGGTAAATGGTGACTTTTATGCCTGAGTATCCATAGGGGCCTCGTCTGTATTTTGAAAATCTGAACACCTCTTCTTTGTCACCAAAGCGGCAATTTTGTATTGGAAGTGGCAAAAATTTTGTATTAATGGAGGTAAAAGCTTTGGATGACAATGTGTTTTTACGGTGTGGTGCTGTGAGCACAAGCACACGTTTAGATTTAAGTCAAAGAAGGTATTCATATGTGTTACTTGCCACTATTTTTAAAAGTTATTTTTTAATGGCAGCGCTTTGAATGTCCAAAAAGTGTTCCTGGCTTCTATTGAATGTGACACGACACTTGTTTCTCCGGGTGGGGAGAACGGGTGAAGTCACAGGACAGACTCAGCATGGGGCTGGAGTGAGGGCTGTGACAGTTTCCCAAGGTCTGATCCAGTTGGGCTGGGAAGCTCTGCAGTTACTGCCAGTTCCACCAGTCTCAAGGCAGCTTGGGCTGGGCTGAGACATCCTCCAAAGGAAAGGCTGCAGCAGCTGAGACAAAGGGAGTCACAGTTTTGGAGGAGAGGGCTGCCTCTCCAGGGAGGAGACCTGTGTCTGCTGATGGCAAACTGCATGCCCAGAGTCCTTCACAGCAGAGAGTTGGCCCTGCACTGTACACTAGCAAAGAAATTGTTGGATCACCTCTTCGAACCTCCAGAGATAGCCCCAGCATGCACCTTCCAGTCCCAGGGACCTGATGAAAGATATTTCCACCCATAGCTCTCCAGAGTTCCTATCTTCACCACCATGCTTTTTTTTTTTTTTTTTTCTTCTCTCCAAAACCTTCCCCACTCCTTCCTGCCTTGAATTCTGCTTAGGAGAACATTCCCCATCACCTTGCTTTTGCTTCCTTCCAAGCAGGAGTACCTCCTTCCCCAAGAGACAGCACTGGATTCAGGCTTTTCATGAACAGAAACTGCATGTGAGTGGTTAATCAGGTGTGGAGAGAACACAACTTGCATGGCAGTGCTCTTGTATGACCTCAGACATTGCCTGGAGGTGCCTCTGTCTCTGCCTTGGTGCCATATGAACCTAGAGTGTCTGCGCTCTCACTGCGCGCTTTGCTGAAGTACGATGGCAAGGATGTGCTGCTTAGGTGATCAAACAGAAAAAAAGGGGAAAAAAAAAGGTTTTGTCTTCAGGGATGCTGAGTTTTTCAGCCAAGGTCTATTTTGCTCTCCAATCCTCAAAACAGACCTCTCCTGGGGGCCTTCCTGGTTTTTTCTCTGCGTGGAGTTCGCCATGCAAGTGGAGACTGTGCTGTAGGAATGACAGAGAATTCAAAGTGTGTTGGTATGAGTGGCTCTAACCCTGATGGTAGCCCCATATAGATTGAAAATGCAGACTCAACAAAACTGCTCAAAGTGTGTTAGAGAGATTAGCCATGAGCACACGACATCTGTAAAATATTTTAAAAGTAGTCAAAAAGGAGGAGAAGTTAAGGGCAAAAGGAGAAGAAGGTGCACTGCTGGTTCAGCAGAGAAGACAAGCGTACCTGCTAGTAGGAAGAACAGCTTCACCATCTGATCCATGGGCTTCTTCCAGCTTGTCACAACAAATGCTGCACACCCAAGGCTATTTGTTGCACTCACAATAAACCCGTGAGCCTTGGGAGCTGCAGCTCATAAGTTGACTCATAAGTTAGGCACCAGTTACCACCTATGCAGATATACTACTCTTTAACAAGTAGGGGAAATGGTGAAGGCATGAAATGACATCGCTGTCACACTTTTTTTCCCACCTCCTCTGAATTGGGTGTTGATCAAGACCAAGTGCTAAGTCAAGCCTCAAGTGGTGGTATTATCTACTATATTCCTAGCAGTACTTAGAAGACACCTATCACGCTACAGCTGAGGTTCACTTTGCTGTAGTTAAGATAGTACCAATCCTTATTCTAGGACTGGGTGTCTACCAGCTGCCTGGGAAGTGTTCACGTGGGCAGGAGAGAAGGACAGAGCACAAGGTATCTAGAGATCATGGACCTTTCAGATCTGCACCGGCCAACCGCAAAAAAACAATTCCAAGTCTAGTTTGGCCTCCCAGTCATCTAAATTGTACCTCGTCCTTCTCATTTTCAAAGCCAGCAGCTCTGGTTTGCCTGTCAGGCGCTGATATTGAGGTGAGAGCTGCCTCCAGAACCAGGGCTTGGCTGATGGGAAAGCAGCTTGGCTGCTGAGCGGGAAGATGACCTCCCATTGTGGGCATAATTGCTGCATTCCTTGACTGGGAGAGGAAAGGAACAAGCCTGCCTGTGTAGGACTTACATGGAAATGGCATTTTTATGGGAATGTCTGAAATGCCTCTTACAGGCACCCGGTTAAACACTCCTCAGTCTGGCCACAGGCCAGTCTGGGAGTCCTTTGAACTTCTTGCCCTCAAGGCAGAACCCAGGGTTGAGTTTTCCTACTGACTTCCAGGATGCCAGGTCATTGCTAGCCACAGGGAAGATAGCCCAGCTGCCTAAAGTGTTGCCTACAGTGTTGTGTGCATCGCGTTGGCCGTGGTAGCGGTTTCACAGGCACATCCGAAGGCAGGCGTTGTTTTCTGCACTTTCTGATGTACTGTGTCCACTGGCAGATCTCTGTTTTTAGCAGGGTTAGAAATCAGACCACAGCTGGTAGCCGGGCAGTCTGCCAGTGTGCTGGGCGCATCAGCCATTTCTCATGATATATAGCAGCTGAGCTAGATTATTTTTTTGTGTGTGGAAGCTTTGAAACACGTTGAGCTCGCCATGTGGGAAAAAGTTCTGTTAGTCTGGTGCTTGTCTGCACCCATTTGTAGCGAGGGCACGTGGGTTTGGGATGTATTTCTGCTCCTGGCTTAAAACTTGCTTTCAGCACGTTGTGTGTGTGTGCACAAGACCTCCTGCTAAGATAGCAAGGTTCCGTTTCTAGGTGCAGATCTACAAGGTGGTTCATGTAGTCAGGGAAATAAAGCTGAAAGGGTGTGTAAATTCAGAGGCTGCTTTTGCAGCTCTCATGTACCATATGCTGCTTCTCAGGAGAGTAGGATTTTAGCCCGACAATCAGGCTCCTGTGGGAGTCTTTCCCTGCTGCTTTACCACCCTGGTCAGAGGCTTTGCATGAAGTTGCTATCCCTGAACCAAAATGAGAACTGAACGCCGCCAAGGAGAGCTGAACATCTTTCATGGTCTCACTGTTCCGCAGGGTGTTGCTTTAAGGGATCGATTCACCTTATCAGTGTTGTTTTCCTCCTCTTTCTTCAGGAGCTAAGTTTTAGACTTTACCATTTCAAGGCGGAAAAGGATAAGAGACGAAGCCCCAACATTAATCCCTGCACAGCCACACTGATTCTGCTTTTCTAAGGTTACTGCCCTTGGACGGGATAAATAAAGCTCCTGTTGCTTTGCGAGTAGCAAAACTAATTCAGCATCATTTCCTGTGGATCTAGCTCGTTTATCTTTAACTTGCCCTTTCAAGCCTGTAGTCTCTTCCTGACCACTTGTGGGGTGAAGTGGCAGTGTGTGCCACGGCTTACTGAGGATTCATTTGCATCCCTAAACCGATTGACATGCTGACTGTCATCTCTCAGAACGGGTAAGGGGCTGGAGCTACACCCTAGCGGGCACACTAACTACCATTGATTTATTTTACTTAGCTCTTCATTTCTATAGGATGAGTGGGTGTTTAATGTATCATCTGAAATGCCTACTTCTGTCTCAAGTGTGGTTGAAATTGGGCAATGGATTCGAAAGTTATTAGAGGGGATTAAAAGACAGACAGCATGATCAGATAAGCTTTTTTTCCTCAGAAAACTAGGCTAAAAAGGGAAAAAAAAATCTAGTGCAAGGACTAGTGCTATGTCCTCTGTACATTCTGGTTTTTCAGCATCTGCGATAGTTAATACTAGAAGCTCTGAGTATCTATTTGCAAGTGATGCAGCACATACAGAAATGCTGCTCTCCTTTCTTCTGACTGTTGATTTACATTACACCTGCAATATTGAATGTGGTCACCCCACTGATGTGGCATCATTCCCTTGTCTCAGCTGCTGGAATCTGTTGTGTATGTGTGAGGAGTGACTCCTGGTTACCCACATCTGAACACCCGCTTGCCCAAAGCAGGATTTCCCTGCCAGGAGACAAGCCCCATGGACTAGGCACGGTTTGTTGATGGGCTGTAAGGCAAGCCAACAAGTTGGTCCTTCTGAATCCTTGAGCAGCTGATGAGGACTTTGCTGCTTCTCCTCAGCCTAGATGTGAACATGGAAATATTTCAGTTGATCAAGGTTATGAGGCTGTGCTCATCACAGCCATGAATACATATTTGATCAGCACCTTTTGCAATGGGCATCATTTTTCTGTCTAGAAGCTGCCAGCTCAGCTCATAAACCCAGACTCTGGGAAGTGGGGAAGTCCACGAGGTGCTGTGCTTGGTGTCCAGATAAGAGGTTGCCACTTTGCATGTACAACAAAGCTGATGACCCTTTGATCCCTGTGCACATCTGAGAGCAAACTCTGTTAATCATGATCCCGTGATCCAGGAGGAGTGCCGGAACAGGGGTTGGGTTTAATGGAGCCTTTCATCTGAGAGAAGGGTGCTGGGATGGAAGCCAGCCTCAGTTGCAAGAAGGAAAATAGCTAAAGCCTGTGAAGGTTATTAAGACTTGGAATTTAATTTCAGGCTAAATAAAGGCATGTTCTGGGACATGGATTTTGAAATGTGAAGGAAAAGTATGAAGCTAAGATTTGGGGTTCTGGGTTATCCTGGCGTTTCTAGCTCAGTTTTCGGTGTTCCTGTTTGTGTAGCAAAGAGGGTACAAATTCTCAAGCAGACACACCTGCCTCCCACACACACAAATCCAGTGAGCCAGCTGGGCTACGGCGCTCCTCCCACACTCCTGCTCCTCTGATACCCCCATCGCCTCAGCCATCAGGACATGCCTGACTTACAAGCATTGCTGGAGCCCACAAGGCTGCTCTCCAGAGCAGGATGGGGAATGAGCTCCAGACAACGGCCTGGAGAGACTGCACCTGTAGTGCTCGAGGTCTAGTATCTTCTAAGTACCCTCAGGGAGAAGAGGTTTTATGGCTCAAAATCAGTGCTTTGAACTCTATTTGGAGGAACTGGGAAGAGCTGGTGGGCAACATGGTTGTTTGAGGTGATAGACACCAGATTATGTTCACACCTGCCGAGGAAGAAGTTTCATCTGGTGTTTGCTTGGATTTTCAAACCTCTGAATGTGTCTCACCCCAGCTCGTTGTGCCCCTGCACTTCTTGCACGGGGAGGCAGAGCATGGGCTGCTGGGCAAAGTCTGGGAGAACTGGGATCCCTTCCATCTTGCTGGTGGAAGAGGCAAATCACTCCACACCTTCCTGCCCTTCGTTCAGTTTGTCCTGTGCTTAGCTGCAAAGCAATTTCATACGGGGCCTCTGGGTGCTACTGTCAAAGAATGAAAAATAGCAACAGGAATTTTTGGGGCTGGGCTTCAGTTCAGAGGCTCAAAAAGTTTGTGTGCACTTGAAAATCCCTCCCTGCCCTTCCCCTTCAGCTGGGCACTTAATATCGTGAAGGAACACTTGGTACTATGCCCAGTCTTCAGGATTAGTAATTTGCTTTGTTGTCTGTGTTAATCTAAAGCCCCTGACTATGCAGCAAAATGCAGCAAAAATTCAGCCAAGTTCGGTCTTGGAGAAGTCTGGGAGGAGGGGATTAATCTGGTGTGTATAATGAAGCACTGCACTCAAGAGGGTCGCTACCTGTGAGCCTGCTGTCCCGGAGGGACCAAGCCACCTTCACCCTGGCTACGTCAGGTGTGCAGCTGGGGGGACCCCCACCATCTCCTACCGCAGCCAGAAAATGGCTTGGGGTCATAAAACAGTTTCCTGGCTGAAGCCTGACATTTCCTCTCCTCCCGGGGAGCGTGGAGATGCTGGCTTTTGGCAAACTGCTCTCCAGAGGCAGCTGGGGATGGATAGCTTTGCCCCCCATGTTTGTGGGGTTGATTTATGGCAGACTGGGGTGCACACTGTGCTGTCCAGGGGCATGCCACTGCCCACGCCTAAAGGTCGCAGGATGCCTTGCAAAGTACTTTATGCCTCTACCCAGGCCTTGATTCCTCAGCAATGTATACTCTGTACAAGGTCCTGCCAAATGCTTCTCCCACCCCTCTCCCACCCTCACTGAAAGCAGCTCAGACTCTTTGTTTCCCTTTGTTGCTAATTTGTGGTGGTGTGTTTTCTTCCTTTGCTGCAAGAGATACAGCCTCATATAACCTAACTCTGAAAGACTCCCGATACTAGCCCCCTCCCACCCTCCTTATTCCCATCCGTCTTGTGCCTCATTTTTGCAACTGCTATTATTTCATCCCTCTCAGGCACCTACTAAGGCTACCCTGATGATGGATGTTGCCAGACCAGATGCATAAATATTAAGAAAGGCGGAAAGAGCCAGGCTTGCAATTTCTTTGTGCAGAATGGTGATGGGGATGCTGTTCTTAGAGCTGACCATCACAACTGCAACCTGAGCTCCAGATTTAAAAGCCTGTAGATGCTGGCTGAACTAAAGTTTTAGCTGGGACTGTAACTTGGTAGAGTCTTGTGGTCAGGCAGAGAGGCAAACATGCTGGTTATACTGGTGATTTTCACTAGACTGCTAAAGGGCTTCTTCAGGAGACTGGGCTGGTCTCCAAATGTATACTGTACCTTGTCTAATTTCTACTGCTGGTAGAGCAAGACAAATTTGTGACTAGATGCTTATTTATTTGCAGTTTCTTGAATCTTGACATGCAAAATCTGATGTGAACATTGGACTCTGTGCATAGCCCTAGAAATGATTAAGTTAACTGTCAATCTGGGATGTAATCCTTGTAGCGCAGTATCACAAGTCACCTGTCTACGTGACCACCTGAATAAATCAGTGTGTGATCGCCTGGAATTGCCAGAGGTTTGGTATTGTCAGAAAGCCTGATGGCAATATTCAGATACTGGAAGAACAGCAAGTCTTGATTAACGCTGGGTTAGCTGTCTCTTCTCTAATGCTGTTTCCAGTTCAATGGATGTCTTGATAATAGTGTTTGGTCTGAATGCCACAGACTTATTGATGGTCACAGATCAAAATACCATCACTTCTAATAAATTATGCTGCCCTATTTCTGTTAAGAAGCACACCAAGGAACAACATGTATAAAAGCAAGGGGAAAATCTGAGCAGTCTCAACAAAGACTCATAGTGCTACTACTCAGAGTGAGGGTGAACAAGACTGAAGTATATTTCCAGAAGTGAAATCTGGGGGATGCAACTTTGACACTGGCAGTGCATCTTGATTGTGGACCCTGCAGCACATTAAGACTTGGCAGTGTTTTTAGAAGATGCCGAATTCAAACTTTTCTTGCCTACAGCTCTTTCAGTATCCCTCTTTGCCCCCCTATCCCACTTGGATCAGATGTAGTTTTGGAAATTTCAGGTTACATAGGTCAGGACTATTATTAAAAAGGCACAGAATATTTTTCTTACAGCTCAGGGTTGCAGCTAATAGAGCCAAAATTTTTTGATAGACTAAAATCAGTTTAATGTTAACAGTCTCCAAAACATCATTTCTTTGTTATTAGCTATGAGAACTGAGGGCAAGTGCTGCTAGTGTGATCACACAAAGATCTTGATAACCATACAGCCAATACCTACTAAACTGACACTTTGTCAAATCAGGGGTTATGAATGTGAAACAATCCTCATCTTGCTAGATGTGATCTCTCCAGTTTAACATCGCATATCTTGGTGATCTTGCTACTCTTCTGAAGATCTGACGTTGTCACTTCTCATGCTTTGCAGGCAAAAAGCAGCTCATCAGTTCAGTGTTTTCCAAAAATATTAAGTTTCAGTTACAAAAAATGTGCAAATTGCCTTTCTCTATTTAAAACTAGAGATCAGTGTCTGTTCTATTCCCTGTAGGAGGAAGGAGACTGGAAGGCATCTCATTTCAGAGCATACAAAAATGGACAGAAAGTCCCAAATCCCTCACTTCAGGCCGTTTAACACAGCAAACCGTAAAAGCAGCTGTTTGCAGAGTTCACGTGCTAAGATGAGAACTTTGGCTTTGTGACCACCTATGAGCATCCATTAAAACAGAGTGTGGAGCAGAGCAGATTGTGTGGCACTGCCCATCTGCACATCGGGTACCCGTGCTTACTTTTTAATAAGAGCAAGGAGCTGGATGTAATGTCATGCAGTCATAATTCTTGGCAGTTGCTATAGTTCATATGTTTATTGGAAGATGAAGCTTTGGAGCATTTATCAGATCTCTTTACGCTTCCTGCATTAGTGCTTGGGGTTTTTTTTCAGCTGAGCTCTCAGGCTGCTGAAGCCCTGTTTGGTAGGGAAAGAGCCATGTGTCCAGTGGGGTGTTTCATGGGGGGAATGACTATACTGAAAAAAAGTGAGCAGGTCCAGAAGCACCTGCCTGGGAAATGCATGTTTGTAAACTTAGAGGTTTTTTAGTAATTTTCGAGGACAGGGAGAGAACTGTGCTGTAGAAGAGTTGGGTATGAAATGGGAGCGCTAGCCTGAAAGATGATGGACTTTCCTTTGGAAATAAAGTGGGTTGTGGCAGACTGATCTGGGGGAAAGCAGCGATTTCTGCCGTCTGAAAGTGGACTGCAATAAGCTCATCTGTCAGCCTCGGGGTGTCCTTTAGGGGTTGGAGTCAGGCTTGGAGCCACAGCTTGCAACAGAAGGGGTTATATGGCAGCTGGAGCCAGAGGAGACTTTCTAGCTGGTCCATCCAGAAAGCCTCCTCATACCACATGCCGTCTCAGCCATGCAGCCACCTTAGGAGAAGGCTCCAGGGGTGCTGAGGACATTGTTGTCCACTCCGTGTGTTGGGGCACTGAATGTTCAACATCCCTGTGCACCTAAGCCAGGCTGACATGTGCTCCCAGCCATGAAATAAGAGTAATGCTCCTTGTGCAGGGCTGAGGACGAAGAGATGCTCCTGGGGGTTCGCAACTCTTGCTATGGGAACTGCAGGGAGGATGATTTCCTGGCTTTTCTGGGACAGTCCTGAAATGCAAGGGACAGGGCTCACAAGTCTCCCTCTTTTCTTCTTTTCCCATTGCTTCCATCTTGATTTAGGAGGTAGGTGGGCAATAACAGAGGATGCTCTGAGCTCCCCCACTCCTCTTACCCCAGCCTCCCAAATAAGTGAAGTAAAGCTTGAGTTTGCCCTTAGGAAGGTGATATGGTATAAAATTTCTTCTAGGATGACATTTCTTCTTTTAATAAAACCCCCATTTAAATAATCAAAGTCCCAGAGATGAGATGCAACTGGCCCATTTGCCCAAGAGAGCGTTTCAGAATACTTTTACCCAACAGTTGGTCTGAGATCAAACAGACTTGGCATTGCACTGTTTCCTGGATAACACGCCGTCATTATTTATTAATCTGAATCAAAGTGCTTGATGTTTTCATGCTATCAGTTAGACAGAGCCTTATCGTCTGCCTCCCTTTTCTTTTTAATTTGTTGTGTTTCAAGAAAGTTTTGAAGCTGTTGCAGTGGGAAATCCATAGCTTAAGTGGCAGCTTGCTCATCTTTTATTTATTTTTGTAATAATCCCATTGTTACTCATTCAAAGCTCCAAAAGATCCTTGTCCTCAGTCAAAAGGTTTATGCTTGGATGAGATTCTAATGATTATTTTTAAAAGAAAAGCATGTTTTTATGGTTTTGAATAGGTATGGTCCCATTTATTGATAGATGTTTTGAAAAGATGTCATTTGTCTGGCCAAACCTGAATAATTTTAAAATACATTTTTATACTGGGACCAAAATGACTATCTGAAGTTCCAAATTTTTTCATATACTTTAAAAACAGAAGCAGAAAGTTGTTGAGACAGTGGGAGAACCAGGAACGAGATGTGATTAGGGTGATTTTTTGCCTGTTTTCCATCATTCTTGGAGAGAAAGTATCCCCCTCCCCCCACCACCCCAAAAAAAAAAAAAAGAAAAGAAAGGAAAAAAGTTATTTTCTCTGAGAAATCTGTTCCCTTTTCAGTTTGGAGGCTTCTTTGTTGTAGAAAGAAATTTGTATCTCAAAGTAGATGATTTTTACTAAAATGCTTCTCTATTGGAAAAGCATTTTTCTATAGAAAGAGTTTCAATAGGAAATTTGCAGTCAGCTGCTACATACGGCAGGCAGCACTGCTCTCCTTCCCTCTCCAAAGGGTGGCTTCATACAGAACCTGCGCTTCTGCGTATCCATGCCAGTCTTGTGGTTTTATAAGCACATTTTCCTATTTTAAAATGTTTTCCTGTCTCCTGTTTTTGTGTAAAACGTCTTCACAAAGAGGGAGAATGATTAATTGGAAACTACAGAGGAAACTACAAAATCAATTGCACTCAAAGAACTGTCTAGTGTAGAAACTAAACTAAAAAAAAAACCCCACAGGTGAAATATATGTGTTTTTTCTTTCTCCTTATTCAGTCATAGGCATCTTATCTGTTACTGGGAAGATTTTTCTGAAATAGAATTATTACCCTTATATTTTATTGTATTGGTGCTCAGCTACACATTATCTGTGAACATGGCAAACAACATTAAAAAAAAAAAAAAAAGCCAAAACCTGTCTTGATGGGCTGCAGAATTATTCTGACCATTTACACCAAAAGAAGATCTGATCCCCAAGCTGGTTGTGCTTCTTTATAAAATTAATCCGTAAGATTTTCTGCTCATAAATAACTGTGAAATGATTGAACTTTAAAACATAAGACTTCTCGTGTGCTAAACCTCATGGAAGAATAATCTCTTGATAAATTTAGTTTTAAAGTAACGGAAGCATAGATGATTGTGATTCTATTTTTAGACATGCGCAGTAAAACATTTCTATTTGGTTTGTAGTCATGTTAGTTTAAGTCAGAGCTTCCAAATGAAGACAGAGGTGTGAGAACAAGCAAGGAACGGGGTCAGCGTGGTGAACAGTCCTGGCACTGGGTCTGGAGGCATTTTTGGAAAGACAAATCCAGTCTGGGTTTGCCAGGGCAGGGAGTAGGTGGTGATGAGTGAGGTATGAGATGGCCAGAGCTGGTGGCATCACTAGCCACATCAGAAGGACTTGGAGAGCAGGACCTGTATCTCTGCTGCCTACCTGTACCAGGCAGCAGAAAGCAAAGCACACTTAAACCACCAGTTCTTGGGATCGTTGCAGTGTGCACAGAGTGAAATGGATGCAGTGATGTCTGTGCTGTCAGGCCATACAGACCTGCAATAATAGATACAAGTAGACCAGGCACCGAGATGTTTCTGCTTCGGGTGTGTAAGGAGAAGGAGTTAAGGTAAACCAACAGAACTCTGTCCTGGACTATCTTATTCTTGTTAGCCACTGTGAGAGTAAATGTTAAGTATGTGGAGTGGGATTTCCCATTACATTCTTAATGTGAATCTTCAGTTTAATTTAGATTCATCTGGGAATATTATAAATTGTAAGAACTGAGAGGATCAGTAATGCTTTTAATGGCCTGATCTTTCAAGCTAAGATGTTCTTCTTGCTTGGACCTAAGGGCTGGCTGACAGGCTTTTTTGTGTTTTGTGACAGCATTTAACACAGCTCTTTTTGCCAGCTCCATCCCTTCAGGGGGTGTGTGGAAAGGGGAGGTAGGAGAACTCATGCTGAAGCCCAAGGCTGCAGTACAAAGCTGCAATTTGGTCTGCTGTGACCAGGACATCATCTGTAACTTCTTTGCAGCTCACTGACTTGGAGATCGAGTAAGCAAGCACAGTTTCCACAAAGGATGGTGGGATGGGTTAGCCTTGTCTGGCTGCCAGGTGCCCACCAAGCTGCTCTCTAACCGCCCCCCTCCTCAGACTGGATTAGCCCACCATAGATAGTTATTAGATAAAGGGGACCTAATACACAACCATCCTATGTAAAGGATGGCTATTAGGCCCTTGGAGACTGTGAAATATATCCGGGAGACATGGATGAGGGGAATCTGTGAAATATCATCCAAATTTGCCTCTTAACCCCTTACATTTCTCTCTTCTCTCTCTGGCAGTAAAGATGGGCAGGAAAGATCTGGGATTCCAAACAGCTTTTCTGGAGTTAGCACTACAAGTTTTGGGAGTATTTCTGGAAGGGAAATAGAGTCAGGGAAGCATATTTTGGAGCCAGGCTAAACATTTGTGTGGGAAGAGAGGAACTGTGCCATCCCACTTGTTCTGCTTTTAAAATCACTATATGCTTTGACATAAACTGCAAGACAAGCCCAAGACGTGAGTAGGAAATTGGCTGTGAACTAGGATGATTGTGCATTTTCAGCTCTTTTTTTGGGTTGTTTTGTTGTGGTCCTCTAGGATTCATGGATGCCACCAGCACATATTTCAATGTGCTTTTAAAAACACTAGCCCAAAACAACTTTTGCCCATGTATCAGCATAGTCTGGATCTCAAATATCCCTTTCATTTGCAGAAAGAAAATATAAGACAGAATTATTTTTTTTTCCAGATTTGTGAGTCCATAGTGAGTCTGAGAGTGTCAGGATAACCTGGGTGATCATATTTCTGGGAACAATGTGGTTGTGATTAACTAATTAAACATATGCCATTTGTTGAAACTGAAGATCTATACTTCTTGTTGCGAAGAAATTGTGGGCACTGGAAAGCTGTTGTAGAAGTATTAAGTTTGCCACTTGCTGGAGTGGGACAGTCCCATACTCCATCCCTTCACCACCACGCATTTGCAGGTAGCAGGTCCCTTTTTGTCTGAGAAGAATTGAGCAGAGGAAAAGCTCGTATTCCAGAATGGTTTGAATTTTGGGGGGACAGATTTCAGTCCAGGTGCCCCTGCTCTGTCAGAGAAATGCAGACATGCAAGCATAGACACTCAGTTCACAGGTACCTACAGGTATCTATCAACACCTAAATTTAGGTGTCCCACAGACTGAACTGTCAGGACCTTCACTGGGGTCTGAAGCAGAGTTTTATCTCAGTGAAGTAGACATGCAAAACAGGAGAGATGACTCATGTCCTAACAGTGTCTACTTCTCCCTGCGTATCTAACATCCTGCATTTCTTTGGTTTGGCTATTCTATTCGAATGCATCAGAGAAGCTAGATTTTATTGGATTCATTCTGTCCTGAGTATGAGGCTATTTCACAAGAGTTGCATATCTAATACATATATTTTTTTAGCCAAAATTTTCTACAATACTTTATTTGACCCATCTAAGCTGAGGAACTATACTGCAAGATGGATAAAGATTCAAGTGAATGTATAGAGGAGCAGGCAGTACTTGAATTATTAGCCCTGTACATGGCAGATTAAAAATTAGGAGACCTGACCAAAGCCTTTCATGTTCTTGTCATGTTTTTATTTTCAGCTGAAATTGTCTTGGAAAAGGGGGAAAAAATCTGAATGTTGAGGCAGCACAGTCATTTCTGTATCATTTTTGGACCCTAGACATAGTGTCATTTGGTGGCTCTTACCTTGCCCCCAGTATTCGTATATTATTGTGGGTGTCCAGTGCAGAAAGAAGCCTGGATATAGGAGGGGATTAAGGTCAAGATATTAGATGATTTCTTGGTGCAATTGCTGTTTATCTCTGCTGTTACTAATAATAAAGTTATTTTTAGGAATAGTGTTTTTTTTTTCTTTCAGGAAGTGCAAACAAGTTCCCAGATTATGGAACTAGTGCATTTTCCATTTAGAAAATGTCCTGCATTGATACCATCATCAGATGTTTCTCTTTCACAGGCCACTTGATGTATTATTTTCTGGTTTACTCATTGACTGTTTGGTCCCATAAGCTAAATTAAGCAAGAAGCCACAACAGGGTTTGCGATACTAGGCCACTATTGTATGCTTCCAGTGCACTGTGCCTCAGGCCCAATTGAGTATGACCGACCACTCAAGCATGCGTTGTTGACACAAATGCATATTTGGATGTAGCTTGTTAGTAAATGCAATGTCCTCAGCAGTTTTATTTGGATGATTATATTATTGCTAATTAACAGAAAATGTCATGACTTTTGGAAAATAATTGTTTGTGCAATGTGTTATTTACTCTGAAAAATTCTCCCATGTAAAAAAGATGAGGAAATTATACAGGGGAGAAGGAGGGAAATATTCAGGAGAGCCACAGGGTTCTCAAAAGCATGAGTCTCATTGACATCAGTGGGACACAGCCAAAACCACTCCTGGTAATGTGACTCACTCATACACCTCTAAAATCATCCACATTGACCACTCTTTAGATGCTCCCCATCATTTGCTTAGATGCAGTTTAGGTTTTAGTTAGCATAAGGAGAAATAAAGTTTAATCCAGCTAACCTACCAGCAAAATGTAGTAGCTAGAAGGCGGCAATCTTGGTGCTAACATTAAAGGCTACTAGGTATTAAAAAAAAAAAAAAAAAAGCAAAAACCCAATGAAAAATCCCTGGCTTCTCTGCCTCCATGCTTCTGTCAGCTTCATTTACATAATGGTTTAGAGCATTATGTAATTCAAATCAAACCGCTGTCAGTCGGCACCAGCATCCATTGCGTCTTTTCCATGAAGCTGCGCTGAGACACTGAAGTAAATGTATTTGAAAGGAATGACAGAAATTAAATAATTCTGTCTCTGTGACGCCAGGGGTCTGACCCACTGCCTATTGCAGTTACACAAAATATTCCCTTTGACTGACGTGAGCTGAGGATTGCACCCCCAGAGCCCATGTAAGCCCTTAGCTCTGATTCCTAAACTTGGCAACCAAACCCAGGCGGTTTTCAATTGCAAACGGGCAGAATATCCCTCCTCTTTGGACAGCAGTAATCTCTTTCTGTCTCTCGGGGGCAGGGGGGGGGGAATCTCTTCCATCAGCGTGGAAGATCCGCTAGCTTTATCCAAATAGTATTGTCACATTTACAGTGCACTAAATAATGAATCAAATCTTCAATATACCCCAGCAAGCAGCAACCAGCTATTCCCTGATAGGGTCCCTGTTCAATTTACCCTGGGTGAGGCTCCACTTCCATTACCAGGGAAGATAATTTTGCCAGTGCACTTCTAAAATGTGCTTTTTTGTTTTTCTCCTTGTGTTTTATTACAAAAGCACTGAAAATGTCTGCCAGTAGCTGGGGATCCATTAGCATCCCACACCATCCAAAACCAAAGAGGGACCCTGTGTCCTTGTCCGGGGGAACCCACCATGATAGACAGAGATGCATTGCGTGGGACAAAGAGGAGAATAAAGTAGCTGTGCCAAAATCACAGGGGATTGATGTCTGTGTCACTTGAGGGTTATCGCTGTGGACAGGGAGAGGTTTGTGGAAAGGTTATGTTGACTTGGAATAAAGTAGGTGGGAGGATACGATCGTTTCCTCAGCTAATGAATAGGAAAGGTATAGAGGTGGAGAAGAATGGGAAGCTGGGTGTACCGTAGGAGTCTGAATGGGGTGGAGTTCAGTGAAGGATGGTGGCTGTGGAGCAGCGTGCTGCTGATGCTGCAGACTTGGCAGGACCTGCTGCCTCGCCTATCTGCTGGTGCGGGAGGGGACCTGCCACCTCCCACTGCTTGACTTTGCATGACTTCAGTCTGTCTTTCCCAGCTTTCACATCCAGTATTTTCTTGGCCCTACACCTCGGCCTCTTTTTGTTTTTTGTCACCTGAAAGAAGGAAAACCTATTTTGCTCTGCTCACGGTTAGCAATGAAGTTCAGTTGTTACGTCGTGTTTGCCTCTTAATTCAATGCTAAAATTGTGAAAGAGGCCCTGGCTTTGCTTATAGAGTTTCATACATTTTTTTTTAATGTGAGCATGCCAGTTCTGGTGATGGCTTTTATAAGTCTTGGTTTTCCCTGCTGATGAAATGTGTCTCCATAACTTAAATGGAGGAGAGGATCAGTGATGCCTTACCTATAACATTGGGGTAATACATCAGACAGCTTTCCAGCCATGGCTCCCTCTCCCCTAGAAGCATGCAGCCAAGCTTTTGGTGGCCAGCATAAAACCTGCCTTCTTTCAGCAGGATAACTAACCCATAATGGCTTCAGAACATATTTTAATATCCATTTTACAACTTCCTGTATCCGTTAGAATGTCTTTACAAAACACTCTGTGAATAAAATGGACCAGATTTGTTATATTTTATTCATGTGAGCATTCAAACCACCTAATGGTGTGAGCAGTGTATATTATATTTGGCACAACATGGAGTTCTCCTGTAGATTTCTTATTTCTTGTTCAAAAACTAGTGACTGCATCCTGAGCTGAAAACATTCCTCTTTCTTGGTAGCTCTTTGCAAGCTCTGTTGGTTCAGAGTAGCAAAGGAGAATAATTTTTCCCCTGGATCTGAAGGCTGAGCAGTTTATAGTAAAATAACTGAGGCCAATCTCTAGTTAATTAAAATAGGCATGAAAACCTGTTGGGTGCAGAGAATTATAATTTTCAGCAAAATATAGAGATGCGCTTTGGTAACTATAATGTGCTGCTTCCCTCTTGCTTATTTATGTCATTTGGTTGCAGCATAATTTGAAATAAAAACACCTGCAAAGAAAGCAGAATATTTTTAGCTCACTAAAAATATATATTTTATCATAAGAGAAGACTTAGTGCCAGCATTTAATTCTTGGCATAACATTTGTAATCCCCAAATACTGTTTCAATATCGGGATGAAATCTTCTGAATTCATTTCCTTGTAACACATGTTAGCTTTCTGAAGACTTTATCTTATCAATAAGTCATTGGTAATGTCAGAATGCCGTGATTCTGATGAGAGAGACGCCAGCAAAACTCATTAAACTGGATTTAAAAGAAGATACAGTGTAGACATTGCTGGTTGTGAGGAAAGGCTTGTGGGTTGGTGACTCTGAGATTTTGGTTTGGACATTTTGTGTTGTTTTTTTTCCCCACTGATGTGAATGCAGTGAGTTCTCTTACTTATGTGTGCCTGCCCTTAGTCAGCATGCATGGCGAACAAACAGGGCTGCTTTTAGGAGGTCTGTGTTATTCAGTGTCATGTCAACCCACAGGTTTGCCTTGTGACATGGGCAGCAAGAGGAACTGTCTCACAGCTCCTCCCACATCAGTCTGGGGCTGATGTCAATGCTGTGCCTTTCCTAGGAGATCTCCTTTGAGAGCTAAACATCACAGTGTTTCCATCAGATTTTTGTAGAATACAAAACCTTTCCCCTGTGGGCCAGCCACAGGAGCCTGCTTGGTCCCCGGCAGGTGTTGATGTCTCCAGCACCCCTTTTTGCACCTTCAACTCTGAGCTTACCCAACAAGGTGTCTCTGGGTAAAGAAGCATTTGCAGATCGCCTTCATGTGTTGCAAATAAACCCAGGGTTTTCCAGCTCCCTGCAAGCTTTGTTACCTTCTAGGCCATTCTTTAAAGCCTCAATTACACGCTTTCTGGTGTTCGTGCTCTGGTGTGAATGTACTGTCTTTCAAGAGAGCATTTCTATCTGAATATTTCTGGTCCTAACAGATCGCTTCCCCAGCTGCTGTGACTTCCTTGAGATGGGTAGAGCTGTGCTGATTTACGCCAGCTGGAGATGTGGCTGATTATATGTGTTAGGAACGTGCGCTACAAAAAAATAATTATTTATGGTCTTGACAAAATTATGCCTGTTGGAAAAAAGAAACAAACCAGATATCAGTTTAAGCAGAAGTAATGAATGTGCTGTGTAAAATTTCAAGGACTGTATTATTCACTTCACCCTTCTACTGATGTGAGCTCACAGACCCTCAGCGTGCATATTAACAGCAAATGAAATTTTTCATTTAAAAGAAAATTTCCCATGACACCACCTAGCTGTGGAATGTGAAGTGTGGTATAAATATAAGTGAAATAAGTCTCCAAAGGTTGCCTGTTGATTATCAGTAAAATTATGAAGACTAAGTCACCTAGACTCCTTTAGCCTCTTGATCTTTATGTATCTTTGTGTAGAAGGTCTTTATTTGATCTTAATTAAAAACAGGAGTTCTTCATGAAGCCATTACTTCTTGGCTGGAATAAAACTTCCATGCAATCCCATGTCACCTTGCAGTCTTTTAAAATATGGTAAAATGTTTGTGCATATGTGTAAATTTATGCATAAGAATTTGTGAATCTAGGCCAGTGACATTAAATTATATGTGTCATTGTTATGTTCTTTATCTCCCTAGCCTATTATCTTCATGTTTTGCTGTGCTTTGCAGGTCAAAGGAAAATGCCAAAGAGATTATATGGAAAAGATGGGGGGGGTGGGGGGTGAATGATGACCGTGCTCCATGTAGTCTCAAACACTTAAAAGAAACCCATCCTTATGGCTGTTTTTGCTACCACAGCAGTTAGGAATGCAAAGTCTATATTTAGTCACAAACATTTCTTAAACCAAAGAATTTAGGGCTCCTGATTGTTATTTTGTAAGATTTAAGTCTAGTAGAGCCGCAGTGGAAAGATACCTGCTGTCACGGGCTACTGTCCGTCTCCCCAGCCCATGGTCAGCAGCAGCTTCTTTGAGCAGCATTATGGAAGTCAGTAGGGTTAAATGAATACAATCCTACTCAGGACGAGCACGTCTGAGGTACCTAACCTTTAAGCTGTGATCACCCCTTTCACATTGTTGATGTTCAAGCTTGGCTCCTTTATTATCATTGCTGAGTGTCTGAAATATATGCGCGCACGTCTTTGATGCTATGCCAGGCAAGACTCCTGTGCCGTTGTGCAAGCAGGAGACGGAGGTGCAAGAATCCGTGACTTCTCTGGAGACAGTGTCCAACCAGGTGTAGTGCACAGCAAGGACCTCACCCTCTGCTTTCCCTGTTTCTTCTGGGGGGTGGGACCTCCCTGCTGGCTCACGTCATCATCTTGGGCCACAATAAGGTGGTAGGTGCTAAGGTGGTGGTTTGTGACTGCAAAGGCCATGCAAAAGCAGGAGGGCAGCTACTGGAGATGAGCAGGACCCACTTTCCCTGTACATACACCCCTGCAGGTAACCTAGTGCCCAAAGTGGCCTTCTGGGTGATGGTCCCTCACCCACGGGGACACGGGGAAAGGCTTGTAGGGCATACAGGCCATGTTCTGAGAACCTGAAAGGTCTTCTCAGCTGGAGCGGCTGAAGCCTATGACAGTAAAGGTAAAACTGTAATGGAAAACAGCATTTATCTTTCTGAATAAATACAGGCACTAGCAATGTCTTATTTGTTTGTAGCGTTCTCACTTCTTGCCATACCATAGAAAATATGCATCTTGGGGCTTTATTTTCATATGCACATTTTGTTTACATAACCAGTACATTTTTATCAGCAAGAACCGATGTTAACTGACAAAGCAAGAGGGAAATGTTCATTCTGTGCATGGTGATATCACAGAAATAATGTGTTTGAAGCCTTGTACTTCAAAAATATGCCTGAGAGGAATGGAAAAATTTAGGCTCATATTGTAAAAATGTGAGTCACAACAGCTATTATCTCTTAAGAAATGGCATTCCAGCTCTTTGGTTCAGTCATTGATGATTTCCCTTTTTAAGTAGTGGTGCTTTCTCACCCTTTTAAGAAACATCTGGGCTAACCCTGGCTATTTGTAGAAATGTTTGCAATTCATAGATTAAAAGAAATTAGGCATAGAAAAGACCGACAAAATTATCTTGTCCATTTCCTGAAAGCGTATGGAATTAAAAAAGAATTAGGCTAAATATATACAGATGTTAAAATCTGGAACTTTAACTTATACACATTATGAAGATAAAACATGTCAAGATTTTGCAATGTAAGGATGCTGGAAAATGTAATTTTCTTAGGGAAAAGTAAATAAAAGAGTAGTCAAAGTTCTAATGACCTTTGTGTAGGATTTTCCAGTTGTTCCTAGGCAGCTACCTTTCTGGAATTTGCAGATAAAATTGAAAAGATCTGGTTTTGACCAGTCTGAAATTGATTCAGTTTTCTAATAAGAGAGAGCTTTAAACAAAAACTAATTCCCTTTTTAAAGAAAAAATAATTAAAACCTCATTTTGATTACATTTTTCTGGCTATTTCATCTCTCTCACCATCCCCTAGTTTGTTTGTGTTTGTTTTTGGTGTTTTTTTTTTTTTTAATTTTGACGAGTTCTGTTGCCCAGAATGCTTTCTTTCAGAAGTCTTTAAGGAAGTCTGAGGAGGGGATGCTGAATATTCTAGTAAAGATTCAGTTTCTGTGATCAAGCAAACTGCAGCACTTAGGAAAGACATTCCACACCTTCTCTTACCAACTCAGTAAAGTACTTCCACCATCTCTGTTTGGCTTTATGGAGAAGGTGGTGCAGAGGTGGCTGCCACCAGTTTTCCAGCAGAGGGAATGTCTGGGTAGGTTACAGGTAGTCACTCAGCCCGTGCTCTGTAGTGCTGGAAGCAGGTGGTGGGCGCGATGCAGATCTCGAGCACCTGCAGCTGTATGGTACTGACTTTGCTTCTCTGCACTTCCACATCTGCACAAGCTGAGCCTGGCCGCAGGGTCGGCAGCAGATCAAGCCCTTGGCCAAGGCAGCGCAGGCTGTCTTGTGTCTGCATTAGTGCTACGTAAGGACAAAAGTACATCAGGTCAGACGTCAGGTTTCTCCAGACTGATAGCCTAGGAAGAGTGTGAAAATAGGGCAAACCTAAGCAGTCTTTCTTGCACGCACCCATGTTCTGCGGCTGAGGGATTTTCTCAGTCAGAGATGGCACCTTGGTGTTTAAAACCATTAATGGACCTTCCACCCTTGGATTTGTCTTGTGGCTTTGTGAACTCTTGCCATGTGCAGCCAACACAGCCAGGATAACCTTGCACCTTGTGCAAAGTGGGTCTGGTGTTGTTTCAGACCTGCTGCTCTGTGATTTCACATTAAACTTCACCATTCTTGTATGATAAGAAAGAGCAAACTATCATTCCTCATTTGCCATCTTCACAGCATTCATAATTATCTGGACCTCAACTACCAGCCTGCAATGATTTCCTCTCAGTTGAGAGACCTAGTCTGTGCCCTGCCAGTAGTACTGATCATTTTTGTTGGCCCCTTCAGCACTGAGACAGGTTTCACTGTGAAGAAACAAAACTGGAAGTGACAAAAAACTCAGAATTCTCTGGTCACCTGTACTGTTGTAAAGTACAGAAAACAAAATTCTATTCGCTTGCACTGGTGCTGAGTCATAAAGCGTCAAGCATAAGAAAACTCAGTTTGTGGGAAAGCTTCAAATTTCCTGTTTTTCAGGAGGAAGGGGATAAAGCAAATGATGTGGGGGGTGAGGGGAAAGGAATAAAGACAATAAATATAAAGGAGAATGTCAGAATACTCAAACTCCAGGAAGGCTAATTCATTTTAGCCCTGCTTGTTCAAACAAGCAGGGATGCAGAGTATAATGTACAAGCTCCAGTAAATCATTCCTGTATGATAGGCTGTGATCAATGACAATTTAATGAATTCATTTTAAAACGAATTCAGAATAGGAAAAACAGTAGTTATTTGAAAGAGTACTTTACTCAAATAAATTGAGTCAATAAATATGCTATTTGTCATGCAGAGTCCAGTTAAAGTCGTGTTTGCTAACAAAAATGCTGTCATCACAGAGCCTAATAGAAGCAAACTATCTGGAACTATCCCCTGTAAATAGACAAATACCATCTGAAAGCAGAAAACAACAATTGCGGCTGAACAAAGGTTTGTATCCTGCACGCGTCGACAAATGCAATCGGGTAGCCCACCTCAAAATCTACTATTTTGTTTGTCATCAGCTTATATTCTGATTTGGTATGAATGGTCTGGTGGTGGTAAAAAAAGCAAGGACTGTGTTTCTTCTGTGAAATGAGTTTTAATTGTTATGTAGTGTGGATTTCTTTTGCTGGAAAAACGTGCCACAAAGTCACTATTAAATTGCAAAATGCAGCTTCTGTGAACTTGGATGGATTAGTGCAGGCTACTAGAACAGGGATAAGCTTCATCCCTTTCCAAACAGTAGTTTTACATTAATTTTCACAGCTATCCATGTTGTTTAGTGCAGATACAAGAAAGCTTTTTGTTCTGCGGTATTTTTCACGCTTGGCTTTATTCGCGTAAGTTGAAGCAATGTGGCAATTCTTGTTTTCATGCAGGCAGGGACTGGAAGTGTTAACGGTGAAGCACCATCAACTCAAGATGGTCACACCTCACAGGTTTGGGTTAGATGTTCAAACTGGTTTTGGATGGAAGGAGCCTCCTTTCCAGATGTGATGAACTGGCAGCTGTGGCTATTCAGCATCTCAGAAGCTTGGATTGCTCTCGTGAAGGTCGGGCTTTGCCAGGCACATTTGGGCTTCCAACATCCTTCAGATATTAGGGTGTGGAGAAGAAAATGCTCAAAAGTTATGACAGATGTCTTGAAGATGCTATTTCCTACCCCAAAGGAAAATAAAAATTATGTTGCAGAAGCCTAAGACAGAGATTATGAAGAATTTCTATGTGATTTAAGAATCTGAACTTGACCCTTCACTCTTTAAATTTGGAATAGAACAGCTGGGGCATTTTTAGAGTTTGCATTATATGGACAGAGATCGGCTGATTTAAGTCTGCCCTGCAGTAAACTTAGGCACATTTTTCACCCACTCCCAGAGCTGCATTTTCAAAAATGAGTTAGGAATCCAATTCCCTGTGGCTTCCAATGAAACTTAAGCTTGTATGAATCTAAGTTACTCCTTAGTTTGGATTTAGGATCCCAAGTGACAGAAAAAACTTAGGAATACTCCACAGTCTATCTACAAAGGTTTTTTAGCTCTGATCATGAGTGATTTCTAATTGAAATTACAGTTTCAGCCATTTCTGCTTTCCTTGATGTTCTGCTAACCACATAAAAATAGATAAAGGGTTTCCTGATAGTAGATAGCCTACAAGTTATTTATTTTTTTTCATTCTGATGGCTTTGTTCATCTTACTTTGCTCCTGTTACTAACCTTTGGTACTTTTTTTTTCAGCTGTTTCCACTACTAGGAGTAAAGACCAGTAAAGACAAAGCAGGATGAAAAGATGGCTGACTTCTTGTTACCACCGGGTACTAACAGCTTCCACCGGTTCACGCCTGAATCCTTGGCTGCTATTGAGAAACGAATTGCGGAGAAGCTTGCAAGGAATGCAAAGCAGGAATACAGAGAGCAGCTGGGTGAAGAAGAGAAACCTCAGCCTCAGTTTGATTTGCAAGCTTGCAAGAAGCTGCCTGATATCTATGGGACTGTTCCTCCGGAGCTCATTGGGGAGCCACTGGAGGACGTTGATCCTTTCTACAATGATCGTAAGGTGAGCGCCAGCCAGCCTGCTTCCTTCCTCTTGCCAAAGCATAAACGCTGCCTCTCTTCTGGGGGCTCTGTTTTTTTATCTTTCTGCAGCCAGTAAAAATATTTTTTTCCAGATAAAGGATCAGACTTTTGGCATGAGCAGGGCTCCCAGAAAACATCTAAGCAGGAGGGCAAAGAGGGATAAAAAGCATAATTAAAACTTGGGTGTTTTCAGATAACTCTGGGTATGAATATGCAGTGTCTGAAAAAAGCAGAGCAGTAGCTGAGTTAAATTAAGCCAGAGGTTTTTATCGACCCTACCTTGCCTTCTGCATGAGCCTTGACCCTTCACAGTTCTGTTGTTTATCACTTAAGCCCCTTAATGTTAAGGGCTTCTGGGTGACTTGAGTCTTGTGCTAGCACTCTGCACAAGAGCAGGAGACACCTCCACAACCGTTCCTGGAGAGCAGCAGTTCTTTTCCTGCTGGGGGATAGTTCAATTCCCTTTAAGAGGACCAAAATAGAGCCGAAGGGAGATGTGAGTAGCATGTGCAATGCTGGCACTGTGCAGAAGGGTAAGCTTTGTCCCAAAGCGAGATCACCTGATGAGGAATCACGTGTAGGCTGGACTAAAGCCACAACAGTGCAAACAGCTTCTGTCAAAAGGCTGTTGACAGCAGAGCTGGGCTGGTTGCTTACTACAGTTCGTTCCCCTTTCCAAACATTTGCAAAATGGAGGACAAAATAAGGCTTGGAAGCACAGTGTATTTTTAGGCAGCTTCCAGTTCTTTCATGTTCCTGTTCCTGATTTTGGGCTATGCTATTTCCTGTAAACAATGAATTAATATGACCGCAGTGCTACTCCTATTAGAACGGTGTAGGAACAAGTGCAAGAACTACAGAATAAAAGTTAAATGGATAAAGACAAATAAATTACTTACCTGGAAGGGCCAGAATTAATTTACCTTTCAATTTGCCTACTATCCCCGGGCACAAGCAACAGGATATAGATTTGCAATTTTAGTGTCATGAAGGTCTTAGACTTAAGGTGGGTGAGTAGCTTAGAGTTGATCTATTGGGTCTCCTGATCCTGTCTCAGAGTGAATATTCATTTGTCTTTGCACTGTGGGGCACCTTCAGAGCTCTGTAAATTGGGCCAGCATCCAATTCACCTTTGCTTTGGATTCAAGATAACTCACAGTATCGTTTCCTCTGCCCGTATTAACCTGAGTACAATGACAGTGCCCCAGTGCGGGGGTCAGATCCTGCTGTGGAGCTGCGCCGCATGCAGCTTCTTACTTGGTGAGACAAAAGAGATCAACTGAGAGCAACAAAGCACTCAAGGCAGAGAAGATGGAGTAACAACATAGCAAGGTTGCCAGTGGCTGGAAAGAAGAGCATCATAAAAGTCTCTCCACCACATCTTAGTCTCCAGGTTGTTTTTTATTTTTACAGTTGATTCCTCTCTCTTCCCAGCCCCGTGATGGAGGTGTTGGCAAAGGACCCTGTAAGGATGAAGGAAGAAAAAATAGTTGGGGTATTGCAATAGAACTGGCAATGGCTCTACTGGGAGGCTCTTGGACTAAACTCTTCGCTGAGTGAAAGGAATTTGTGGGTCTTAGGAGGGAGTGGAGAGGAAGTATGGGATACTGGCAGGATTTTCCCAAAGGGATGTGGGCTGGGAAAAGCTGATCATCAATGCAGATACTGAATGTTCTCATTTTCTATTTTGTTTTCCAGACATTTATAGTACTGAACAAAGGGAAGACAATCTTTCGATTTAGTGCCACTCCTGCCTTGTATGTACTTAGTCCTTTCCATCCAATCAGAAGAGCAGCAATTAAAATTTTGGTACATTCATATCCTTTCTGTTGATTTCCCTCCTCATGTATTTTATATGATTTTTAAACACAGATGGATGGAAGTCAGAAACCATTTTGTTTCATTAAGCTGTTTTAAGTCTTTTGGCTGAATTTGCTTGCACAAGCAGAAATACGCTTGGATTTTTGGTTTGTTCAGTTTTATATTGTTATGTGAGCTATGAAAAGGATGATATTATACTGCTGGCATCAGACAATGTGAAGTGTGCTGGAGAGTCTGGTGAGTTTACTCAAGATTAGAAGGTGTGAAGGGCCTGGTCATGTTTAGTAAAGAGTCAGTGGAAGAAACTGGGTGTAGTACCTTACAAAGGAAGGGAGCCAGGAGGCTGGTGCATACCTGGGGAACTCTGCACTGATGGAGAGCTTTACTACTGAGCATTTAAGCACCCTCTCCCATGAGACTCTGTGACACCATATGAAGACGCAATTTATTTTTGTACTGCCTCAGAACTGAATCTTTTTGCTCTCCTGAAACAGAACTTGCAAAAAACTGGTTTGTTGCATTTATTTTTTTTTAAGTTTGCTTATTGCAATGTGTTAGCCAGCTAGGAATGAAAGCACAGGTTGGCCTGCTGGACCTTTCAATGAAAGGGTGATGCCTGATTTCCCCTAGCCCTAGTTCTGAAGTCACGCAAGATAGGCTGCAGTGGTTGGTTTTGGCTTGTTTTTTTAACACAGCTACAAAAACATTATATTCTGACATCGTCACATCTCTCTGGAAGACCAAACTGACCCAAATGTTCAGCTTTGTGTGAACATTACTAAAAACACATCCTTTTTCATGAGTTGCCTGCTTTCTGTATGGTGTGCATGGGGGACCTGGCAGTGGTAATTCAAAGGTTCCACATGCTGCTGTGATGATCGCATAATGTTTTAGTGATGGAAATCCCTCACCTGCAATGCTCATGTCCACCACAGAGAACTAATAAATACTAAGCAGGTAGCATCTTAGAATTATTGGCTTACTATCAAATTTCAGGAAAAAAAATATAGGGAAAGTAACCAGATTACCAGTGGTTGTCCATACAGTGAGAAGAAAAGAAGTGAGGATATAGATATTCTAGCAAGAGGAAAAGCAGGTAAAGCTTCTAGTTACAATACTTCTATGCAAAAATGAATATGTGATATCAGGCAAGATATTATTATGGTTACTAAGAATACACCATAGAATTTTGCAGAGAGATTTGCTTATGGATCAGATTATACATGCAAGCAACATGTGCTGCTGCATACCCAGAGCCCAACAGTGTTTATTAGGTACAGTTACATCAGCACAGCCTTGCTGAAGTTAATTGGGGTCAACAAATTTGCACAGGTATGGCTAAAAGAACCTGAAAATTTTAACTTCTTAGAAAAAAACCTGCATGTGTGAATATTGCCTCCAGCTTTGAAGGCCTATTCTGTCTTCTGCTGACTTTTTTCTACACCAGCTAATGAAGCCAAGAGGTCACAGGTATGTGTAATACACAGAAACTACGTGCCCTTGGTAGCAGTCAGCCAAAAGAGAAGTATGCAAGAAATCCTCCTCACATTGCTTCCAAGGATAAAGACGGCAGATGAGTGAATTTGAAAGATAAGTTGGGAACAGAAATGTGGTCAGATAAGTGTAAAAATTTGGAGTGGAAGGTCACAATGAAAATAGCATTTTAGTCCCAGAAAGACCCAAGTTAGCACCTTGCGCTGATAATGTCAGGAAATCCAACGATCTTTGGCCAGCACAGGCAGGAGGCAACAGCTCCAGTCCTAGTGAAACTGCCCTGAAGTTCCTGCATTAGGCACTGGTTTGTTTTCTGTCAATAAGGATCTTTCACACCTACCTGAAACACAAAGGCCAGTTGGCTGAGCAGGCAGCCAGTATCCCAGGCAGAAAGGAGCCTGAATCGGCAAGTACTCAAGCAGATAATGTCACAGGCATGAATCTGGGAACCAGATCTATTGTCTGGTGTGAGTGTAATCAAGCAATCTTTATTTTCCCCAGGGCAAAAGCCAAAAAAGAGCATTAGCAAATGGTGCCCTGTCACGTAAGTATCTGAAGTAACTTCTTTAGTAGATGCCATATTTCCATTTCGGGTCATTGAATGTACTGTGAAGGCCAATAGTAGAGCAGAATAGAGAGCACAGAGTAAAATCATCCTACATAGAATCTGTGGGGGTCACATTTCTTGGCTAAGTAGCTGTATATGGAGTTCTCCCTCTGAGACTTCAGGCAGGGTAGATCCTGTATGTTCCCTGCTCATCCTGGATTAGTCTAGACATTCGAAAATACACCCTTCCAATGTTAAAAACATCCACATTCTCCTAGTAATATAAACTATTCCAATTAACAACATATCCCTAAATCTCTTCTAGGCATTTTTCCTCTTCTTCAAAGTCTAGGAGGCCTCATGAAAGGACCGCTGCCCAGGCGGCTGCCCAGAGCAAGGCCATGGTCCGTTTCTGTCACAGAGGACACGGGGAGTGTGTGTCTGCATCCCGTTGGGTGAACACTTCTTGCCTTCTGCATCATTATTAGCTATTACAAACATCTTTATTTAATATCTCCACCTATTAATAAGATTAAACCACTGTAACTTTTCATTGATGCCTTCTGCTTAAAAGGCTCTTAGTTCTTCTTGCCTGCAAGCCAAGGACCATCCTGTGCTGTCCTTAGTTTCTCCAAGCAGTTTGCTGTCCTGTATAAAACTCATAGCTATTCCTATTCAGAGTTTTTCTAGGTAATACGGATAGTTACTCTCAATTTGCCACTGATCCAGTATGGGGTCTTAGCCAAAATTACCTTTCTTGATGCTGGAATTATGGATTCATGCCCATTTAAACAAAACAAAACAAATCTTAAAGAATTTCCAATCTTTGTTCATATTTTCTGCTGGCAAGTTTTCTCCTATCTGATTTTACACACTTTCCTCCGTAAGGGAAAATGAGACCTTGTGAAGCACCAATTATATGTACTATTGATTGGGACTAACCTTTGCTTGCACATATTATATGTAATTTGGCAATGATCACTTAAAAAGCCTCTAGTATTCAGTCTGCTAATTAACAATTATCCATCATAATGAAGTCTAGAATAGAAGTATGCCGTATTTGACTCAGTATCTTTGTGTGAGAAGATAAAATTTATAACTTTAGAATCAGTTTGCGCAAAGCCTATTCTATAACCTCAGATTGGCAGTAGTAGGTTTAATTTATTGCAGAAAGGATCCTGATTAGTAGCTTAGTATATTTGGCTTGTTGTCCATAACAGAGTCCAACCAATATTTTGGGATGCGTTAGCCATGTCAAGTCATGGATGAGTAGGCTGTCAAAACCCGGAATTAGTAGCAGCTCTAAAATAGGTAATACACAATGCTGCTAATATAGCTTATCACAATTTCATCTCCTTTGTCCTTTCTGAGCAGATCATCATCACTGAGTTTTTCAAATGCAAACAATTGCATTAGGTTTCAGGTAGGAATTTCTGTTTTCTCTTTCTTTTAAAGCAGATCTCTGACTTCGGTGCATGACCAGCTGAAATGTTTCATTCTTTTATGTTCTTTGTAGTTTTCAGCTTGGTCATGAAACTCGTTTTGAATTCATAGTGCTTTTGATGTCCCAAAGCTGACCCCTTACATTTTCAACCTGTGTTCTCTGGTATATTCTCTTCGGTGTTTGAGTAAGAGGGTGATGACACCTGCCTGTAAGTGAGCATCTGGGAAAGCTGTTAGATTCTGCTTATACTACAAAGAAACAGGGATGTATAAATCAGACCAGTCATCCTAAAAGGGGTGGTTATAGAGGCATTTCTTTGATTGGAGTTGAAGTACAGTATTTGTTTGGCATGGCCTGAAGATACCACTCTGGTTTACTATTGTTGTTTTCATAGCATTTCACTGCAGTTGAAAAAGTAATCCAGTGTATTCTAGGCTGGCTGCAGCTTATAAACTAATTGTTAACCAGATGGACACAACTTATAGAAACATATCTCAAGCTGACATGAGAAAATGTGACTGGCTATCAGATATCCTTCCAGTCCTTCAGCCAGAGGTGTTGGGCCAGAAGTGGAGAATGTTTGTGAGACGAGCAGTCCCTCTGAGTTCAATTACTGCTTTTGTCAGTGGCACTGGGGAATGGACAGGTTGGTTGCTACCAACTCAAACTCATAGCTGCTTACGTGGCCCATCGGAAAATGTTCCACTCTGTATTCAGCAGAGATTTTGGCTCTGTGAAAGGACAATTTTCATACAAATACTTCAGGATATATTTGAAAATATATTCTTTGATCACTATTCTCAAATAAAAAATAACACCAATGGCATTGGTAAAGAGGTGAAAAAAAATCTCAACTTTTTTTTTTTTTTCCCTAAAGAAGGCAAAAGAAATTTACATTTGGATGCTGCCATTCTTCCCTGGGAAGGGTCCCAGCTTATGGGCTGAGATGTAGGCTGTTTGCCTTATCATTTGTCTACTTAAACTCATTAGTTAAACTTTCTCCAGTAGCATGAGACCTATTATTTATGCAGGAGAATCCCATCGTGTTTAGTAATTTTTTTTTTTTACAGAAAGTGGCATGTGCTTTTAGGAGAGCAGTTCAGTGAACTATGTTTCCAATTTCAGGAATTCGATTTAGGGTGCTCCTTTTTGTATTTATGGCCTCAGCTTAGCAGCTAAGTGCAGGGACTATACACTTGGGAGGTTTGTTTTAGCCTCCAATTAGGGAACTGGGTGCCCCAGCTGAGGCAGTCAGCTTTGCAGACCAAGCCTGCATATCTGCCAAGCGGGTTTGCAGACCAAGCCTTAAAATTAGTGCTCTGAAACTCATATTAGCTTTTGGTGAAACTTTATACTGAAAGCGAGACCTCAAGCCCATTAGAGAGATTAGAAATACCAGATTTATTACTTGCCCTACTGCCTGAGAAATGTTTCAGGATGCAAAATAAAATGGGAATTTGCAGACACAGGTTTTTCCGTAGATACTTAAATGAGACTAATCCCTCTTTTCATACAAAGTTGTGCACCTATGCACATTGTCATCTGACCAACACAGCTGTAAATTTGGGGTATTGTATTTTCAGAAGACTGCAGAGTCAGTACATTTGTTTACTGTATAAAGTATGTATAAAAGATGCAGGCAAAGAAAAAAAAAAACAGGGAAGGTTCCCGCATTTTTCTATGTTTATATAATTATTTATTTCATTATGCACCTGCAAACAGATGTCTATAGTCCTTTTTAAGCAACTTGCAAATTATGAGTGAGCTGTCATATCTTGTGTGAAATGACAAAAATTTATGAAGTCTTATATATGTTGTTTTCCTTAATTCGCTTATTTACATTGTTCAGTATGTTTATTATGTGCACTATTTTAACTAATTGTGTGTTCATGGCACAATCAGAGACTCCATCATGGAATAAATATGTTGAGTAAGTATCCTTGCTGGTTTACAGCTTCCCTGTCCTTATCTCATCCTTCCTCTTCCATTTGTCACATCCTTCTTTTCCTCTTGTTTGCTGTTGTCTAATTTCTTTCCCGTAATATTGACCATAGTATCTGTCCTGACAAAATGTTTTTCCAGGTGTTTGTTGACTGAAAACTCCCTTAGTAAGCAGACTAAAAATTTTTAGTCTACAAGCTCATACTTATTGCTTTATATATTAATATATATATTTATATGATTATATTGCATACTAAATGCACCTGCTATGCTACATCTGAATGAAATCACATATGAGGAGAATTCCATTTGAAACTGGCTAACCTTCCACATTTCCCATGCAAGAACTTCATGGTTGGACACATTAGAATAGGCTGAATTATTTCAAAAAATTCTTCCTGGACATATTTAGTTCTGTCCTTAAACTGAAACTTATTGGAAGCAAAAGTTTCTTTTGGACTGGGTGCATCATGAGAAGTGTTCCCCTGTAATCGTTGCTAGGCATACACTAGAGCAGGCATAACATTGTCTGGGAACACTTGTATGAGGATTCCTGTCTTTTTACCTTGTCAAACCTTCATAAAAAATAGCAAAGATACCACTTCAGGGTTTTTTTTTGCTTGGGTGGTTGTTGGTTTTTTGGGTTTTTTTTAAAAAAAATCATTTTAAAGGAGGCTAACAGGCTTCAGAAAGCCCATTTCATTTCTTGAAGTTGCTTTAAAATATTCCTCTTAGAAACAGATACCAGATGTACAAGCTAATCAACCTACAGTGCATTGAACAATTATTTTGGCTCATTGAACCAATCAGAACACACTTTTTATTTTTGACTGACACACAATAAACACAACCATCTGCTGCTCCATAGCCTGGTGGTTGGTCTACTCAGGGCTGTAAGGAAAGGCAGTAAAACGCCCTTATTTTAGGTTTCATAAAATCATGTGGGGCACATCTTCTAGGCCATAAATGACTAATTATAGACAGCACTGAACCAAATACTTCATCTGATCACAATAACATCCTAATCCCAGGATGTTTCATGTACTTCTGTATAGTGTAGTACCCTCCAGTATGGTTGTGACTTTCCTTTTCCCCTGATGTTGTCCTTTTCCTATTGAAAAGCGCCATACAGTACCATAGCCATGATGTATTCAGCTGAAATATGGACATCTCATCCATGTGAGTCAAAGTTTGGTCAGTGGGTCTACAGTTGGGAATTTGAACACTCTGGAGGAAAATACCAAAGTGCTTGTCGTGTATTCCGTAAGCAGGAAGATGTGGATGGTGTTATCAGTGCATCAAGCAGGGTGTGCAAGACATGCAAACGGTCTCACGCAGTATGGAGTAAATCCTTCCATGTTTCCTGTTCTACATCCCCTCATACCTCTCAGCTTTTCCTCCTCAAACGCATGGAATGAAATCAAAGGCAAGTAGTTCTGAGGAGCAAAATAACCCAATGAACTGTAATTCAAATTGATTAATATTGGATTTGGAAAAGATGCATTTAATCCATTTTGTTCTGCTGTTCCAGAGACTCACAGGGGATACAAGGGTAACCTTGTGCAAATATTTGTCCTAGATCTTCCTTTAAAATGTTTTCCTTACCACTCTGAAAAAAGAAATCAATTCAACTTCCCTCCATTAAAAACATTTTAAAAATCCTGACTTCTGTTGTTAAAGAAGCTGTTCAGTTGCTGGAGGACTTTGCCCGATCCATTTAGAATTAGATGATGATTATACAATCAATTAAACCATCTGACATGCTGAATAAATACAAGTGCTTTATCATTTTAATGAGCTTATGTACCGTTAAGTATTTTTTTTAGTTCTTTGCATGTGTTTTCTGCATGTATTACTGAATACACATGCTTAAAGGGACTGTCACATGGGTGACCTATATTTGAAATACCAGAGCAAAACTAAACATGAAAAGTCGGATACAAGATAATGCTTAGGTGTATGGTCAAAGAGGAGATGTGGAAAACATTTGGCATCCGCTTTTGCACAAAAAACCGTCCTGCTAATCTCTGTTTTAAGATAAAGCATACTGAGATTTTATAACATGTGTAACTAGTTCTACTGTGTGACATGATGGCAGGAAGGCATGAGATTTGCCACTATCTGTATGTGTGCCCAGCTGCAGATCGGCGGAACACAGCTGAAAGAAAACATTACCTTTTTATCCATAATTAAATTCTTCCTTATATTACTATTTTGAATTGTTTACAACTTTTTTTTTTTTTTTTTTTTTTTTACTAAACAGAAATCCCAACAATTTTTTGTATATGATGGCACCACTATAGCTACTGACATTTAGGGGCTGAACAGAAAATTCAAGTTAGGGTTTCCAGTGAAAGCCCCTAACATCATGATTTATGAGACTTGTGCTTTACAGGATTTTAGGTGTTTGGGTTTTTTTAGAGGCTTTGGTATCATCTGCATCTTCATTTGGAAAAAAAAGAGTAGGGAATGCTAGTGGTGGATACTAAACATTTATTATTTTTGTTAAGATATAACCTAGAATACCTAGTCCCATTGGGATAGATGTATCAGGTATAAACATTAAAAAAGAGGTGCTGTATGCCCTGAAGCATGTCTCTGATGGTAGGCAGAGCCCTGGGTGTATACAGATCTGAATGTTATAAGTCAGGTACGTTACTATCCTCCACAGAGATTTTGCTAAATTTTATTACAAGTATCATCTTTATTACGAAAGGTAGTATGTATGTTCTATCCAAGATCATCACAGTCAAGAGGCTATTGGTAATAAACAACTAATCTTACTATGGGGAAAAAACACCCTTGTGTCTCTTTTACTGTCAAGCAGGTCAAAATGATTACATATATTATTTGGGTGGGAGCTGGTTTACTCTTTTTCTGTCAGGGTATTCTGTCTAACTCAGGGCTGGCGTGATTTATCATTGATAGGGAACACAAGGGAAGTTGCAGGAAAAATGCCCTTACTAGCTAATAAAACCAAATGGTGACATTTTTTAACCTTCAAAATGTCCTAGGCAGGAAGAGATGAGAGGTATGAATGGAAGAACCACCCTCCTTCAAATCAGAGAAAAATCAAGGAATGTGGCATCATCCATTCCTCTTTCACTGGCAATTGCAGGCAGAGCTTCAAAAGTCCCATAGCACAGCATTCATGCTTGACTTACTGAGTGAGGGCTCATCAAGGTACACCCTATGGTGAAAATTATCTTCATCCTGGGGCTGTGATGAGCGCTTTCCCATTTCTTACATATTCCTTGGTCTGGCCTGGTGCTGCAGCCATGACTCACATGAGCAATCCCAAGGAGATGGGCAGAAGTGTCTCATGTGAGTAGCATTGTGTTGAGTCTGCCTCCACCATGCCTGCCGTCTACTGCTTGCTAATGCTCTTGCTTACCTTGGCTACTTTATTCCCCAGGTACACTTTCACTGGCATTTACACTTTTGAGTCATTGATAAAAATATTGGCGAGAGGATTTTGCATGACAGAATTCACTTTCCTTCGAGACCCATGGAACTGGCTGGATTTCAGTGTTATTGTTATGGCGTAAGTAGCACTCCTTTATATTTTTCAAGACAGCAATATGCAGTAGAACTTTTTAAAAAGTTGTCTGGCTGTTATCTTTTTTTAAAAAAAAAACCTCAAAATGTACTGAAAATGAGAAAATGCTGAAGTGTGTTAGGATGGAGGTTTTTTTCCTGACTGGTTTCAGAGGAAGAAGTCAGAGGAATCCTTGATTCTGTTCTCTCAATTCACTAGACTATTTTGGAGAAATTATTTACTCTCTGTCTGAGCTCCACAGAAAGAGCTGTTTGTAAAATATCTGTAATAATACCTTTCTATCTAATGTAATTTTGGGACGCTTCATAGCCCTGAATAGAAAGTGTTACAAGTGTGACTGAATACCCATGCATTTAAATCCCTATTTATACTCTATTTATCCATAACACCACCAAAGTCGTATTTGTGTTCTTCACTTCACAATCCCTCTTCACTCTGAAAGTAATTACTATTTTTCTAAAATAAAGGATTCATTTAGAGGCCTCTGAAACTTTATATATATATATCTCCGGGAGTACAAATTTGGCCCCCAACATGATATTGCCCTTCAGCTCTATACTTCTACCTGGATCATGAGAGTATGCTCAGGGCATGTGGGGTTCTGGTGCTTTGGAGGAGCTGATGGATTTGTGGCATCTAGACAGCTAAAAATACACAGGGGTAGGGGAGCAGTCAGCCAACGCTCGCAGCAGACGCAGGGTCAGCCTGAGCTCTGGCCACAGGCAGATGTCTGACATTGTCGGTATCTCCAGCTGAGCTAGAGATCCAGATTTTCTTCATAGTCAGAGAGAAAAGCACATGTCATCTTGAAGTGGAAGCTAGTAGAGGTGTCCTGAAAAGACCCCATTTCCTTGTCATAGAAGGGTTTCATCTGATCTCCCTGTATTTTCTGCTTAACGATACCTATATTCTGTTCTGGGTTGGATGTAGATCTCATTGCCATCTTTAAACCCCATAATTTACAGCATTAAGTGAAATGCAGACCTGTTAGCACTGACATTTGAGCTGAACTCCTGGGCCTGTGATATTTGAATGCAACCGAGATTGGGAAAAAATATTCAACCAAACTTAGTTCAAACACCGGTGAGGGCCACTGAAATTGATAGTACAACTCTGGTGGGGTACAGGGATCAGGACCAGTATTTAAGGAACATCTGGATGATACTCTTGGTTGTACAGTTTAATTATAAGCAGTCCTGCAAGGAGCAGGGAGTTGGACTTGGTGGTCCTTATGGGTCCCTTCCAACCTGAGATATTCTATGATTCTATGATCCTTAGCAGCATTTAGCAGTACACCATGACAATGTGTAAAACCTGTGTAGACTTCATCGGGAAGACTCCTGTTTATTTTAGTAAGCTTTGGACCAAAGCCAGCCCTAGGCCAGATCCTGGTATCTGTTACTGCATTCCTATGGATTTGGCTGAACTGACATCTGGCCATCGTGATAAGCTTTTAAAAAAAATTCAGTGCAGATGGGGAGGAGCTTTTGGAGGTCAGCACACATCAGGTATTTTTCTCAGCTAAACTTTTCCTCAAGCAGTGCTAAGTGCAATTCTCCTGCAACATTTAAAGGCAGGACAGAACAACACAAAGCATCACCAACCTGCTGTCCTGCCCATCAGCTAGATAGGTGGTAAAAGCAGGGTACAATAGTTCATCTGTTCATGAGTTAGGACGTGAGTATATTTGCAGGTCTCTGAATTCCACACAACATGGAGGGTTTCCATGAGTGGGTTCCCTCTGTTCTATGAGGAAGGAGGTTTCTGACATTGAGGCAGAAAAGAGCAGAGGAAAGGACAGGAGGAGCTTGCAGCCTTGGCAATGCATCTGCTCTACCTCACCTCAGCTCGAACAGAGGTTGGGGCATCAGCCCTGACTCTGCAGGACTCCTCTGGGAGCATCTCATTTACTGTCACTGACATTCAAGTCTGATCAGTCAGTATGGGACAAGGTCTGGCTATCCCTTAAATTCTGTCCACATCATCTGTGGGTGTCTGTGGCTTAGGAAGCTGGAAAGATGTGAAGGTCTGCACAGACCTTGGGGCGGACAGTTGCCCAGAGGTCAATTCACTACCTGCTGGTGGGAACTCGTATTTGGTGCCCAGAGGTTGTATGGTTTTTCTTTTCTAATTCTAGACTTGAATGGCCAGTCAGTGCTCAACTCCAAAGATTCATTCTGACTTCCTTAAGACTTATTTAATGAGAGGCTTGGTTGTCTGTGCTTTATTTCCTAGCCACATTTAAATACTCTTTCCAAATGTATTTTACCTCCTAGTTAGAAGATCTGTAAAACAGGGGGTCTGCAACTGCAGAAAATCAAGCTTCTCAACATTAAGTTATAGCAATGGCTGTACTATTCTAAACCAGCATCCATTTGTATTGTTTCTGACTTTAAGGCATAATATACTAACATTTTTAGAATAGGGGGAAGAAAAAGAAAAATAATTGGAATTTCATAATAGATAAGAAATAGGAAAGTGTTTCCTTGAGCCCATAGGCAGCAGAGAGAGAGTTAAAAGTGACTGCAATATGATCTTCAGATGTACAATGAAACCTCCTTCCCAAGTATGCAAGCACCACAGTACAGACTGTTAGGTAATCGACTCTATTCTGATATGATTTATCCTTCCAATAAATCCAACTTGCAAGTAATTTAAAGTTAGACTGATCACACAAGTAACTCTAATGCTGTCTACACTTGTAGCTAGTGTGATGCTAGAAGTATTTCTGTATCTGGAAACAAAGATGGCATGAGGGTTCAAAATGGGAGAGCTGGGTAAGGGGCCATGAGATTTAGGTGGACCAAAGGTTTAGCTAGTTTATAACACTGATGGGTGTTATAGCGGAAAGGCCATCGCTTGCTTTAACATTGGTTGCAAAATAGCTTCTTACCTCCTTTTATGGGTAGAAACAGCACAGATTGTGTCACAGAGAGTAGTTTTAAATAGCACACTAGAGAGTAAGAGGTGCTACAGGTCTCAAGGGCTTTTCCCTCATCCTGTGCTAACAGCCACCGCCACGGCTTGTGACCTTCTGTGGGGCCACGGGTGGGTTCAGAGGAAACCATGGAACAGCCCGCTTAGGTCACTGTCTCCTAGGCCAGCGAGTACTTTCCAGGACAGGCGAGGGAGAGGCAGCTGTAACTCTGGGTTGGAAAATGCCCTGCCAAAAGCTTAAAGACAACAAGCAATTCCCTGGCTAACAGGTAAATTGGGATGGGTATTTCAGTTGCTTCTTACTCCCCGATACAGAGGGACTGGTCTGCTGCACTTTCATCCAAGAAATGGATGAAATAAATCTTAATTAACTATTGTGAACAAGCAGCAGTAGTATTTGCTTCATGTGCTTGTTCAAATATTAATAATGAGGTTTTTTTCAAATCTCTAGTCAGCAAAACCATGTTCCCATGCTATTGCTTCTCCCCAAATTATTTTTTTCTCACCCCTGCATGTTGCAGAAGAGTTTGGGAGAGAAGCACTGGATAAACCTGGGGAGAAAACAGGTAAATCTTTGCCAGACTCCCCTATGAGATTATGAAGAGGAGAAGCAATATTGCTTTTCTAGGCTATAATCTGGATTAGTAGATATGGAGAGGATGCTTTGTCCTCCCCAGAGGCCTTTGCACAAAGCCCAGTTAAGCAGGCTTTGTAAAATAACCAGGCGAGCTTTTTCCTTAACATGTAAAAACAAATGCCTCAAAGAAGTAGAATATGTAAATCAAATTGAATAGAAGTTGAATAGTGAAATTAAAGAGTCCAAGAGTTCTTCTGTTCAGAAGATACAGTGGTGACTATGGTTTTGCTGCATACTGACTAGGAGGAGATGATTTTGTATGACACTAATAAAACCAAACACATTCCATCACTGACCCTCCTGGGAGCATTTAGCTCAGATGTGGCATGGGTCTCCATGATGACCAAAACAGGCATGGCAGTGAAGAGCTGGGACTAGTATTTTAATCATGAATAGTTTTTAGTAGGATTGCAATTATATTAATTCAAAATCCATCTTCCTGCAGCCAAAGGGCATGAATTTGATGTACAAAACAAAATAAAATTTTAAGCATCTCTTGAAACCAACATCTGCTTTACCACGGAATACAATATCTTAGAATAAATAACCCACTAGAAACATTTGTACTGTTATTTTCCAATGTTATCCTATATGTAGTTTGCAGAAGCTATTATGGGAAAATTACTTGGGTATGTGAAGCTTGTATTTTTTTAAGAGCAGCAAAATTACTTCATGTTTCTTATAATGTAAAGATTTTTTTGTTAAACTACATGATGGTAAAATCTTTGAAGTATTTATTGCTGAACAGCATGATAGCAAAGTTCACCCGCTAGTTTTAAAGAATTGATGCCTATTAGATAAGTTTAATAGTTCAAGAAACATTTGAAATAATGTGTACTATGAAAAACCTGGGACAAATGGCATCAAAGAACAGCCTGAAAAGTGGATGCACCTCTCATTTGGCTGCGTTCGCTCCTGCTATGTATGAATGCATTCTTCATTCAGACAAGTCTCATACTCTATTGTATAATTCCAAATAACTGTGACTTAATTCTACAGGTATGTAGGAGAATTTGTGAATGTAGGCAGTGTTTCACCTCTTCGGACTTTCAGGGTATTGAGAGCTTTAAAAACTATTTCAGTAATCCCAGGTAAGAAGCCCTGATCCTTACGTTTTGGCTCTCAGCTACAAGTGATTCTTTCTCTGTCTCTCTTTGTCCCTTTGACTGTTGTTTTTTTGCTGGTGTTTTGTCATTGTCTATGTGTGACTTTCCCTTGTTACAGATACATAACTGAATTTGTGGACCTGGGCAATGTCTCAGCCTTACGAACGTTCAGAGTACTGCGGGCGCTGAAAACAATCTCAGTCATTTCAGGTGAAAATCAGGTTGAACACTCCGGCTGCAGTTAAAGCCTACATGCCATTTCCAGTAGTAAACACAGTAATTACAAATGACTTAACCGTAGACACTGATCAGGAAATGGAGGAATGTAGGGAATGTGACCTGTCAATAGAATACATTTTTCATGTGTTTTTCCAATACTCTTTTTGTGGGCAGAAGGAATTAGAGTGCCTCCCAAATTACAGACCTCATTGAGACAAGTGCTGCTGTAAGAACAGGGGTACGCAGCGGCTCGTGAATCACGTACGTAAAGTACTCATTCATGAACCATATGAAAGTGGCAACGAAACTCTTTTAAAGCCTTCGGATATTGATTTTTAAAAATGGAAGGTTAACGACCTCAAAATGCATATTCGTGCTTAAGAGCACATCGATAGAGTAATCTAAATCTGTGCTATGAGCTGAGGTTTCAAGACTGCAGGCATAGATAGCCTAATTTGTCATGGTGTTTACCCATTTGCATGTGACAGAAACATTGTTTAAATTTCAGACTCTGAAGAGGTCAGAAAATGTTTCGTAGTTGATAGCAGTAGGTTCAGAATTTCATCAAATCGTATTTTCTCACATTTTTGAGGATATGATACCCCCCCCCAAAAAAAACAGTAATAAAAATCAGTGTTTTACTACAGATCTGGTAGTGAAAAAAGCTTTTTTCATAGCTTTTCATTTAATCTATTACTATTTCTTAAAATAATAAATAATGTTTACTATTAAGTAATTTTTGCAGAGGTGAGTCCACTGAGGACTAACCATGTGACAATACTTTCTTGCCAAGCATTATCTATGGACAGGTCTCATTCAGCCTCAGTGTTTAACATCTCCAACCTGCATGACAAGGTAGAGAAGATAGCAAAACCCATGCATGGTAGATCCTATCGGTGATAATCCTGAACAGATGTTGGCAATTACATGTCAAAAATATTCAAACTGTCAAGAGAACCAGTCAGATTCTCGTGCACAGCTCTTCAAGATTAGAAAGGCTTTTCCACACATTATATTGCATACATCTACACTAAAATATAAACTCAAACAAATTCTGTGGTGTAAGCTTATAGGGACACGTATTACAACTAATTGCCGCATTCACATGGAGTATAAACTAGAAATGGGAATTGTGGAATTGAAGTTTGAAGAAAACCTATGTATGGGTCTAGGGTTTACTGCCTCATTCCAACATTAATGAAAATCAGTGGAATTACTGAAAGAGCAAGGTACTTTTCATTGAAAGTGTGTGTCAAAATACAGCTTTTAAAGAATATTTTAAGATGGTCATTCATTAGGGCTGGTATTGCTTGAAATCAGTTGCTATGTTAATTTTTTTCTTTAAAAAAAAAAAAGAGTAATCTATTAGCAGAAAGGTTTTTTTTTTAACTTTTCTCTAATTGGATTGCCATTGAGAAAGGGTTTTTTTTTTCCTTGGGAAATAGAAAGTTGAGCATAGTTTTACAGATTAGGTGGGATAGATAGTAGTGGCTAATCAGACAGAAAAGGGGAGTTTCCTAGCTTCCTTTGCTAGCAATTTGAAGGCTAACTTGAAGGGACAGCCATCTCCAGGGGACACCGTTCACTTTCCATCTTCTCTCAGGTTTGAGCCTCTCAGAGCATAGCCTGTCAATTTTGCTGAGTTATATAAATATATAGCCATTTTCAGCTGTCCTATATCGGAGTTGGAGCTGAAGGTTGTTTTACAGCAAATGATAACATTTGGCTTGTTTTTTAGTGGGGGAAAAAAAAAAAGTGTTGCGATTCAGAAAAACTTTATTTAAAAACACACCCCAAAGCCTTCCAATGATACTAAACACCGAGTTGTTCCATTTGTTGGTTAATGGGGGCGGGTGGGGTGGGGGGTAGTATTATTTGAGTAATACATAATAAATCATATTTTCTTTATTTCTTTCTATTTGATTAGGGTTTTGGTACCTGCATTTTTAGGTACCAGTAACTAAATTATTTGGTGACTGAACTGCACAAAGATACACTAATAGAATATCTGGCCTTAGATTTTATTGTCAGTATTACCCATCCTCCCTCAGTATGTTTAAATTACAGATGTGGAGGGCTACACATTGCCATGGAAGACCTAGCTGCCTGTAAAAGACAGCTAAGGTTTCTTTTTAAGGTTAGCAGATAATTTGAGAGGAGTCGGTCCATTTTTCAGTTAGACATATATTTTAAAAGAAATATTGGGCATGATGCTGCTGTTTATTTGAGATCAGTCTGAGGTTTTAATGATAACATGGGCTTATGCTGAGATGAAATATTTTTCCACAATAGGCTTAAAAATGAAAAGGTGATGAACAGTAATATCTTCCGTAAGATTTTTGAGTTCAGCTGCTAGAGGGAGGAGGGGGAGATTGTTATTTTTGCTTCCTCTTTTACATCTTAGGTGAAGAATGCTGAGATGTATTCTCTTTTGCAAATATCTAAGCTTTTCCTTGATAAAATTGATCACACTTTTCCATCAGGTAGTTATATTTGCACAAACAGACTTGGACTCAGCATGCTCAGGGAAATTGCTTACCGAAAGTAACGGGCCAAGTCCTCCATGGTGTAAGGCTTCTGTCCAGCAAAGCACTTAGAGGCTGGTTTTCAAAGGCATTCTGCTTCACTTGAAATCAATGAGTTTCACTATTGACTCCAGAGGGAGTCAGTAAAGCTAACAATTAGTGCTTTTAAAAATCTCACCTGCCTTTAATGCCTGGCTCTAAGTGCGCAAGCAGGCACAGGGGGGGTTAGGAGACACAGACTCACAGGTCTCAAGATCTCCGAAACTCTCAGGGTCCACTCCCCTGGCCTAAGGCTGTGTTTATTGTAGCTCAGACCTGGCATGATATTTATTTCCAGATTTCTAACAATCCTTCAAAGGCGGAGGTCTTGGTATCTTCCTGAAAAGTCTGTTCCAGCATCTCATTGCTTTCTCCATTAGAAGGTTTGCCCTGGGAAGATGGGGTCAGATCCAGAGTCAGCAACACAAACATAAGCATCTACCAGCAGGCCATGTGCTTCCCTCTCGCTGGACATCTGGGGCTCAATTTGGTTGCCGT
Organism: Falco biarmicus; assembly: GCF_023638135.1. Lineage (NCBI taxonomy): Eukaryota > Metazoa > Chordata > Aves > Falconiformes > Falconidae > Falco > Falco biarmicus. The sequence continues at coordinate 56,152,540 of NC_079291.1, read as the reverse complement.
CATGCCAGTGCCTCCTGCTCCCCAGGGCCATGGATCACCTGCAGGTCCCATCTCTGAATCCAGACCCTTATCCAGCCTCATTCTTTATTGGTGCATTATCAGCTCTTTATTTTTTACCTTAGAGCCACTGTGTAGGATGTCAGGTCAGTGCCTCACTCTCTGTGGCAGCCCTTAACACAGCACAGGACCTTCATGGATCCCCTCGTGGATGCCCCTGCACTAAAAACATCCATTTCTTTCTGTTTTCCAGATTTGCCCATGATATCAAGAGAAAGCAAGTGTTGTGCTGTAGCTGGATATCTGTTTATCCAGGCTCATTAAATGAAAAAAGTTTCTAATTCCTTCAGGTATCTCTTATGTTCAGGTGCTTAAAATTAGGTAAGATTTTCTCTACAGGAGCATAAAACCTGTACCTCTCAGTAATTTTATTTATTAATTAGCATCTTGCACATTGCCATGGCAACTGGATTCATTCATTTTCAAACTAGATAGGAACCATGTTCAGCAGCAGAACAACCCACTAAAGTCACTCATTTGTCTCCCATTACCAGCGTAGCCAAGTCCCAGTGTGCTCAGTAGGAACCTTTCCCATGACAGTAGGAGGGTCTCAAATCACGGTCCATCTGCATGGAAATCACCGAGGTTTTTGATAACTACCGACTGATGTAATATAAAGCCCTGAGGTATGCCCTTCTGTGCCTCCCCATCAAAAGCCTGCAAAATGCAGGCTGTTGTCACCATCACCACCAGGATTTTGTGCAGTGCCTGTATCCAGAGAAGCTCCACTGCTCTTTCTGGAGCAGGCGTGTACATCACAGACATCTCACATAAAATGACAGGATACTGGCGAAAGGTGACCTCATAGCAAACTGGGCCGAGGCACTTTGGGGCCTGATCCAGCTCCCGTTTAAGTTAGTGTGAGTCTAAAGGCTATAAATAGTGTTGTGAATGTTATCCAGTACTTTACTGATCACCAGAAAAGGGCTTGGAGCACAAGAATTAAGACTGTGCGGAGGAGACTGACCCTTGTTCACTGACTTCGATCCCACTGAACCCCCCCTGCAGAGAGATAAACGTCATCCTTCTGGTGGGTGAATCACTTAACTCAAAAAGTGACTATCCTAGAGGTGAGAAATACATGGCATATTTGTGTTTTCTTTGGAGACTGACCTGACAGACACATTTCTATGCAAAGATGGTCTACAGGGATGCTGACAACCATCCAAGTTTGCCAACATGCTATTACACTCTGCTTCCCCATGTCTGAGTGGCTAATGACAAAATAAATTCATCAAGGATGAGCCCTTCTCTCCCCACATGCACACGACTCATGCAGACATTTACAAGACACATACATATCCTCAGGAGAAGGAGCAGGCTAGGTGAAGATGATTGTGGTGTAAGTCACACTCCCTTTTTTTTTTTTTTTCTGTTTTTCCTTTTACTCCCACCTTGTTTCCAGACTGTGCGTGAAAGTGTCTGATGTTCTGTAGGTGATTGCCAACATCTAGTATGGATGTCATACCGAATTATGCTAATACTTTCTCACATCTCCTAGAAGGAATGGATGGTGTTTTGGGATCTTGCCATTTCTCATTGTTTGGTGTTGCTTGCATTTTCTATGGCTTCTGATTTGCATTTGAAAACTGATTATTTTGTTAACCTCTGAATGTGGTAATTTCTACCTGCATTAACAGGAATGTTTGGGCCAAATCCTTCTTGCTTTCTGCAGATGTCAGGCTGCCTATACAGCACTCATTCCACTGATTTTGGATTTCATGGTGTTTTTCGTGTCATGCAAGCAGGATTTGACCCAGAAATGTGGAAAGAATTCAGTGATTCAGGAAAAGCCTGTATCGATTACTTCACAGGGAGTAATCTATAGACCCATTGTCATTAACAGCTTTGGATCAGATCCTCAGTTCTTTCTGCATGCTGCCTGGTTTGATGTTTGACTTGCAAGAATTAAGTAAATGCCTTTAATGCCCCATAAATAGTATCTTGTATTAAGCTATATTGCAGTGCTCTCATTGGCACTATTTCAAAGGAGGATTATTTATCTAGAAGATTTAACAGTGCTCTAAATTTGAATACATCTAGCATTGCTTTTACAAAACATGGAATTGGTTCAGAGAAATGCAGAGCACCTGCAAGACGTTCTGGGTGTCCTTATTTCCCCTCAGCCCTTCCATTTATGAGACACAGAAAGTTTAAGTGAACAGTGATTTAACCACTTGCGTTAGCAGTGAGTTGTGTCAAGCAACTTGATGGACGCTACCTCATTTTCTGAGAAAATTTTGTTTTTAAAGGCTGAGAAAAAACAGTTAGACTGTAAGTATACCACTCCTCAAATAGTTTTCCTGGAAAGTTTTAACAAAGGTCCAGGAGGCAAACTACAAGTTATTTTTAAATGGCCTTTAATTAAGAGCAATTGTATTACTAAAGCATTCTCTTCTTAAACCATTCAAAAGTCTGTGTGCTATTAAAACAACAAAAGAAGAAAAGAAGTAAAGGGCAAAGACATATTATAAAGAAATTATTTGTTACCTGCAAGGAATGAACTTGTAAAACTAATAGTATAGGATTACTGTTCTATTTAAAACCCCAGTAAGTAAACTGGGAAAAACATGTTTCTTGAAATGACCTTGAAATTAACAATGCTGGGGCCTGATTTTTAAAAACAGATAGTCTTTATTGGTGATTAGGATTTTGTAGGTCTTGTTTCCTAATATCCCTGTTTCACATTAGGACTGCTATTGTCTGTGCCCATGTAAGATTAATTACTGGGCTCCAAGCTCATATTTGTATTACAAACAAACAAATGTGCTACAGGGATTTCACAGAGGGTACCGCCATAAAAGAATCTGTAGTTTGGCTTTTTTCCCTTTCTTAAGACTGGGTTTGCATTTGGACTTCCCAGGGTTCACCAGCTTCAGTGAAGGAACATCTGTGCATTCAAAGGACAGCCAATGACGCGAATCTTCAAAAACATTTCAGAATATTAGATAAAATAAAAAAAAATATTCCAGTGCATTTACAAATTTCTTCTTCTGCACCTCACTACTTGTTTAAGACCTGGTTGTCTTAAAGGTCTTACTGTGAAACGGTGAGACCCCAGGAAATCCTTCAGAATTGGCCTACAACTAAAGCTATTTCCAGGTTGGCTATAAAGTGCACCCAAGATTAGATTATCAGAACAGCTATGTTTCTTATTTAGGCATCAAAATAGGTAGCCAAATCTACAGACAGGACTCAAAAGTTCAAAGCTGGCCTTTTTCTAGGTACCTGAATAAAATTGACCTAATCTGTAAAACCTCTTTCTGGTGAGGAGTGCCAACAGCATGAAAATCCAGCTTTTGGCTGATGTTTGTACTGCAGTATTGTTTGTTTTATTTTTAAGTAGAGCAGGGAAGTGCTTAACCTCTCCCTCTTTACCATGCTTTAAAGAGGCAAATGAAGAATTTAGTGGAGGAAGGGGGGCTACTTACACCTGACGGGTCAGTTCCTTTTGGTTAAAAGGCCATTTTATAGACGTTAATATCTTTCATAGGTTAACCTAATGGCAATATCCCGTGCAGGTGTGGAATAATTTAGGTTGCTGGATACAGGGACTACTGGACCTGTTGGCCATTCTAGCAGCTCGTCCTCCTTTGAGAAACTATGATCACCCTTACTCTAACTGCTGAATTTTAAGCAAGACCAAAACCCCATTTCGCCTTCCTATGAGTCCTCAAGCACATTTTCATATTATTTTAAATTATACAGCACTAGCTCAACGTTTGTGGCTGCCAAACTCTTGGGGTGGAATTCCAGGGAACTGAGATTTAATGTGTATGATCATATTCAGTGAGCAAATCGATGTGCTTCTGAGTATTGCCCAGGAGAATTCCTCCTGTTTCCTCTTTGCATTTTCTTTTTTCCATTTAACTCAGTTTCTCTTACTGCTGCCATGCTGGTGACACTGATTATCAGCAGCACTGATTACTACTTATCGAGTATTAATTAAATATAAATAGGAAAGAAACAACAAGATTGCTACCATTGTGCATCTGATATTAACGTACAACTACAGCATGCAAGTTTAGAAGAAAGGCCTTTCTTTTTCAGAAAGAGTGCTTTTCTGTCGTATTCATGTAATAGTCAATCAGCTCAAATAGTGCTGATCTCCAGGAACACTTCAAAAGCAAGCAATATTTTTTGAGAAAACAGTATAATTATTTATAGCTGTATATTTATAGAATAATAAACTGAAGCTAGTGAAAAAACACAGGAGAAGCTGATTTGTGTGACCCAAGCCTTTGGTGTTTGTAATAAGATGATTTATCTACATTGGCAGCAATAAAATGATTAACTTCGCCCAGGTATTGTTGGAGCCTCAGGTTGGTTTACTCAAATAGTTTCCACTGGGCTTATTTGATTGCCCATATTATTTAGTTTATTTCTAATCCCAAATTTTTGTTGTCTTAAGCAAATTAATTGGAGGCAGAGGAATTATTCATATGAGGACAGCAGGCTGGATTTGGCACTGAAATATGTAAAATAATCATGGAATAAATAACATTTCCATACCTTTTCATCTGTTTGTGTGAGGGATAAAGTTATCAGAATCACCTGAGTGATTTAAAACTAATTCACATTCTCAAAATTCAGTGGGATTTAGGCTTTACAGCCTTTACTGTAGCTCCATGAAGATATAAAAACCATTTTGTATTCTTTATCCATGAATATTTTTGTATCTCACTGCTCCTCCATCCAGTTCTTTCCCTCTGTTTTTAAATCAATGTTTGTGTAAGAGTAATACCAAGACCTTCTTTCCAGACAAAAGTAGACCAAACGAAACATTCATGGGGATCATCTCTCATTTCTGCTGCCCAGTTACAAACACGTAATAGAAACCCTTCCGATTTTCCCTTTCCATGGAGAATTTCATCATGAAAAGTAGCTATCTGCAGACATGTTTCAGCCTCTCAGTCTATAAACTCTTGGCTTTTATCTTCCTAGGGCTGAAGACCATTGTAGGTGCACTTATCCAGTCTGTTAAGAAACTTGCTGATGTGATGATCCTGACCGTTTTCTGCTTGAGTGTCTTTGCCCTCATAGGCCTCCAGCTCTTCATGGGCAACTTGCGACACAAGTGTGTCAGGGACTACACCAAGTTTAACTCCACCAATGGCACATTGTATTTGGATGGTAGGATGTGGAACACCTCAGAGGAATTTCTTAGTGATCCAGGTAAGCTCTTCTTTACCTTGTTGTCTGGGTTTTGGTTGGCTGGTTTTGTTATTTATCGTGTTGACCAAAATGTGTAAGTGAAGCAGCAAATGCACCATTACGTGACTACTGGCTCTTCAGGATGTTGATGTGGTTTCAAAAGACATAGGTAGCTTTTTCTGATCTCTGTGGTGCCTTCACAGGTCAGGCTGAAAGTATTTCTGGTGCTTTCCTGTGATACATATTAAGGTCCTTGCTGCATCATTCATGATTTTCAAAGTTTTAAGGAGTCTCATGATATTTTTCTTAAAGCTCCCTTTCCTGGAAATAGTACTTACATGAAAATTTCAGCTCTGTGCGTGGGCATGGTTTGCACGCTGTTCCTTTAACACAATTTATAGCTCTTGCATTTTCTAGCAAAACTCAAAATTTGAATGAAGTGTCTTAAAAAATCAAAAAGCAAAGCAAAACAATTCAGTATTTATTAATCTGAAAAATCCCAAGAGCATTTTTTAAAGGAAATGTTATGCTATTGGGGCCCTAACTCATTATCTAGGTTGGGCCATCCTGTGGTATCTGGCGCTCTGATGTTTGTTATCAAAAGGCTTGTTTTCTAGGCCAAAGCAATTTTTAATACTTTACAGTCTGCTATACTTTGAATTACAATGAAATAGGTTCACTGAACTAATTTATTAACATCTTAAAAAAATAAGCATTTTGTGCAAGTAAACTTCAAATTGTAAACAAGCGGCCCAGCTGTTGCTGCTCCAAAACTCTCTGAGTCACTGGAGGACCCACACCAGTTGCACTGGACATGGACTCACATCCAAAACAATTCAAAGATGCTCCTGAGGGGAAGGAAGCAGCCAGACTGATGTGTATTTGTAGGAACTTATGACCAGTGACCTTTGGTATTTTATTTATATTGAAGGGAAGAATGAACCACATAGTCAACCCATTACCTGGAAATGTGGTTGGTTGGAGGTGTGATAGAGTCACGGGGTAGCTCTGCTCTGACTGTGTGGACCCTGCAGTCCTGTATCTCCAGCCACCTGCACTATAAAAACCCTGTGCCTGACTCCTGGAAGTTGCCTGGCTTGACCCAGGGCTTTGTTGAAGACCTGGCACAAGGTTGCCTCCAACTCCTGCTGGCTCCTTAGCATTGTACACCTCTTCAGCCAGGCTACATGGCTCAGGGATTGGGCCAAGGGCAGTCCCACCATTCTCCACTGGTGACTTCTGCCTTCCTGCTCAATTCCTCTCCCTGCAGCCTGAGCAGCCTTGGAAGCAGTGATGTTAGAAAAGTATCATTCGAGGAATAAAAAGCTCACCATTGGTGTCTTTAGGCGTGATGTGGTTGATGCAGCATTAAGGAAGGGCAGTCCACAAAGCTCTGCCTGAATGAGCGTTGTCTTTGGGGCTGACCCTGACCTTCATGTTACATGTCCTCTCTATGTCCCTGTGTCAGAGCCTCTTGTCATCTGAAAGGGAAAAAAGCTTTTTGCCAGAGCTAAAAATCCATGCTAGATCTGTGCTGGCTGGTGATGAGCCTGCTGACATGTTTTCCCAGCCATGCTCTCCATGCTTCCAGCTTGGAGATGAGTGCTCATGGAGCTAGTAAAGATCTCCGTGTACCTTTGGTGGATTAAAGCACTTTACAGCTCATTCACCCACAGATGACTGACAGCACTGTGAGGTGCTGCTCTCCCTCTCTCACAGAGGCATTGAGAGATAAAATAAATGATGGCTGGAAGTATAAAGCCCTGCAATAAGGGTGAAGGGATGAAATGGAGCTGTGGAGATAGTCTGGCCCTCTGGAAATGGAAGTAGGGTAAATGTACCACTGAAGAGTCTATTAAAAATACAGTTAATGTCAGGGCCAGCTGCAGCACTGCTTTAAATGGGAGGAATTATACATCTGCTCCAGCATACCATGAGCAAGATTTTTGTGTGGTCCAGATATGGGGAGGAGGGGATATGCTCCCATAAATCCATTTAGTAAATCCAGTTACGGTTAATATGGTCATGAAAATATAGTTTTTATCACTGAAGGAGATTTACCTATTACAAAGATTATCAACTCGGTGAGATAATGGATTAAAGTGAATTAAAGTTTGACCATGTGGTATTAATAGAGTAATAATAATATCAATGAATGCTTTCATGTTTTTATAATATCTGAAAATAAGGACACGGTGCATTATGGCAAACAGCCGTCAGTTATGGTGGATGCACAAAAATTATTTAAATAGTTGAAGTGTTGAGTCAATGCAGCAGGCCACTGAAGAACTAGAAGAAAAGTAGATTTATAGGAAAAGTGTACTGACCTCTGAATAAGAATAATGAAGTGTTCCTCGAAATGCTGGAGAAGATGGCTTAGCTATTAGGCTGGGGAGAACAGTATTAAGTAGGATTTTCATTTAGTGTTGACTATTGCACTAAAGCAATTCAAAAATGGAAGGACTGGCTCATTTTGTAACTAGATGAGATAGTGCTTTATATTTCATTTTGCATAAGCATTATGGTGAAATGAAGTGACTGTTTCGCAGAGTAGTACTGACCATAATTTAATAACAGTCCGAATTTCAAGTACTGAAGGGAATTAGGCAATACATACAGTTAGATTAAAGTGTAGGCAGACCAAATTAGATAAAAAGAGGAATATATTAAGAAATGGAGTAGTGTCAGTGTTTATTCTGAAGAAGAACTAGAGAAGAAAATTGGCCAACATGTTGAGATAGAGTTCACTTGAAGGGAGCACAGACAATTAGAAAAGCTCTTTGGAGATTTTGAAACCAATGTGGCTGAGTCACTTAGTTTGAAGCAGGGATGCTAACCTAAAAAAAAGAAAACAGAACCCTGAAGTACTGTCAGAGATTCACAATAATACGTTCTTTAAAAAAGGGATGTAAAGAAATAAAGGAGTAAAAAACACTCAGAAGCAACATTGGAAAAATGAATTAATTCTGTTCATCAGGACACCAAAATAGAGAGTCAAAACAGGCTGATATGCCAATTCTGCTCTTCTTGGAAATGCAAAGTTTGCTTTGGATTCTTTGAGGGAGTTTTAATGTTTTAAAGGACAGCAGGGAGCCTCTGAAATGCCATCGGCCTCCTCTTGTGCCTTTGAACCTTTTTTGCATGAATGGAAAAAAAAAGAGTGAAACCCTAAAAAGGATAATACAGTGAAGAATTGCCTGGTGCTGCAGAGGAAATAGCTGAGACACTTAGTCATGATGTGCAAAGAAAGATAAGAACTCGGTTTTCAGTCTTTCTGAGCCCTTTTTAGCTTGAGATAACTGTGCCACAGGCACTTGGTACAGGAGACATTTTGGTTGTGTAGAAGGCCTGGAATAGTTTCAGCTCTGCTTTTTTACTTAAAAATTACTTGATATCTGGACTTAATTGTATCCTCTTTCCTTAGCTCCTATCAGCCCTCAGGCAAGGAAGTTTTTCTCATTGGCCTTCTCAATCCTTTTGATTTTATAGCTGGGGAAAAAAGTCAGTTTATAAACTTTGTTTGCATCATCATTGGCTTAACCACAATTACGTGGTAACACTTGATTTTTGGGTGATCCTTAGGAAATAACCACCGTGCTCCCGGGGTTCAGGAACTCCTTCCCTTAGCTACACGCTCAAGACTCACAAGTACTTTCCTGCTCTCCCACTGTGGTCGCCACGACTGTCTTGGGTGATGGTGCTCCCCCTGTTCCTGCCTCTGCCACTGGTAGAGGCAGCGTGCCAGCACTAGGACTGGTGGTGGCAGGAATTCTGCTGGCAAAAGAAAAATATTTTTTTTCCTAAATCGGAAAAAAAAGAAGAAAAAATATTGGTCCATTCCTGTGCGTGATAGATCCATAAGCAGCCAGCTCCGCCCACCTCCCTTTTCAGGCCTTTGGCTGTTATTTCATCTTTCCTGCATGAACTGGCCAATCCTACGCTACAAGGCTGCTAGTATTGTTGAGAATTGTTGGGTTCTCTCCTCCTGCTGTACATCTGCCATGAGCTGATCATATACGCTGAATCCCATCAGGATTACAAATTTCCTACCTATCCCTTCAATGTTTTGCTTGCTTTTTCCATCATTGCAATAGTTCCTGCAGCTGGAGGAAGTGCCAGGTAACTTGGGAAGCAAGGGACAGAGCCCTTAGCATGGGGATTCAGTGGGAAAATTCAGGCTGCGAGATCTCTTCCATTTAGCTTCACTAATCACTAAGTCCTAGCATACAAAAGTGACATTGAATATTCCTGATCAGACTGTCAAGAAGCAGACTTTCTTGGCATTGTCATTAAAAGCTTAATACTGTTAAAGAAACTTCATTTGAGCTACCGCAGGTGCCTCTGGTGTCTCAGCTAAGTTCCTGGGCACAGCAGTCGTGGGAAGGTGAGCTTCCTGCTTAGTCTCTCTTCAACTCACATTGGAGATGCAGGTCTGAAATCTGCCTTTTGGTGGGCAACATCTGTCTCATGAACAGGAGGATTTTTCTATTCTTCCCATCCATTTAAACGACTCTAGGTCTTCATAATTTACACACCAACCTCTAAGAAGGCAGCTTATCAGAAAAGTTATTCCAGTCTGGTTTTGCCATCCATGAGTAATGCTTACCACTGCAAACCTAGGAAGGGGGAAAAGGAAGATTAAAGCAGAAGTAGCTCATCAGGTCTCCCAACCTCCTCCAAAGGACTGTTCTTTGCCTGTATGAATGGAGTGTGCATTGGGGGAACAGTTGAGCATTAGGTAGAATCAAGCTAAAAAAATTTTGATGCCAAGCGCAGGTGGTGAAGTTAAAAGGGAGGCAACAGGTTGTTCATCTGGGAAATGACTACTGGTAAGTAACTACTTTCCTACCTGCCATTCTACATGTAGTAAGGGACTGCAATCAATAAGCCCAAGGAGGAATTTTTGTTTTAGACATTGATAATAACAAACCAGGGAATCTGAGGGTGTAGGTACAGCAGTGCCATGTAGAAAGATGAAATAAAGGGGGAAAAAAAAGTGTAAAATATTGATAGTTTACATCCACAGTGTTATGAAAATTCTGAGATCAATATATCAATATCAAAGTTCTTGAGCTGTCCGTTATATTTAGGAGACCTAATAGTGCAGAAATACCAGCTGATAGAAAGACTGCAAGCTTAATTCCAGTATTTGTAAAGGTTTCTAGGAAAGCAGCTGCAAATAGTGTGCTTGAAAGCCTGTCTTAGGTTGTGGTGTTTAAATTAAAGATGTATTTGATGAAGTGAAGCTTTATGAATGTGTGAGTTAGTGGACTGAAAGCTATATGTTGTCCAATATGTCACTGGCTTAGAGAGAGAAAAGATGTACCAATGGACTGAGTGTAGCTGGTTCACATGGCTGATGATTGTAGAATTTTTAATGTCATTTATGTGTTCCATTACTAAAATGGATTATTGACTAGTCAGTAAGCAGTAAGTAGAAATCTGAGTTTAAATAGTGTGTTCTTTTGTAGAGCAGGGCTCAGTGTAAGTGCTAAATGCATGAGAAAAAACACTTAAGAAAAAAGCCTTAAAATTTTCATAAAATTATTATAATATCACTTATGAGATGATAGTCTCAAACCCCAGTATTTTCTTTTTCTTTAAACTAAATACCCTACTTAAGACACTCTGAAAAGGTCTTGTTTTCAAAATGTTCTGTATATGTTTTCTTTTAAAATCAGTATCTTGTAAGGTAAAATAAACCCCTGTAATTTCTTTTAGATAATCCTGTCCAAGCAACTGAAATAATAAAAAAAAATAATAATAAAAAAGAATGTTTAAGCTTTATTAACCTTTTACTTGGAAGAATCAACTGCTATTTTTATAACTTAGAAGAGGGCTGAAAAGGGTTGTTATTTTTTTCTTGCAGACTAGTTTCTGGCATTCATTTCATGGCAGTGATTTTTCTCTTCTGAAGTCAAACTGTGTAGTTACAAAAGGTCTTGGGGGTGGGGGGGCTGGGGGGGTGGGAGGCGGGGGAAGCTTTAATTAAGAAGAAAAAGTCCAGATAAATATAAATGTAATATCTGTTTTGTCATCTCCAGTCAGACCTGGAAGACTTATGGTTGCTTCAGGTTCTATATTTAGAAAGATGCATAAAATACATGAAGTTTAGGTCCTTATTTTAGGTACCTAGTCTTTGCAGCTCCCAATTACATACAACAATGTGATGGGAGTGATTCAGAGAAGGAACTTTCTGAGGTGGCCTGTGGAGGAACATGGTTCATTTTCCATCCTTTAATCATAGTAGGCAGCCTGGGGAGGTGGTCCAACAAAACCAGCCACGTTAGATGCCAAAGGCTGAGGAAGGTGAGCACTTCTCATAGATAATCTCTGCTTGCAAAGCAACTGGCTGAACATTGATGTGATACCCATCCAAATCATGGTCTTCCTGTGTGCTCGAGAAGGGTCCACAGAGCTGATAAATCAGAAGCAGTTCCAGACCAATGTGAAATCATTCTGGAGCCTTTACACATCCTCCTCTTTGATGTTCTAGGTGTAATGCACTGTTGAAATAAACGGGCATGGATGCTGAGGCATATATCTGTGAATATATAGAAATATACGTGTGTATGCACATATATCTTCTCTAAGCTCTGTGCCTGATTGTTAGCTCCACCTGACAAATTGCTTCAGTTTTGCTTTCAGAACCACTGAAACAGAACTGTATGAACAGATATTCTGAAACTGTATGACAACTGTATAGAAAGTAATGATGTCCAAGTCAGATAACAAATGGAGCAAGTTTGGGGAGAGCTGGAGTGTTGAGGTGTTGTCTGAGGTGGTAATAGAAGACAGTGAATGTTTAATGAGTAATTATGGAGATGGGAAGAAAGAGGGAAGCAATACATCAGGTTGAGACTGGAATAGGTGTTTTATTATGCATGATTGTGTATGAACCAATGATTAAGACAAAGAACCTCTCTGGGCTTTCAGGCTGTGCTTGTCAGCATGGAATCTAGTCATGTTACTCCACTGCTAACTATAAATATTGTGGCTTTTTTCAGGTGCTGTGGATCTTTTGATAAATACCTTCATAAATGCTCAAGCCTTAATTTTCTGATGCATTATTAACACGGGTATTGTATCTGTGCACTTTAATGTTTTAAGCTAAATAGTACAAGGACGGCTGAGCAAAAGGAGTACAAGGATCAAAAAAAACATAGGAATTGGTACTGTTGTATCCAACACAGTCTCTTCCAAAACATTCAGTAAGATTTTTTTTTTTTTTTGGCCTTGTGGTGAAAGAGTAAATTCTTATTTTGTAACAGTTTGTAAAACAGGAAGATTTGTCCCCCAGGTACATTTTTTTTGCCCTCATCACCACATTTACTGCTCATAGAAAGGAAAGAACTACTAGAGGAAAGATGTGTTGCAAAAGATTCAGATGGAACATTTTCAGACTTTTCCAGCACCTTCAAATTGTTCATAAACTCCCAAACTAAAATACCACTTGACTTGCACAGTGATGTGCATTTGAAAGGATCTCGTCTGTGCCCTTTGGAGCCTGTCCATGGACTTCTGCTTGCTCTGGGTTCAGCAATAACATGCCTTGCAAAGGCAAGAGGTAGCTTTCACTTTTAACACGGAACAGTCAGTTCAGGTGCACTGTGAGCCCACCAGCAGAGAACAGCTTGCATTGCTGCTTTCCCTTATTGCACTGGTTCTAAGGAATAAGTAAAGAAATATTTTCTCCTGATACTTTTCATCAATGCTGAATTCACCCAAGTGAGGTGGAGATGAGATATGGGGAATTGCCAGGCTCAGTCTGGCCTTGGTGTACCCACAGCAGCACCTGTCTGTGGCACTCAGAGCAGCCCCATGTGTTCCAGAACAAATTAGTAAACCCTGAAGTATAGATATTTTTCTAATTTTTTATTAGCATTAACTATTATAACTCTAAATATCCATATCTAGATAAGCAACAGAACTCTCTTTGAATGTTTTGACCACAGGGGCAGCCTGTGGCAGTAACTTCAGCAGTTGAAATGGCAACTGTAGTGAAAAATATTTCTTTTATCTTTAGTTTTGAAAGTATTTTCTCTTTTTTTTTTCCTGTTTCCCCCCTTCATTTTCTTAGGGCAAAAAACATTGTTATCATGTTCTGTGACTGTGAGCACACAAAGCTCCCTGTTCTCATTTTCCAGAAAACATGCTATTTTTTTTTCTGTTTTCTAAAACATGCTTTTTTGTCTTTTCTAAGACAAAAGATTTCCATTCTTCCAATTGTTCGTCTTATTAAAATTTTCCCAGTCATTCTTATTACCTGCTTCTCAGTACCCTCCAGTCCAGCAGTTACCCTATTGAAAGCAATGTTGTGGTCTGTCTTCTGCATCACAGAATCACTTAGGCTGGAAAAGACTTTAGGATCATTGAGTTCAACCATTAACCCAGCACTGCCAAGTCCACCACTAAACTGTGTCCCTAAGTGCCACATCTACCCCCAGGAATGGTGACTCAACCACTTCCCTAGGCAGCCTGTTCCAGTGCTTGACAACCCTTACAGTAAAGAAATTTTTCCTAATATCCCACCTAAACCTCCCCTGGTGCAACTTGAGGCTGTTTCCTCTTGTCCTGTCACTTGTTACTTGGGAGAAGAGACCGACCCCACCTGCCTACAGCCTCCTTTCAGGTAGTTGTAGAGAGCAATAAGGTCTCCTCAGCCGCCTCCTCCAGGCTAACCCCCCCAGTTCCCCCAGCCGCCCCCCACCAGCCTTGTGCCCCAGCCCCTTCCCCAGCCCCTGCCCGGCTCTGGACACACTCCAGCCCCTCAGTGTCCCTCCTGTAGCGAGGGGCCCAACCCTGAACACAGGGTTCAAGGGGCGGCCTGACCAGGCCGAGCACGGGGGGATGCTGTGTGTGACCCCCGGGCAGGGCCCGGCACGGGGCCGGGGTGACCCTCACACAGCTCGCTTGGCCCCTCGGCCCAGCCTGCCCAGACCCTGCAGAGCCCCCTGCGCCGTCCAACTCGGTGTCATCTGCAACGTACTGAGGGTGCACTCAGATCCCCTCGTCCAGATCATTGATAAAGGTATTAAACAGCACTGGATGAGACAAACACTGATTTATAGGTTATTTCCTGTATAGTACTCAATCCTTTTCTTCCTGCATCTCAATATTACACTTTTCTTTGATCACATCTTCATATTATACAAAAATATTGGCTAAGGATCCCTAACTGAATCCATATCTCTTAGCTGAAATGATACAGGGTATGTAAAAGTTGACAAGGGTGAAGATGGATGAGAATTTCTCCTTCTCCGCTTTACTTCGCATTCTGACAACATAATGCCTAACTTTGCATTTTTCCACTAATTTTTTTAGTGGAATAGGTGTTTCTAGTGTTCCTCCTTCAGTCCTGGCCTTGCAGTTGATTGATCAGGAAAATACTGTGTAGAGTAGATTTTTTCATCTCTCTGCTCTTCCTCTCTTTCTGTTGTACTTATAAATGTAATAAAGTGGTGCAGATGCAACTCTCTGTTAGCCTACAGAAATACGGCACATAGACTTTTCATCTTAACCTTTGTCTTCCATCTCTTAGTCAGTGTTTGATCCAATTAATTTGTTTTCTATATCACAGTACAAGCAGGAGTATTTTCTGCTATTTTTCTGGCATCTGCCTGTAATCACAAATGCATTCAAGCCTTGTCACAGCTTTTGATTTTAATTCTTTTGTGCCAAATGTATAAAAAACCCTCCCCAAAAGACAAAACCTCTACAAAACTTTCAGAGAGCACACTTTGGCATTTTGCTGCCTATTCATGTGAAGCGTACATCCAAACAAGTGGTACTAAATGTGCTTTTATTTATGTGCTGTGCAGCCTACGGCCTTAAGAGCATGGGTCTGTGTGACTGGTCAGACACAGAGACATGGAAGGAGGCTATCTGAAGAGGTTTAAATGCCAGCATGAGTATTTATTGCTAGTTATTGTCTCCGTTCTCATCTTTGTTGGGATGCTCATGGACTTGGCATGGTACCCAAGCCAATTTGACAGCATCTAAATTCTCTGTTCCCCTCTAGTGTGCAGCTCCAACTGCTCCTGACATGCTTTCCCTTCCCTCCTGACATGTTTTTCCTTCCCTTGGACCATACAGGCAGCACAGACCAGGTACTTTGGATCCTTGAGGCTTTCAGAGCCTCTTCCTAGTGCACGGGAGCCATCTAGCAGAGGGCTTGATTGATATTTTTAGTAGCTTTTTGTCAAAGCGGGAAAAAGCTGTACTATCAAAATTGGGTGTGTTTTCTAGGCTATGGTGACTGCTGAGCCCTGGCTGGGAAATTGCTTCTATGGCTTTTCTCAGCCATGGGAGAAGCACTGGTAGGAGTCTACCTGTCTAAGGACACTAGAGCTTAAGGAGACTGCTTTCCTCCCTCCTCCCAGCCCCTCGGTATCTCCTGCAGGACAGCTCAGGGCTGTATTTATCCTAAAGTCACATATTAGCCAATGCTGTATGTAAGATTCTTAAAAAAAAAAAAAAGCCATCCCCTTAATCTCTGTCCCCTCTACCCACACAACCATCCTCACAACTAACTCTTCCTGTTCATTTTTAAGTGGAGTTTTGAAAATGTCCTTCCAGACAGTTCTGGGGTATGGTGGCAGGAGAGAGCTGGGCCAGAAGTGAGTGCCTGGGGAAAGAGGGAGGGAAGGATGGGAAGCAAGGAGAGCACCTGAGAGCCTGCAAAGCCCAACAGAAGGGTCGGCAGCAGCAAATGCCAGGGGACAGCAGAAGAGAGGCTGATCCCCTGTCACGGGGTGGGCAACAGGAGAGTAACTGATTATTATAATTATTTGCAGTCCCCTTTAACAAGGAAGAAGTAACTGGCAGTGCCATTTATTCCCAAGCATTCTTCCCTAATAATACCCTTAATACAGCCTGTTCCATCGCTTTTGTGAGGCATGTTTTTCATCTTCAAACTCAATTTCATTTATTAGAGACTTCACCGTCTGTGACAGAGTGTGCATGCAGCAAGTGCAGCAAGGATTCTTTTTAATTATTATGTATTACCAAGAGGTACAGTGTGTTTGTGCCGGTGGGCGAAAGGGCGAGGAGGGGGTGTTATCTATTTTGTTTCTGTGTCACGTATCATAACTGTAAGGTGATGGGGCTTTCTGAATTGCATTTTAAATTTGGAATCAGGACGTTTGGTGGCTGACAGTGCTTTGTGCCAGCCATAGCATGGGGAGAAAGTCCCCCAACCAGTGAGCACCCGTGTGCCTGCAATAAATAGTCTCAGATAACAGACACCTCTCTGAAGTTTTTGTTCGAAAGTCAGCCAGAGGACTCTTCTCCGGGCAGTGACTAATGATATTCGAATGCGTCTCTTTGTGCAAATGTGGCAATATATACTTGGTTTTCAAATTGGAATGAATTTGTTGTAAGATGAGTCAAAATAGCATTTCAGTTGGGTGTTCAAAGGAGGAAGAGAAGCTGGACTCAGAAACCATGTATTTAAGCGGACTGTAACCTTTTTCATTTTTCTGAACTAGAAAATTTTCCTTTCCTTTGCACAGAAATGAGGACTTCTACCCTGCAGCTTTAGGTACCCCACTGGCTTTCTGCTCAGTGGTGTGATGTAGGTGTGGAAAGTATAAGCTGGAGCATAATTTTAATTAGAATTAATTATTTTTTTGAGGAAGTTTGTGGTTTGGGTTTTTTTTAGCTTGACATGGAGCTGTTGTGAATGTTTGCTCTGTTAGAATTGCCTGGTGTGGAAGGGAGCAATGCAGAAACCTGTAAGATATTAATAAATCAGGAAAAAAACCCCAACAAACCAAAAAACAGAATGAAACAGCAGCAGTGATGAGAAGCTTGAGGAATTGACTTTGGAAGGAAGATATTGCAAGAATAGTCTAGAGGGATTTGTGTATTTTCTCACTACTTGCATACAGCAGCTTTAAAAACACGGTCATTGCTGCGTGCTTGGAGCAGTGTAGGAGGCAGAGCATGGATTTGCAGGAGACACAGCAACTCATGGAAGGAAAAACGGGGTAATATATTTTCATCTTCCTAATGCTGTTGTAGCCTTAAGCCTTAAGGGACCACCGATGGTTAGGGCTGCTCCCAAGCTTCTTGGTGTCCCTGGAGAGCCAGGAACTCTGAGGATGCTGAGGGGATTGAATTACTCTGGGTTGATGTAACTGTAACTGAGAGCTGGATTAGTGAACGTAATTTCCTGGGCTGTGTTTAGTGTAAGGTCCCTTCACTCTGGTGATGGGGAAGAGCAGACGTTACTCCACTCTGCAGTCACGGTTGCTGTCTGGGCTCCATGTCACATCTAAAAACAGCTATCAGTAGCCTCAACCAAATAATAATGTAATATATAACAACTGTGCTGCATAATATTTGTTATTAACCCTTTCCTGAAAACAATTAAGGGAATTCATTGGAGGAGTGTTTATTCTTTGATGCTACAGGTGTGTTAATGTCAATACTAAGGAAGAGGTGATCCATGGTAGGTGGAGATAAACCTCTACTTCTTCCCATTTAGACTAGTTGTGGTGAGGTTATGGTAGTGTGAGCTTTGTCATACCCTGTACACAGCAAAGGGTGTGGGTTTCTGGCTTTGGGTCAAATCTTGCTGTTGCTGGTCCTTGAGCCACTTTGGCTGAAGCAGTTGCCATTATCTCATTGTCATTTGTAGGTCGACAAAACTCTGTAAGAAGGTAGTAAGCTGCTTGTGAGCACTCACTTTACAGGATTATTTTACTGAACTCAGCAGCTTTAAAACACAAGCCCTGGGAAGACAACAGCAACATAGTGGATTCATCATACACCTGTTTCATGGTAGCGGAATCAACCTTACACAAGTAATGCAATGTCAGGAGCATTGGAGATACAGGGTCTTAGCATGTATTTATAAGGCTCAGGCACAAATGTGCATATGTTTTGGAGAATATAGCATCTGGTTATTAGAAAACATATTTCTGTTGATTTTTTGGCTGCTGATTACTGACAAAAAATGTTTTGTATTACTGAAAAATAGATGAGTTTATTTGGCAACAATGTAGTAAATATTGTGGGACTGACCAGAAACTGATATGAAGCCAGTGTTATTGTGGCCTGTTTTAAAAAAAAATATTTTAATATGATCAAGTAGTTACCTTGCTCTGGAAATTCCTGTAGAAAAGTTCCTAAAAGGCATTGTATACACGGTAACTGTGACATCAACATTTTAGTAAAGCTGATAGAAAAAAAAATATTAGAATTTCCTTTGGAAAGAATGGCATGTTGTATAAAGATTATGTACACACACACACACGCATACAAACAATACTCTTTTGCCTTGATTTTACTTCAAAAAAATGAAAAAATCTAATGTGGAGGTTTTCAGTTTTGTCTTTTTTGTTTTCCTGTTTTGTTTTCCACGGACATGCTGAATTTTTTCAGTGAAAAAAATGACAAAACAAAACAAAACCAAACCTATTTGCAATCTTGCAAGACAATGAAAAAGTCATTGTTGTTTCAGGTGGCGTTGATCGGTTTGAGCAGTCCATGTTTCAAAGAGAAAATCCTACTGTAAATGAAAAAGGAGCTTTATGTTCTTTGTCCATGTTAGAGTTAACTGATGGGAAGCAGAGGCCACCGGTTAATACAATACAGAGGTGCTTTGTTCTTAAAAGCAGGAGTGATGACTGTTTGCTTCTTAAAGACCTCTGATTGCCTGGCATCCTTCATTGAAATCCAAGCCAACTTGCTTTGAATGACAAATTGATTGTTGTGCACATTTTTGATAATACAGCGATTTGTCTCCTTGGGCCTAATACTCTAATCCCCCCTTCATTTGTCAGCAGGGAATCGGCAATCCGGCTCTTCCTCAGGCTGAGGTTTGGCACGGCAGCTGTGACACGCTGCTGTGCAGCTGCTGTGCAGCTGCAGACCCCGTGGTGAAGATACCCCCTCCCAGCAGCTTCTACACCCCGGTTCCTCAGCACAGTTCATAGCACTCTTTGGTGCCTGCCACGTTGCTGGGTTTAGAACTGTAAATTTTTAAGTCCACAACAGACAATAGAATTTTGTCTGGTTTTGAGATTTTAAATTTCTTGTTGGCCGAGTCTCCTTTTTTTCTTCTCACATCTGTCTTCTGACTCTGTTCTTGTCTTCTGATTTGACTGACCAGGAGGTGTTGGTTTAGTCTTCAACCAGCACTGTGCTCCGGAACTTCAATCAGCCCTCAAAGAATGTGGTTAACGCACGGACAGATCTATGGTCCTCCCACTCTTGGCATTTGCAGTATGAAAAGTTCCCAGGGGGGAGTGCACGTTGGTGAAGTTCAGGGTACCCCATGTAGTGATGCCACTTGTTAAGAAGGTGTAGAACCTCTGCAGTCATTTATCTCATCTCATGGTTGTGCTGTATTTCCTCTGTAGCAGAGTCTGGTGGGTCAGTGTCACTAACTCTGTGTATCCCCCCAAAGGATAGCATCTCTCCTAAGAAATGCAGAAGTCTTGCGCTAGCAGAAGTGGAGGGTGAAAGGAGGTGGAAGACCTGGCATCCTTCCCGCTTCTGTGGTGATTGACCACAGGTCCTTTAACATATTGAATACCTGGGTGTTGCTGTCAGTCAAGGTGTTTCTGTAGAAAGCCCACATGTGAGACAAAGTGGAAAAGCATACAGTCGGAGCAGGATATGCGCCCTGATAACTTGTGAACACCATCATGTGCCCTCGTAACCACAAACTCATGGACAGTAATTCCCTCTTGGCATGCAGCAGGGCAGGGCTTTTCCGCTGCTCGCAGCTTACTGAGAAAGCCACAGCACATCTGTTCGGTGGCTTGAGCCATTGAGCATTCTTTGCATAGCCTGCCTGGATAAGCTGTCACTCTTAATTTTTAAAACATTTCACAACAGAGGGTTAGCCTAGAATGGAGAACCTCTTCCGAGCATCATCTGCTGAGGCCCCTCTGCTCACAAACACATGCTGCGTAAGGCTGCCACCATCATGCCTTATATCAACAGGGGATCACATCCTCTCTGTGCACCAGGTTATCTACCCTCCATCACTCAGCTACTGGCCTCTGTTTTGCATTTATTATGTTCCTAGAGCAATGCTTTTATCTGTTCATCCATGCTGCCTTTCAGGTTTTAGAGATGCTCTTTAGAACATTTCCTTTTCTTCAGACTCTCTCTGGAAAACTGATCTTGCTTATCCTTTTGAGAAGTTTGCCTTGTGTTCTGTTTTTCTGAACTTTTTTTGGCTGGGGATGGGAGAGGGAGTGTGTACACAAAGGCTTTCATTAGCCTGGGGATGGCTAATTTCCTTAAGCCTCATTGATAGTCAACCAGCAAATGATCCAGAGGACTTTAAATTTAGCTTGCTTCTCTGAGTCCGCCTTGAGAAGTGTGTGTCTCTCTCCGTTGCCTTTACAGATGACTACATTGACAAATATTTGTCTTTATGAATACTTCCTTGTTTGTTTGATCTGTAACAAGGTGCATTTTTCTGATTCTTTCGCTTCACGCTGTGTGTTTTCTACACTGAGCAGAATCCGCCAGGTTGGGGGAGTGGGCTGCTTTGTTAGTATTATTACATTTTGACTTATAGTTGGTTGCATTTTTAACCTATGAGTCAGAATTGCTATCACAAACTTCAATTAATATGTATCTCATCAGTGTAGAGTTTAAAAGTTACAGGCAAGCTTATGGTTTGCTTTTGCTGCGTAGTGCTATACTGTATTCAGTAGCAACGTTCTCGGTTACAGCAGCCAGGGACATGGCTGGGTGATGTTTCCTACAAACATTGCCCACAGCCTTGCTGCCACTTTATTAAACCGGTCATTTGTGGAATACAAACAGCAAGGGCTTAAAGAGCTTTGAACACATCTATTTGTTTTTTATAATTTATGGAGGTTAAAATTAGCAAAACAAAGCAAAAGTATGCCATTCATCTCTCAATTACTGTTGCAATTGAATATGCTGGTTGGTGGATGATATTTGTGAATGTTTTAATTCCCAGAATGTACTTGTTAAAAAGCTATTTCTCTATTTCTGTTGCAGTGAACTATTTCATAAAAAATGGTACAGAAGATGTATTACTGTGTGGCAATAGCTCTGATGCTGGGTAAGTACTTAAAAAATATCATCACTTCTGGTTTGGTTTTGCTGCCACTTTTTGTTGGGTTTTTTTTTTGGTTTTTTTCCCCCCTATGTTTTGCTTCAGTTCTGTCCACTTCTTACCAGCATGAATTAGATATTTCAACTTCCTTGTGTCAGTCATAATAGGAGAGAGGATAGTGAAAATATTGTGCATAGCAATTCAATTTTTTGAACTGCAGGGAAGAGAAGTTTGTGTTTGTCACTTATTCAGGTCTGAAATCTTTAGGGGCCTTATTACAGTTCTTTTTCAATACATTTAATTTTCTCAGAAAAAAAACCCCAGTGAAAACTAAGTAACACTTTGGCTGAGTGGAGAGTATTTTAAAGGAAATGAAACAGGAAAGCTGGAGGGATTTAGACTGATGATGAATTCTTGGCTTTTGGCAAAGGAAGATAAACAAATCAACAAATTCTAGTCCCCAAAATAGCATGCTTTGGAGATGGGGAAGTACTCAGTTTTGAGTTGTGATCTACATTTGTACATGATATGTTTATAGGCTGCACATGTTTCTCTTTCTTATAGACAGTAAAGAGATCCAGAATAATTCCTGTGGTATACTGACTTACTCTGCATAAAGGATTTCATTCATATCCCTACCATCTGTAGATGCTAACAGTTCCTGCTGCATCCAGTCCTCAGGGTCTAAGTGCATTATCCGAGAGTGTGATTTTATTTGACGGGTTCTCATGATCTTTATGGGAATGGAAGAGTTCGGATGTGATGGAGAAAGATGGGATCTTGTGTGGGCAGAGGAGATTATAAACCTTGTAAAGCTTGTAGGCTGTTAAGAGTTGTAGGAAAAGGAAGAAAAGACCTTAGAGTGGTGGGATGGATGAGATTTGGATCTAAATATGTGAGAGTATTTGAACCAGGGAGGTGGGTGACCTAGGTCAAGTGAGGAGAGGAGTTGAGGTGATCTAATTCTGGAGGGAGATGTTTTGAGTTGGTAGAACTAAATGTAGAGACTGGGAAAAAGAAAGGTGTAAATTAGGAAGAACTTAATGTGAAAAGAAGAGAGGCATGTGTGCACAGAGAGGCAGCAGGAAGATGAAGGGAAGATAAAAATCTAAACTTGCTTGTGGACAGGCGGGTAATAAAAGCCACAGGGTCCTGAAGAGATGCTTTATGTTCTGCTGCCACTGTCTGTATCTGTATTTACATAGGACAAAGAGAAAGCTGAAGTGTCAGCCTTCCCTCTGCATGTCTTGTGGTCTGATCTGTATTACCAGTCTGATTTAGACTGTAAGCTCCTTGGGCAGAGGGCCATGCTTTCCTCTTTGTTTGTTCCACAGAAGGTACAATGTCAGCATTCATTAATTAAGTGCTTTGTTGATTGTAATACATTGCATTTATCCAGGCTCAGGCTGGACTCCAAGACTATTGGGATGTTTCCCGGGGATCCCAGGATTTGGCAATGTACCTATGCTGGTGGACTTCAGCCTTTGCTAGTCAATAGGCAGTAATACGGAGGAAAAAAAATGTTCTGCACGGCAACAATATTTTGCACATCACAAAATATTTTACATTGTTCTCTCTGATGACCTGAACCATGGTGGTGGCAGGCTGCTAAGGTCATGAGCAAATGGCAGAAGGGTTAACTAGGTTATAGGTAGTTTGTGAGGCATAGTTTAGGGACTACTGCTTTGGAATCATCCAGGTGGTGGGAAGTTTAATACTAATGCAATATTCATGGAGCATCTGTATATCAGTAGCCTGTATGGATTTAAGGGTTGGATTAAGGGCATATTCGCAAAACCACCCTTATTTCCTTCCCTAGAAAGTCAATAAATTGCAACGTGTCAACAAAAAGCAGTAACTGAAGAAAACCTCCAATGGAGGCACTCTCCCCATGAGAGGGTCACAGCCTGAAACAGCCAGGGAAGAACTTCCAGCTCTGGTGTATAAGAAGATGAAAATGCCACCCTCACACCTAAAGCCTTTGTGCTTGTTTTGATAAATACATCAAAACTATTAGTGTCCGTGCCATTAAGGGAAACCCACATTCCCTTTACGCATCAGTTCTTTCTTCTTCAGGCTCTTGTTGTTTTAGTTAAGGATTTAATGCCACCTGATAAGGTTTTAAATGCCTAAAATGGGGATAAATATTCCTACTTACAGTGGGGTTTTAGCTCAGGACTGGCAAGCGTGGTCTCATCTGTTATACCTTGCACAGAGTTCCTGTCAGTCATCCATTCCTGTTGTTTAATGACATGAAGACAATTAGGAAGATGATCCTAAGGACTCAGAGGACCTGCAAAGTCATATGTTCCCACCTGTTAAAATAGACAGACCAATAATCTACAGGCTGACACACCTAACAGAGTGGATTTATTTTCTCTTACCCTTCAATGGTCAAAGCCAAGAGCAAGTGCATTAAGTGGTAAAACACAAAATCTGAATGTGTGGGACCTTTCGGGACAGGTTGCACCACAGGATCAAGGGAGGTGAGTTAACAGTGAGAGGATGCATCAGGTTGTGGTTGCCCCATCTATTAGTAATGAAATTCATGACAAGTGAGGATGCTTAAGTTGGGAACCCATCAAGGCATGAAGAAGGCAGGGTATGGAAAGACAGCTGGCAAGGCCACTTCTGGGTGTTCATAGCATTTGTGGAGCTTGCTTC
This sequence comes from Falco biarmicus, assembly GCF_023638135.1. NCBI lineage: Eukaryota > Metazoa > Chordata > Aves > Falconiformes > Falconidae > Falco > Falco biarmicus. The sequence continues at coordinate 56,128,611 of NC_079291.1, read as the reverse complement.
TGCTCCCAGTCTGGAGCTTGAGTTTATTAGCCTCTGGGGTATGCTGAGGACCCAAAGGAAATGGGCAGTGTTGTATGTGCAGTCCTGCAGGGATTTGTTGTTAGAGTGAGGGATATCTGTGTTGTGGCCAGGGTATTAAATCTTGAGGTAATTGACAAAGCCATTTTAGTGCATTTTTAAAAGCATGCTAATGACACTCTGAGGTTTGGCTGGTTGCTGTTATTATAGAAGAGTAAAAAAAAAAAATCTAAATAAATCTACTATGGCAATTATTAGGTGATGAGACTCAGATGGTCTAATGTAACAGTGTGTAGTGATGGAGACTGCAACCTGAGCTGGAGTAGCAGGCCAAAATCAGCAGGGAAATGATCATCAGTGGATGCTATATCACAGACAACCCAATTATCTCCAAGGTGGGGGCTTTATTACATTACTAGGAGGGACTGTTTTCTGAACAAGCACCCAAACTGCCAATAAAGCAGGAGGTAATGGATCTAGCTAATATTGATTCTAGTTCAGAAGGGATTTGGATAGATGTATGTCACTTAGCAGCAGCAAACATGTCTTTACTACTTTACCTGGCAAATGGAAGAAAAAAAAAATGTATGTTTTTAGGAATGCTCAAGCAACCTCAGGAAGATTCTTCAAAAATCACTCTGCAGGGATGCGGTAGGAATGTCAGGGAGATGGCATATTTCTTAGCTGCACAAGGACTAACCTATCCGTGTGGTTTGCCATGTGATGCCTCAGAAACTTTCTTCAGGATACTTTAAATTTGATTTTTCTTCATTTAATCAGATAGAACTTCTCTGTTGTTTTTCATTTTGTTTATCCAACTGCATTTTCCCCGTTGAAGTACTGCAAGAATTTGCTTTGTATTTACAAGGGACAGAAAGTCCAATGGAAATAAGAAGTAATGTTTGGAGAAGAGAGAAAATCAAATGATTGTGATCAAAGATGTCCTTAGGTACAAAGTGAATGCTAGTGATGTGTGCTCGATGTTTCACAACAAGCACACTTAGAGCACTACATTAATGGAAAAATCATCTGCTCAGAGATGTGTGTCACAGGCTGGTCAGAGAGTGGAAGCAGTGCTAAGTCCAAGGCTCTTTTAGCAATAAAAATGTAGTTTATTTGCATAACTATTCATGTTTCTAGATGTCTTTGGGGGTTAAATTTGGTTGTTCCTTTGGATATGGCTGCACTGAGAATTATCCAAGTTGGTTCTTTTTGCAATTTCACCTGCTTTGATTTGATTTGACTAAAATACATGGAGAAAGCTCAGACAGTCTGATTTTCAAAGGGATTACAAATTCCATATATTTGCTTTTCAATTTAATTCCTAGTGTATCGCTCATCCAATTTTGAACACCTTGTTTTAGCCCTGAGGAAGATCCAGTAAAGATCTGGTACAATGATGAAATATTTGGAAGGTCTTAGCTAGTAGCAGAAGCTGAAAGCTGCTATAGCCTTGGTGAAATCTGGTTTTAGCATCAAGTGGACTATGCTTTGCAAGGGCTACAGAACCGCAGGTAACAGCGAGCAGCACCATACACTGCCTATAACCAGGCATCACGAGCCTTTTGAAGGCATCTACCCTACTGTGTGAAAGTGGCCCTTGGGAGCAAAGTTAAGCCGTATCCACAGATGAGTATTTACAGTAATAGTGCTGAAGGGAAGACCAGTAGTTGGATGCAATGCTTTACAGTGTATCCAACGACCTACAGCAAGGACAAATCCGGGCACTCAGCACCTAGCTTCAGGCAACGGGACATGGCCAACACCAGGCAAAGAAGAGAGGGAGCCTCCAAGGGCACTGCTCTCAGGAGAAGATGCAATCCTGATCCCACCTTCAGGTCCAGCGAGGCATCCTGCTGGAGCAGGTCAGCCATGCCTCTACCAGGCATCGCCCTGCTGCGATCGTTGGACCAAATCTCCCAGTGAGTGGGATGTGGGAAGCGTTTCATGTCAGGCCACAGCAACCTGCTTCCTGCCGCCCCTGCAATTACAGCTTGCTCCACTGCCATGGCTGTTAACTGTTCATTTCAATGAGATGAGTCCTGTGCTTACTCACAAAGACTTTCAGGGGCTGCAGCATCTTGGAATTACCTGTCCAGGAGAAAGGAAGATACATTTCAGTTCTAAAGCACTTCCACTTTTATCCTGTTGTAATTTCACAGGGACATTTTTCTGCTGTGCTTAGACTGCTGTTTTTTCTTCCCCTTCTGCCTGAAGGTTTGGAAGAGCAATAGAAACAGCAAGGAAATTTGTCCATTAGGAGAAAGAGAAAAAGACAAGATGCTATCAATGTACGAAGTAAACAAGCTGACAAAAAAGAGAACTTATCATTGTTCTTTTGACTTTTTCACTGGCAACTACAACAGGGAGCTGGCTTTTCAGAAAAGCGTGCGTTGTTTTAAGTCAGTTGTGTCCCCTTTGGATCCCAAGGTCAGACTGCTTAATTTTTTTTTCCCCTTTCACATGATATGTCCTATCTATTCAGCTCATGGGCAGGAATAGTCTACAAGATCATACTGACAATGAAAGCACATTTGCATCGTGTCTGTACTGATATTACCAAAAAGACTAGTGAACAGGAAGGAAAAGCAGCCAGTAAAGCTACTTCAGGATGCAACAAGAAAGCACCTTTGGCAACTGCATCCTAGTAACTGTTGCTATAGAAACTTTAGCTACCTTTATCCTCACTATGACCTTGATTTTTCTTAACAGGGTACATTAAAATAATGTACAGCATGGGGCAAGATTCTATATGGTTTGGTAAATTCTGCTGTCACTGAGCTTATTGCATATAAGGGATGAAGGAGCGACCGTGTGGTCTAGTGCTTCTCAAAGTTTTTGAGCAAGTCCTAACACTTTCTAAGGTATCATCAGAAAAACCCCACTTTGTTTCCTTTTGTGTGGGGCATTTTACTAAGGTAATTAATACCAGCACATAAAATTGCATCAAATGCCTGTTTTCATAGTCACCATGAGCACCGAAAGCAACCTTTTTTACGGGAGGTTCTCCGTGCTGCCATACTACCAGCAGATTCATGTCAGCATATACAGCGATGCAGCACTTTGATCTCCTGAGATATAGCATCATTCTTTTGCCTTTATGCATCCTCCATGCAGTGATTTAAAGTCCCTTGCAAAGGCTTATCGCACCCCTCAAGGGTAGAGGGGAAACATGCACTGTGCTGAGGAGCAGCGCTCCTATCACAATAATTTGCAGAGCCCAGCGCTGCAGCTCGCACCCAGCCCTTGGCAGGCAGAGAGCCTGGAACAATGTGTATGTCTGCCAGAAGAACATGTCAAACAGCATGCTCTCCCACAGCTCTTAGTCCCCTGGCTACCAGCAAACGCGCCTAGTAACACAGCCACAGCCGTGCTGGAAACTGGGGAACTGCACCAGAGAATAATGCGCCCAGTCAGTTCTTTTATTCTGCTGCTGGCAATTAGGACTGCTGCAGCTCTGAGTTGCCTGCCCTTAAATCTTATTAATAATTTATTAAAAAAATGTATTACTACTGCTATTGTTATTATTAGTTTTTGTTTTCTTAATATAAGAAGGCCTCACATTCAGGCCATGTTGTGTGGGATGCTGGACAAGCAGGGTGAGAAGAGCTCTGCTCTTGTGGGCTTGGAGGGTTTGTGTTTCAGAGGTGCAGTCCATGGATGGGTGGGGTGGAGATGGTACTCAGCTTAGTTACACATACGTACTCCTAGGGAGTTACATGAATGGGTAAGGTCAGGAGAAACAATCTGTTGCTTGCAGGTGATCTCTGGACTAACCAGCACTGTCAGGCAGGTCATGGTCTGTTTAGGTGTGTTTAGCTTGCTGCATGAATGGGTCCATCACAGGGAACGGGGGACTGGGGAGCTTTGGCATGTACCCAGTGGGACCGGTGTGTTCATAACACCAAATTCAGTGTGATGGGGTATTGGACTGGAAAGGCTGGTGGAGTGAGGAAAAGGATACAATCCCCAAGTGTGACTTCTTCAAATGTCACAAAAGCATAGGAATTTTGGAAAGAATGAAGTGTGTTGTTTAAACTACCAGAGCTAATAATGTAATTACACCCCGGATTAGTAAGCAGTATTAATGAATTTAATACAAACATTCAGACTGCGCAGCATACCTTAAGTGAATTTAACTAGATTCTGATGTAAATCACATAAACTTTTCCATCTACTCTGTGTTAGTTACAGTGACAGGACAATGAGGATGGTTTGCTCATGGTGAGAAAGACTCTCACTTGAGTTTGAGAAAAAACAGAAAGCATGTCACCTGAAAGATGCTGCAGGGGCCATGGGCATAACTTTAGGTATTATACAGGCTTAGGGGCAACAATAACAGTCCTCACTCCTAGGGATCTGCTGTGTATTTGGAAGATCATGTCTCTAGTTAAACAGCAGCAGTAGGGATTAACTCCAAATCCACTCAATTCTTAAGGATGGGTAATATTACCTCTTAGTCAAAGCTGTAATAAGCTCATCAGCCACATGAGAGAAGCAGACTTACTAGGGGCTACAATCTTCATTAAGCAGTAATCTACCATTACGTTTATGATGATAAATTATCGCCCTACATTTTATTTGATGGGGTAGACAGAAGATCTGCTGTTTGGTCACTGGGTTGAGTGAGAAGAAATGATAGTTTCCTTACCCTGCTGTAGCATGAAGTCTGAAAAAGCCACATTGCAGCAGAGGGAGTTCTTCCGCTCACTGCTTATGTGCATGCATGGAGGGGTCTGATGTCTCAGGCTGAAACCAGTGGTTTTCCATCTGCCTGAGCAAGTAGCCAGTGGGGGAGGCTGAAATGTATTTCCTGGATACAAGTCAGTGGCATGCACAGGTCAGTGGGTGCTCTGAGTCTGTGAGCAAGCCTGCTCATGAGCACCTCCTTCCCTTTTCTCCTCCAGTTTCAGCTCCTGGTTGATGTTGCTCTTTATTCTCATCTTTTCTTCTTCTTCTTTTCCTTCTTCTACTTTTTCTTTCTTTCTTTCTTTCTTTCTTTTCTTTCTTTCTTTCTTTTTTTTTTTTTTTTTTCCCCCGCTACAGCATTTGGCTGGATTTGCTTGCACTTCCTTCCTTTCAGACCATTCAAATTCTCTCTGACCCCTTAGATGCCTGGAGTGAGAACTGCTGGGGGCTCCTAGTCAGACCTATCTGATGTGAAGGGTGCTTCTGTGAGCCAGATGTTGGCTCTCAGGTGGTAATTAATGGAGAAATGTAATTCAGACACTCTAATCACAATTATTCTTTTAATATAACAACTTAAGAAAGAGCAGAGGAAGTAGAGTGACCTGTGACTTTCAGGCAGACTGAGCACCTGCTGGCAGCAATGCCCGGCTCTGGCTGGGGTGCTGCTGCCTTTTGGGCCCTGTCTCCTACATGCCCAGTCACCCTTACAACATCAATTTTTTAAAAATGTTGCCCTGTTTCAGAATGGGTAGTTTCATCTCGTCAGGTAGGAGCAAAAGTTCTAGGGATCTTTGATGCCCCACAACCACTGCAGAGCACGCACTCCTTGCTTGGCTGCTGGTCTCCTCCCTCAAAGCCAAGAGAAGTGAGAAAACATTGAAAGTGCAGAGAAAACACCCAGGCCTGTGGTCTAAAGGAGATCTAAGCCTCTCTTTTGTGGCCTGATTACTTTAGCACCAAAAGGCAGGTTGAGGAAGACTCTACCATGCACATCAACAAGTCTTGGAGGCCATGGGCACTGTCTGCCAGCTCTTGCTGCCAGGCTTTGGAACCCCACCGTGCTTACAAGGGTGGTTTCCATTCCTCTGGAACTAGCCACGTGTCAAAGACATCGGCCATAAACATTTCAGCTTGGTTTCTGCATTCTTGGACTTAAGCTGCAACCCGAGCAGGGACACTAAGGGCCCCTTACCACAACGTTTTTGCTTTTTTAACTTTTGGCGTGTCTGTGGCATGCACTTTATCTCCCATTATTGCTTCTTTCATAAGCAATTCTGTGTAGCAAGCCATGATATGCCTTTCCATCCTAAACCACATGAAAGTGCGGCTTTTGCCTTACAGATGTCGTAGCTGACATTGCCAGCTGTTTGATGCTAACTCCTGGACAACCCTCCGCGTGCTTTCAGGGTCTGAATGTTACAATCCAGCACATGGTGGTTTTACAAATCATCTTTTATTGCACAGCCCTACTGGCCACTACAGTCTGGATCAGCAGGTTACTTGGCTTGCCTAGATTAAACTCCTGAGGCAGAGCATTTTGTAATTATGCCCCTCAGCTACAACTCTCTGGCATTCCCAACCTGTGTTATTTAAACAAGGCTGTTTCTTATGTTCTTTAATTTCCTGTACCAATGCCAGTTTACAATGGTGATTACAGCCTGATGGATAGCTAGGTAGACTGATGCTTTTAACTTTTCTGAATCAATGACACTAATTTCATTGTGATCAATTGAACAGCATCCTGTGAGGCTCCTGTGGAGGATGTTATATTTATGTAGCTTGTTGTTGTTGCCCATCCCTGAGCATCAGAGGAGAGTGCAATCCTGTGAAATGCTTCCCTGAGTTAAAAGGAGCTAAGGAGTTTGCTAACAGATCTGAAGGGGAAGGATTAATATTATACATCAAAGACGCTTCAGCAAAATCTTGAGACTCCTTTAAAAAGTCTTCAGAGGAAATGGTGCCATTTGCAGAATTCTATTCTCAAGTGAGAGTCATACACCTAAATTTCTGTAGAGTGTTTTTCTGGGAAGCAGCGTTTTGTTTTCCTGTCAGTGTTTTTAACGTGTTCCCGTACCCCACGGGTTATCGCTTCTGTTAGCTACAAAAGAGGGTGAGCAAGAATAAGGAGTTGAAAAGTAGGATATTTCGTCTCAAGTGTCTAGTTTCTGTAAGGAGTATGTGAGCTAACATTAGTAGCATTTTTGAGCTGAAGTTCATGCTTTTTGTGCTGAAGACACCTCGTTTCAATGCTCTTACACCTGAAAATAATATTAGAGAACTGTGTACACTCACTGTAGAGTCAGACAGATCTTTTCACACCAGCAATCTACTGCTGAGTGGAAAAAGGTTGAGGGATACATAAAGACAGAATGAAACACTAAAAAATACTGACTGTATTATAAACAGAAAATACTAATCTGAGCTACCATTGCTCACTTTAACAGTCAGACAAGTTGCATCTCCATGTCCTGTGGCTTTCCAAGCAGCTATGGTAAAGTGCTTTGAGCAGTTGCTCTAATGTCCTTCTGCATTAAAAACAGAGTTTCCCTAGGAAGCATCACTGGCGGTGAACCTAAGAGTGACCTTGTAACCTCTAATCTCGTAGTGCTGAGAGGTTCCTAGGAAAATACACCTGCAATGCCTCTAATATCGCCTTTCTTTCAGACTCTCTTGTTCAAAATGGTGAAGAGATTAAGAGGAAAGTCTCTCTTTCTCATATTGAAATTAATGGCAACGTTTCCAGTTTGCCCAAAGTTTTAGGCAACTTATTCTGGATGAAACCTGATTTCCAACCTGCCTAGGCTTAAATTCACCATTAAAGTAATTGCCATCAAGATTCTCACAGCTGTATTCAAATTTTTTAGCCATTAGTAATATCGTTGAAATGTGAGTGATGAGAGCAGCTCAGTGGAGCCACTTGGGACTGGTCTTTTGTGGAAGACTAAGACTGAACACCTCTGGACACGATCATTTAGTTTCCAGCCAAACACAGTGTGTGAGTGCAGTCATTTTCTCACAGCAAAAATAAGAAACCTTACAAAAATTTTCATGTCCTGTCCCGACACGATGTCTTAGTGCAAGCAAGCGGAAAGGGTTTCCTTCTCTGCAACCCAGAGGATCCATTACTCAGAGCTCTTAAACAGTGTCAGCAACACGTCACGGGCACTGAAGGCTGTCTGCAGCAGCAGATCAGAGACAGAAATCTCATGTCTCTATGGCAGAGAGTGACAGCAGATGCTGCCTTTGGGAGAGGTTTAGTGAAAAGGCTGCCTCAAAAAAGGACATGGATATACAAGAGATTCCATGTTGCCTCTGCATATTTAAAGGGGAAAAAGCTGAGATTTCTCCATTTTATTCTCTTCTAACTCAGTAATGTTACTGTAATTTTTATTCAATTGTAGCTCTTACCAGGAAACAATAGGTAGTCGAAGTAGGAAAGATCTAGAGGAGGCATTTCTAGGCTGGCAGGGAAAAAAAATTAAAGTGTCTTTCTTTTTCTTTCTTTGTGAGATATAGTTATTATTGTCTAAATTCTCAACTGGCATTAACTGACTTGGCTCTACTGAAGGTGACAGAATCACTTATTATATTCTCACTTGTGTGTTTCATTTAATTCATTAAACATCAAATGTTCTTTTTCAGTTTTCATTGCTTCTTCTGAAGACTACTGCGAACAAGGATATGCACACATTTTGCAATGCTTCAGCACTCCTTTTTTTCAGCGTTCAAAGCCAACTCACTTAAAAATTTGTGTTTGACTACTGATATTCAATGAAGATTTTTCTTAGAGTGTTGTTGAGTGTCTGATGTTGGTGGCTGACACCATAGATTTATATAACTTCAAAACGTATAGCAATGTATTCTCCTTTCAACATGCAGTACAAGGTTGCTATCCTGTGCTGTGGAAGTTTGATTTGTATCAGCATAAAAACTGATATTTAAAAAAAAACAAAAAAACTTGATTTTCACACTGAGACACACTCTGCTTTCTCAGGAGTCAATTTCTTTTTTGGGTGGCATTTTAAAAATTGCTTTGCATTATTTGTATTACTACTTTGCATTTCAATTTGTGGGAATATTCTGCTTTGGTAAAAAATAGCAGTGCCTGAAACACTATGGGTTTTTACTGGGAGAAAAAAAAGTTAAAAGCTGTACACATTGAACACACTCTACATGACTGGTGATGTGTCTGAAATGGCTGGATATTACAATAATCATCCTATCTGAAGGCAGTTCAGAAAACCTTGATTCTTCCATCTGACAGGCAGAACATCAAGCTCAGCATCTGCCAGGACAGAAGGTATTGCTCTGTTATCAAAACACTGCCTGGAACTTGGTCTCTCACAATGTCTCTGATCTCTGACAAAGTGCTTTCACAGTCCCTCTTGTTCCAGCCATCTCCAGTTGTGTTAGCTAGAATTTGCACCGAATCATACCAGGTTCATCTCTATGTGAAGTATAAGGAGAACAGGGAGAGCTGGCATTACCACAAGTTCTACTGAGAGCTGCTGCTCCAGATGATAGTTAGGTGGTTCCCACCTAATAAATTCCCAAATACTATAGGGCTCCAGGACGCTGACCATGTCCTTAATCTCATATTCTCTTCCTGTGATACATACAGCAGTAAAGCCTTTGCATATTGCTCTATGTCTTCGGTTTCTAATGGAGCATATCTTATGTTTGGAAAGTACCTTGTGATATGCACAAGTGTGGGGTCTTTTGTCTAATGATATTGCAGCTTTCTGGGAGAGAGGGTGGCTCGCTGACCTGGCATCTCTCCTACCACACGTTTCACTTGATGCAATTCAGTACTTACATAGTACCACTGAGAGCCTTCTTTTTCTCTTCTGACATATGGAGCTAGAAAATTACTTGTAAAGAGTCTCAAAGTTTGATGAGAGCCGGTAAAATGCATGCTATCTGCATGCCATTTAATAGGTGAATCTGCAAGGCACACAAGGAAAACCTTTTCCTGGCAGAAATAGAAAAAAATGTCATGACCCCAGATTACAGCGGTGAGTGGAACAAAAGGCTGAGTTTCTTAGATTAAAGATTTAGTCCTGGCAGGGGGTGAGTGCAAGGTCAGGCAGAGTAAGCCATCGGGAGGGTGCTTAGATGGCACACGCTGGTGTCATTCAGCCAGTGTCAGACTACGTAACCAGAAAAAGTGGATCACCATCACAGTATTACCCGCAACTGTAACAGGAGACACTAAGTTTATGATCCTTAATTGGGAGTAAGTGCCAAGAGAAATCATATTTCAGCACTAAAGTCCTGCTTAGGCACCTGATTCCAGTCTATTCCAAATATCTGAAATGCTAGGTGCTCGTTTGCTGTTGCAGCTCAAGCTATGGTTAACATTTTCCAGTCTATCCTTTCAAGGGAAAAATAAGGTTGCAGGGATCGTTGGTATTGTGAAGTCAGCTTCTACCTGTTCCCTGTGTTTTCACCCAGTGAAGGAATTTACCACTGAGGATCTGTGCTCTTAACCCAGAGCATTCAATATGTTCCCGTTGAAACCAGTTTCTTCATGCTGAAGCCGTCTATGATGCATTGCACACATTTCATACATGCATTTCGTGTATTGTCTTTCATGTTTTGCAGCGCGTGTCCTGAGGGATATATATGTCTGAAGGCCGGGGAAAATCCTGACCATGGTTACACAAGCTTTGATACTTTTGGCTGGGCGTTTCTCTCTCTGTTCCGTCTTATGACTCAAGATTATTGGGAGCGTCTTTATCAACAGGTATGAGATTGTTTTATTACTATTAAAAAGTATAAAATAAACACATTGTCTTGTTACAGTTCCCATAATTAAATCCCATAATTAAAGACAAGAAAGAATTGCTGGTTATTAGGTAAACTGTGCTCTGCCTGTTCTGGAGAAAACCATCAATTTTTACAATTAATTTATTGTCTTAGGAGCGATGATACCAGAAGACATTAGGCTGAGTGCTTGGGGAAAGGGGGGAAAATTGTGCTGAAAAATACTTTGAATGGGTAATTCACCTGAATCTAGATGAAGCTCATTACTTAAGAAAGATCAGCACATCACCACTTAATCATTTTATTGGTGGCTGGTGTAACATGAACTAATCTTTTGAATCCAGCTCAGAAAAGGACTAGAGAAGCACCTGTGTGCTTGGCATTTCTGGTTTTGCAAGGCATGATAATGACCACACATTGAGCAAACGGCAAGACTACCTGGTACGTATCACTTTTCCTTGGTGCAAGCTTTTTGTCACGGACACCTGACAGCCACAGATGGAGTCACAGTCAACCTACAGTCACGTGTGCGAGGTGCTCTGCTAGTAAATGTTTGGTTTAGTGTGTATTTCCATGACCTGTGCGTGAACTCTGAAGAACTGCGTATGATGGCTTGGTACTGAGTGATACACTCTGTCTGTGAAGCCACTGAAGATTTACTTCTGCATCTCAAAGTGGCCAAAACCAGAACATGCTCGTAAGGAAACCAAGGGAGTTGGTGCTGACAGGTACTACTCCGAAGGTACTGAGGTAGACATCTTCAAAGGTATTAGGGATTTCAGCTTCACATGTAGCCAGTTATACAATTTCATTTCAAGAAAGTGCAAAACAATGAAACTGAAGATTCTTTAAACAACTCTATTGGCTTACTTGGCACAGAGCTGCATGTACAACTGTGGAAGACTGAAACTGTCATGGAAAATAAGGACATCACGCCTTTTTATTCTTTGACCCGATAATATCACACAGGGGTTTCTATCACTAGCATCAAGTCACTGAACATGAGACATAGCTGTAATATAAGCTCAGCCTGGTACCCTAAACTCCAGTTATGCCTAGTTCTGGTGAAGAACCAAGCAATACAGTCAACGGCACCCAAGGCTGGGTGGTTCTTATTCTGAAGCAGATGCCTAAATAATATTCAGATGAGTTGCACCCTAAAAGTATATTTTTCTCCCCACTGACTGTAAAGGACCTAGACTGCAGACATCTAAAGGGATACAACGTGAATCCTGCTCGGAGGGTTTCTGTGCAATGGGCAAAAAGAGATTGAGCTACGTGGGGGAAGCTTTCACCACAGCTGATTATAAGACTATCTATTCTAAAAGAAAAACAGTGGAGATATTTAGTAAAGGAGGAAAGCATTCTTCTTTTATAAATGAATTTTACTGCAAGGCATATAATTTTTAACTAAGGTTTAAAAATTTATTGGTGTGAAGATTATTTCCTTACATGTGATTGTTGTTTATCATCAAAGGGATTCTGTTTGGGCTGTTAGCAAAGGCTGAATTGAATCATATTGTAAATCTAAGTTTAAAAAAATATATTAATATTTTTATTATTATTTTCTTGTAAAAGACATTGTAAGCAAGTGTTAGTGATTTTACTTTTGTACTTACAGACTCTCAGATCTGCTGGGAAGATCTACATGCTTTTCTTTATGCTGGTCATCTTTCTGGGCTCGTTTTATCTGGTGAACCTGATTCTGGCTGTTGTGGCCATGGCATATGAGGAGCAGAACCAAGCCACTATTGCTGAAACAGAGGAGAAGGAAAGAAAGTTTCGGGAAGCCATGGAGATGTTAAAGAAAGAGCAGGAGGTCAGTAAACTATGTGACATGATTAGCCGTGGGTAACTTGAACAGATGGTAATCTGAGATTCACATTCCCTTTATTTTACATTTATATGGTAACCCAAGTAAGACTCTACTTGAAAGCAGTTTAATGTTTATTGTCCTAGACAAAGTTATTACAATTCTCTCTAAAAGAAAAATGATGTCTCTTCCTGCTAAGATTGGGGCCATTCGGAGTTTACATATCCAGAGCAGTACTGGTTTAACTGTACCACATCTGTCAGCAGAGGAATTTATATTGGTTGGCATACAAGACATTTTAATGATGGTATAATACATCTGCATCTGAGCACAAACCAGCTATTTTGGTAGCTCAGCCATAGCCCCAGCTGAGCCTGCTTCTACCACCACTTCAGCTCGTGTTCTTTCCCTCAATGTCTCATTCAAACTGCCATGAACATCCAACTGTCCGATAATGAAGATAAAGATGTAGGATAACCTGTTTGAAGCACATATGACTTCCTTCCTGAATAAGCAAACAGGCAGATCTTGAGATTAAGCTTTAAAATTATGCAGAAGATACGGATTTAATGTTACGTCCTAAGTTTAAGCAAAATAGGGAGGCCAAATGGTGGATGCAGCTGTATAGCCTTAATAACACTGGTTAATTTGCATGTGGTTTGTGTGGGGTAGAAAGCCTTTACTAAACAGCTGAAGAGAACATTTTAGGTGCTGTGAACAAGAAGACAATAAGAAAATTAGTCTGAAATAGCACATAGCACTGTGGTTCAGAGAAATAAATCCTTGATACACAATATAAACTAATATACATAATTTTCTTTTGGGTACATACAACTTCAGGGCCTAATACAAATCCTATTTAAATCCTTGGAAAGAAAATAGAAAATCTAATTCACCCTTAACAAAGTGCTAGTAGAGGCTTATACATCGTTTAAGTCCTTTAAAAGATCTTTTTTGATGGTTTAAGTAATAGGTAAATGCAATTTCATCCATGTACAGGCACTTTGAACAGAGTAACTTTCTGCTGTAACCTAAGGGACCAAACTGAGCTCCAACTCCTACCTATTTTATACAAATTTTCATGTGTTTTGGCTCCAGCTGAGCTCTTCCTAATAACAGTCAACTTTGCTCCAGCTGTAATTAAAGATATTAAAGAATTTTCTTTTGAAGGCTTTGATTTCGGTTAAGCCTGTATGTACACAAAATGGGAACATTAAGCCCTGCAAGTCAGAATATGTCAAAATGAAGGTTGCTTATGAAAACCTAAACTGTGCCCATTTGTCTATATGCTTTATAACACAGTCATTTCTTCAGCCAGCCATGTCTCCTTTTTCCTGTGCCCTGTTCAGTGCAAAGGGCGGGCAGTGCATGACTCAAGAGCAGCTCTTTGCTTTCTCATCATTTGTTCTGTAGCCTTAGGCCAGCTCGAGCAGACTTCCCAACTCAGGTATTAAAAGCCAGCTTCAAAGACAAAATGACTAACAGCCTCAGAGGTTTTTCAGTGCCTCTTGTCAATGCTCAGGCTCGGTGTGATTCGAAAATACTTGTTTGTATTTGTAATACTCCTGGAGAATTATCCTAATCTTATGGAAAGGAAATTTAGGAGCAGGGCGACTGGGGTCCATTGTGTTCATTATTGAAGCCCAGTAATTCTGCAAATCAACCCTCAATGCTTCAAATTAGACATCTGGAAGAAGAGGCTCAGGAAAGTGAATTGGGTGGCTGTACCACATAGCTTTGAGGTCTCCTTCTCAGGTGTCTCGCTCCAGAGCTACTCAGATTTGATCTTGCTCTCCAAGCCTTTATCAAGATCCTGGTTTTAACTTTCTCACTGTACCGCTAAGTTCTTGCCTCACATCCTATCTCCCGCATAATCCCTGTGTCAGGGCCCGTGGGGGCTAAGCTTTTCTCCCATCCTTCAGCCACCACCCGGCCTTGCCAGACATGTCTGGTCCCATACCACTCCCCGGCCCCTGGGAGTTACGGTGGTTTATGGCTTGCAGTGCCTGAGGGGCAGGACATGGACCAGTCACAGGAACCCAACCAGAAAGGGAAGATAGGCAGGATGTGGGGACATCCTCCATGCCCTGAGAAACAAATTGCTCCAAATCCTTCTTCGGTAACTGAGAAAGGTATGGAGGGCAGAAGCATTTCAGCCCAAGCAATAGTTAAGAAAATGCCAAGAAGTTGAAGATTAGCTTATTTTGCAGTAAGAGTACAGCATGCTTAGCAGCATAACCTACAATATTTTCTAGATCAAAATATGATGGCAATCAGAAAGGAAAACCGAAACTCTTTAGACCAGCTTTTGCACTGTGCAGTATAAAGACAGCAGAAATATAATTGATAGGCCTGCTTGGGGACTGTCTGTCAATTTACACGATTGGTCTAACACATTCCTAAACCTGAACTTAACACCAAAAGACTTGCTGAATCTTTATGAAGAGAAAGCACTTCAGCATCGCAATTAAATCAATTGACTTAAAAAAAAAACAACCAAAAAACCCAAACAGCCTAGACCAGTGCCTGAGCCCTCCTCCTCTCCGCTCTAAGCAGCTTGCTCACGAAAGGTATTTCCCACAGGAATTAAGTTTTGCTGTGCTCTCAGCTTGATAAGGTACCGCTACTCCTTGAAATACATGATTGATTCTTTACATGGCTGTTAAGTGCCTTCGCTTTCCTTGGACTGATGCCTGTGGGAGGAAGGGAGTATTTTGCCGCGGAGAGCTGATTGCCTGTTTGATTCTAGTGCCTTACAGACAATAGCACTGAGGATTCATCCGTTCCTCCTCTTCTTGGGAACCTGGAGAGGCTTTTTTTAAAAAAAAATAATTCACTCACTTTATGTGTTTTGGCTGGGGGTTTGCAAATGGGCTTGTCTCCAGGCCATTGATGTGTGTACCACTAAGACGCTGGCACCTCAAAGCCTGACCTGGTGCTTTGTGCCCAAAGCCCCCCCCGGCTCCTCCTGCCTGCACCAGGGATGAGGACCCAGTGCAAGGGTGCAGGCTGCTGCTTCCTCCCTCCACCTGTTGCTTCTCCCTCCTGGCTGCCCATTTCTTCCAAGACTGTGGCTCTGGGTACTCAGGCTTTTGCATTCGACTTCTGCTGGGTTTCTAGCATTTGGTCTGTTATCAGTCAGCTCCTGTAGCAATCCCACCAGATAACCAGCACAGCACTGAAGCACATGGCAAAGCAAAGTCCACCTTATCTCCATTTAAGCCCACGGTTTTCTCTGTGTATCTCAGATCAGAGCTGCCTGTGCTGGTGCTCGGGAGAAGTGTTTACAGAAACGTGCCAGCTGAATTGCTTGCAGTTCCTAGCATCCGTCTGTGATAGGGGAGGAAAAATCCCTGCAGCCAGCTTGGCTGCCCTCCTGTCCAGCCCTCCCAGTTCAAGGGGCTGAAGTTCAGCAGGGGCTTAATCTAAGGTCCCTAAGCTTGACATTTTTTTTTCAGCTGGCACCAGAAGTGTTACTTGAGAGATGTGCACCCAGTGTACACCCACAGGTGTGTGCACACAGGCTGTTCCTGTCCCAAAGTGTTGAAGGACCTTGTGTGTGAGCTTCGCATAAATCACATTATTTTATGCAGCCATTCCTAATGCTCCATTATCCGTTCTGGGTGGCAGACCCGCTTGTGTGCATTTGTACTAGGAACCTGTCTTGCTTGTTGTTTATTTTCCTACAGGTAAATGTAGAGGTTAGAAACAAGTTAAGACCAGTTCCAGCCACGTGAGATAGTTTTACAATTCATGGCCACCTGAAATTTTTAATTTATCTTCTACACAACCTTAAAACTTAAAATGAAAAATAATTGCTAAGTGGAGTAATTATTAGTTCTCACTGACATCCTTAACTCAAATAATAAATTTTACGCCTTCTACCTGTTTCAGGCACTAGCTGCTAAAGGAATTGATTCAATGTCACTCAGCTCATTGGAAATGTCACCTTTAGCATCCAAAAATGCCAAAGAAAGAAGAAATAAGCGAAAGAAAAGGAAATCTTCGGGGGCAGAAGAGTATGGGGAAGATCAAAGGAATCCCAAGTGTGACTATGATGACGGTCAGAGGAGAATGGTAAGCCACGGTCTGAAATGTCACTTACTCCACACTGCGCTTTGCTGGCTAGGCCAGGCTCTGAATAGGCAATTAAGGCTGAAATGTTCAGCTGTAAAGAAAATCGGATATTTAATATCATGGCTGACCTACAGACAGTCTGTGTTAGAACAGTGAAAGGGGATATGTTACCAAATTTTTTTCAAAATTAATTAAAAATGCCCATTAAACATTTTTACAAATCTGTTGTTTCAGTTTTGGGGTTGATTTGTGGTTTGTTTTTTTTTCCCTGCTTCAAGATTACCCACAATCTTGTTTATTTTCTTTAATTTCATTCACCTGATTATATCTATCCTATCCCTACTAGAGATAAAATATTCTTAGAAGAAACCTGCAAAGCTTAAAAAGAAAAGGGAGGAGGAGGAAAAGAGGAAGCTTGTCTCTGAGAGCTTTATAAATGCTATACAAAGACGTTATTAACATTTTTATATTCCTTTGCTAGTTGCCTTCAAGTCAAAACTTTGTGGCACTTGTTTCTACTTTCTATTGCAGGGGGAAAAAATGGAGTGAGACTGTTGTTAAATAGGGTTTTATGTAAATGTTACTGACATGCATGAATATGAATTTGCACATGCCGTATGTATCAAATGATCATAAATAGCTTCAGATAATTAGTCTTTGCTTAACTGAGGGCAAAGTTTAAATCAGTTTATTTTGTTGTTTTGAATAGCCATGTAATGGGCTAAGTCTTTTTATATTTTGTTGTCAGTGAATTTAGGGATGTTTGGCAGCCATAAAAAGCTCATAGAAAAGTTGTAAGTGATGTAAGTAAATGTGACCAATTACTGACTCCCCAGCTCACAAAATTTACACAGAGATAGATTTCTGTAAATTACATGCATTTTTTAATCTAATAGTTTTTGTTGTTTTCTCATTGGTGGAATGGGTCGCGTTACAAATCACACTTCTGTTAAAGCTAGAATTGCTCTTTAGCTTCATTCTGGATGGGTTTCAAGACACCATGTACCAGAATGACCGTGGATTGGAGCTGCACATTGTTTCTTAGATTAATATTTTGTGTTTTCACTTTTCGCCCCTGGATGTCATATGCATGAGAAACATGGGAGACACATTTCAAAGCTCATAGTAAATCTTCTCTGCAAGGCTGTGTCTGGCATGGTTGGAGGGAGTAAAGCTGAGTCATCACTCAGATGCAATCTGAGCAGCTGGAAGTGTGTTGCCATCAGAAATCAGTCTCAATGACTGTGCCATGGAAACCCAGGCATGGATTTCTGACCAGTTAAAATTTGGTAGCAATCCAAACGGGTTGTTTTTAGTTAGAAGGGGCCTGGGGTTTGTACTCTTCCTTGTACCAGGGTCACAAAATAGCATCATTACATAACTCAGTAGTGTAAGCTACTGTGCAAAATGAAATCAGGCTTCATTTGGTTTGTCTGGTTTGTGGATGCTGTGAAGATCTGACCTCTCTTCATACACACTTGGCTCATGAGAAAGTTCTGAAGAAGCTGACAATTCTGTACAGGCCATAAAATCAAAAGTATTTCTGCCTAAATGCTCTTACTCCAATAATTTCTTCTTCAGATATGAGGGAAGGGGATAGGCTTGAACTTCTTACGCATTTTCTGAACATCCTTTTTACTCTGCCAGGGTTTAGGTTGTTTAGTCCTTGGCTATGTCTTCCTGATGCTCTGTCAGAGTTGCACTCTCACTAGCTGACATCAGAGTGGATCCTCAAGGCTGATAAAATTTGAGTGTGAGGGAGACTCCTGTGTGCTGAGGTTACTTACCCCTTAAAGCAGCCATATGCATTGGGATAATAATTTTACAGAATAATAAACCATATCCCTCTTCTTGCTCTCGTTTTTTTTTTTCCTTTATCACCTTCTTCCGTCGTATTCTGCTTCTTCTTCTTCCCTCTTCTTCTCATTTCCCCTGCAGTTCATTTCCTGCCCTGTTTCTTTATCTCTTCTTCTCCCACTGCAACGTTCCTTCCCTAGCTGTTATGAAGATCACAGATGTGTGATAATGCAGTAAACTGGAGCTGGATCCCCTTCCCTGCTCCTCTTTTCCACTCCTTGTGCTGCCTTCCCGGGTCCTTCGGCACTTACCAGACGGGGGTGGGGAGTAGAAGCAAAGGAAGTATCACACTACGAGGTGAATGCCACCTTGACCCTTCCTGTTTCAGTACATCTTTAACTGTCAAGTATTAGACAAATACCTAATGGCTAGGAATGACTGTTCAACCTCTTAACTTTGCAAAGGTTGGCTACGTGTAATTAAGTCTTTCTCTGAAGCACTTGATTTAAAGTGGAACTTACTGCTCTCCCCAGACCTTCCTTGCTCCTGAAAACGTGTTGCAAAATGTTGTTTCTCTTTCCCCTTTTTCCTTTCTGGGGGTTTCTAGACTCTCCTTGGCATTAGTTATGGTCCCAGTGCAAACTTGGTGAAGCGCAGAACCAGCCACGGAAGCATATTCAGTTTCCGACTCCGTGGCAGAGACACTGGCTCCGAAACAGATTTTGCCGATGATGAGATCAGCACTGCTGGGGAAAATGAAAGCCACCGGGGCTCTCTCTTAATTCCAAGATCTGGGAGGCGTCCAAGCGTGCAAAGTCAAGTGAGCCATAGTTCTCACCCTACTACTCCCAACTACACCCAGACGGGCAAAAGGAACAGCTCAGTGGATTGCAATGGTGTGGTTTCCCTGATAGGAGGAGGCACCGGGGCACTCAACCCAGACCCTACTTCTCCTGCAGGGTTACTGCTCCCCCCAGTTATTATGGAAAAACCTGGGACAGGCGACCTGGTGAGTACTTTATAACTTTTGTATGTGATTCACACTCTTGTTTCCTTCTAAATGTTGTTGGGATTTGCTGTAATTTGTACACACGATGTGCAGTCTGCAGTGAGAAACCCAGACCCAGCGTCCTAGGCAGGGTGGGAAGGCAATGGGCTTGTGTCTAGTGCCGTGTAAGAGGTTCACGACTTCTGGTGAGACTTAACTGTTCAGAGCTGGCTGGAGGCAAATACCTACGTCTTGGGTTTGATATGAATTTTCTTTCCTTGTAGGGACATTTTTTAAGTTAGTTTCTTTTGACATTTTAATATCTGACTTTGTCCAGTGGCTAGAAAATGATGTTTTTAACATGATTCGGTTTGAGTCTTACCATCTTGGGACTGCTTTTTCTCCCACTGGTTGCTATCTGTTTGCTTCTAAGCTCTGGTATTACGTATAGCTACTGTGAAGGGCTGTTCTTACGGTCCAAAGGTAGTTCCCGGAAGGGTTTAGCATCCAGTTGAAATAACACCCAGAAAAGATGAGCAGATGATCAACACACTTCAAGCCTTTTTCAGATTGTCAGGATCTTTGCTGCAAAGCACCACTGCTGCAAAATATTTAATAAGGCTGTAAATAAACTCTTAAGACAAATAACATTAGGACCCCAGGATGAATTCACTTGGAAAACCATGAGATGTTATTTTGAAAATAGCTGCTATGCAGGCAGGCAATTTGGACAGGTTGCCAGTTTGATGTGGTGGGAATTTATCTCTTAATGTAGATAATCTGCACTGGAGCTCATCACCCTCAACAGTCTTTAATGCAACAGAGGTCTAGTCACTACCATCAGTGTGGGCAGGATTTATTTCATTTTAGAGATTGAAAATGGGCCAGAATAATCTCTCTCCCTGAAAGTGCCTCTTTCTGTTAACTTTAACCACAAGGGGAGCCCAAGATGTAGAAGAATTATCAGAGGTGTCTTAAGTCAGGTGAGATGAAGTTCAAGCAGAGCAATAAGGTGCCAAAACCAGGTTGCATCGGTGGGGAAATAAGCAAATGTGATTCTAACATGTATTAGGCAAGGCATTTCCTAAAGAGAAAGGTGAGCGAGAAGGATCCCAGCCGTGGTGTCAGATTATCAGTAAATTGAGAAGTAGCTTTTTTAGAGTCAGGCGGCTTCTTCCCTTTCAAGCTTTGGACAGAATTTTTTTCCTCACCTATCCAGGCTTTCCCTGTAGTCCTGCAAATAGACTCTCGCACTGTACATGAGAGGAGAGGCCATGCTGCGCGTGGGAAGCTGGTTGGTGTGAGAATTATCTCTTTTGCTGACAGTTTTGAGGCTGTTACTGCTTTTTCAGATGTTCACACCTTCGTTCATTTAGGACTTTGGTAATCCCTTTTTTACTCTCTGCAGACAAGGAAAACCAGTCCTGAGAGCAGTCTCTAGACAGCTAAGCAACAGAAACACTATTTGTAGATAGTGGGAATTTTATTGGACTTAGCTTGGTGGGGGAAAAAAAAAAAAAGCAAGCAAGAAAAAAAAAAGCCCTGTGCATTAAAGAAAAAAAAAGTCTGAACCAAAGTAGAAAGGCCTCAGAAGATGAGCACTGGATGTCCCTCTTTTCTCTGTAAGGAAAGCAGCTCTGCAGGCTGCTGAGGATCTCCTGGATGCCAGAAAAAGCTTAACAAAGCACGAGAGCACTTAGCCTTTCACAGGAAATAATGGTATGTTACAGGATTGGGTCCTGAGGTGACAGGGAGGCTTTGAGCTCTGCCGGCATTTCTTTTCATTTGCCAGCTTCCTGCCTTTTAAAAAAATGGATGTGGAAAACTGAACAGCCAGGGTGGATGAGCTTGCTTGGCAGCTCCCTGGTCATCTAGGAAATAACACCCAGGCGCTATAGTAACAGATGCTCATTCAGTGATGCAATGTGAAGGATGTTGTGTCTTCTGCAAAACAGGTTTGGTATCTAATCTATCCAGAAAATGTGAGCTGGAGTTAAAAGCTAATTGGCAAGAAGCCCATTGCTGTACAGATGTATTCACTACAGGAACCATAAGCGCTGGGCACAAACGTGCAGCCTCAGCCGTGGAGTGCAGGCAAAAGGAAATAGCAAATCCAACACCTCAGTGTGCTGGGAGATAAATCAACATGCTTCTGGGCTTTTTGTTTGATTATTTTTTGCCTTTTCCATGTTTAAAATTTGACACTGAGTTTTTTCTTTGTCAGCAGCTCTGGCTTCTTTTTGTAGAATCTTGGTATGTTTGGAGGAAGCAAAAGAAAGATGTTGCAGGGTGAAGCTGAAGTTACCTCATTAACCGCATTGACCCTGCTGCTGTTATTTATTTTATATGAGTGTAAGCCCATGATGAATAAGGACCCACTTATGCTGTTGTATCTTCCCTGAACAAGAAAAGAAGGAGCAGTCCATAAAAAGCTATCACTGTAATATGCATTAAGCCCTGACATGCAGCTTCCTGAGGTGTAAGTGTGGCTTCACTCATGTAAACACAATGTCCGAGTTGATGGAGCTGGCAAAACACATTTTACAGCATTAAGTTTTGAAGATGCATTTGTTTAGGTCCCTCTGTGATGCTCAGTAGTATCAGATGAATGTAACACAGACCTGTCTGATTGCTGCTGAGTGGGGAGACCATTGAACCCTGGTTTGGGGAAAGCCTGGAAGAACACTTCGGATTTAAAAGGCACAGTAAACATCAAATAAGATCTGACCATCTCTGGTTTTGAGTTTCCAGCTTGCAGCCCTTAAGCAGACTATAGTTTCAGCAGATGGTTTCAAACTAGGACCTCCTAAGGTTTCTCAGGGAAAGCACAAAAAGTCACTAGCACTTTTGAGAATTTTAGCCTGATCAGTTTTAGCAACATTCAGCCCAAAGATTTCACCCCAGGCAAAGTAGTTGGAACCACGATGAACAGCTTTCATGCCTTTGTGTCATTGCAACTGCTACCCTGTGCCCCAGCCAAGGGCTGTGTGCCCATGGGAATGGCTGCGGGTGGCAGCTGAGCTGATGTGAAGGCATCTGTGCAGCTTGTGCCCTCTCCCCTGGGAGAGGTGGCTACAGCACATTGTCCTGCTGTTCAGGCTGGTGACTCAGATGCGTGTTCTCCTGACACTTGGCTGCAGAAGAGCATGTAAACTCAAAAATCCAGTTTTCAAATGGTCTTCACTTGGCCTTGGCTGCCTTGGCACAGATGGAAGTGAGTGTGTTCCCATGAGAAACCAAGTGTGCTTGCACTTTCCATCTCCATCCCCTAATCTCTGAATACAGCTAGTGAAACAGGAGAGATCTCAGATAATCTCAATGGATGGTGCTTAGGCCCATCAGCCTTGTCAGCTGGGGCAGTCTGACTGGTTAGCAGGCTTGCTGGCCATGGGTGGCATGGTCCATGCAGACAGGCATCCATCCGTGCACTCCTCCTCCATCAAAGCGGTCCTACCAAGTCACCAGGGCCTTCAGCGCACAGTCTGAGTAAGAGGATGGACATCCCATCCTCTGCAGGGAACCCATGCATATCTGCACACTTTGCTGCCCCCATTGATGTTCCCATGCCACATAAAAGCACTCACAAGGAGTGGTGGCAGCGTTGTTGGGGGGCTGCCCTTGGCAGCACAGGGGGTTACACGGCAGTGTTCAGGCTACAAAGCCCACTGAGGTCATATGAAGAGCAAAGTAGTGCAATATGAAATTACAGTCTGCAAACACCCTCCACAAAGCTGGCTCTGGGTCAGGCATCTTCACCTGGATGTGAAGAGCAACAGGCATTTAAGTCCAAGGGGTGCAGGGAGCTTGTCTTAAGAAACCCACCGTAAGTCCTAGTCACTCTCCTGGAAATCTGTGGTGTATCCTGCAGAGGACTGGGTCAGGGCCACTCCTGTTCTCCTACCAGTTTTCTTCAAGTGGTGCAGCTGCTGATTTCATCAAACTTACCCCAGTGTAAATAAGACAGAAGCAGAACCTGGTGACTGTGCTTAAGTTCCTAATGGTTTTTGACTTGACCTGAGATGCAGAGGTTTGAAAAATGATAAATTTTTTATGCTCCTGCTGATTGCTGGGCTGGGAGTTTGGGCTTTCACCTCTTTTAGAGAAAGTCTATACATTATGTAAGTAACTTCAGGGTACGCTACAACCTAAAGTTTCTGCGCATTCCTGAGGTATTTACTTGTAGTTATGTATTCTTCTGTTGTGTCTTGATGTTTCTTAGTTAAGAGGCTAGAGTAACATCTCCCTTCACAAGGTATTGATCTGTTTAAACAGAATTGGATTAAGTTAATGAGTTGTTACCTGGAGCTCAATTTATCGTGGGATCTGATGAGGATGAGTAAGATGTCACTCGTTGTCATTAAGAATTTCTCAAGGGTTAAGAAATGCACGTGACAGCATCCCCTCTTGCCTCCTAAAGCCAACTGGAGCCCTTTCTGGAGGGGAACTGCAAGCTTTTTGGTTTATCCTGACTTTCCAGTTATTTTTGAGATTTGAAGGGGCAGAGGAACGGATGCGGGACTGAGGAGGTGGTTGTTTGCAGGTGGGCAGCTGGCTGTTAGCTGGTGCTCCCCACTGCTTCGCTCTCCCTGAGGCATCTGCTCATCAGAGCTCCCCATCAGCCCAGGAGCAGAGCCGTGCCACCTGTGACATGGCTTTGGGATGGGCAACGAGGCTGAGGTCGGAGCTACCCGGGGTGTCCCTCTTACACTTACAACTCTTCCTAAATTTCCTTTTGGTAGCACATATGTTTTGTTTTGTTTATTTATTTATTTTTTTTTTTTTATTTTAGGAAACTAGAAACGCTGAGTATTGCTAGCTTGACAGGAGTGAAAACTAGTGGGGAGTGAGCCCTTAAGAAAGGCCAGGCTGCTTATCAAAGTGCCAAACTAAGGATTTAGAAGATTATCTTTTTTGTCTTCATTATTTTAAAAACCCCCAAAACAACAACAACCAAAAAGACCTTGACTTTTGCTGTTGCTGAGCAAAAAAAGCTGTTTTGCTGACCGCATTGGTGTAAGGTTTTCTTGTTGATCCTAAAACTGCCTGGAGGTAAAATTACTTTTTTTCCCCTTCTTGCTTTGCCACAGGACTGGTGAAAATGGAAAATGTTAGCAGTTTCCATGCTCAGAAAAAAGGTCAACAAAACAAGCCATCCAAAAATTGCTGCCAGTGTAGACAAAAGCGAGCTAGCCCTCTGCTGCTGTCACACAGAGAGTTGTCACCGTGGCTTTAGATTCTGCTCATTTCAAACTTTGCTTTAGCCCATCCTAAGCCTAAACCAGTCAGATTTGACACAAATATTGCAAGCTGCTCCAGTTTGTGGTGCATCTCTTTAAATAATCAAGCATACTCAAAATTGAATGGCTTCTTTTTAAAGCTGTGCTCTATTATGGTCACCTTCAATCTCATTAAATATTTGTGCTAGTGCCTTACTGGGTCCATTGTTCATGGTGTGGCCTGTCCACCTCTTTTCTGCTTGAAAAGATTTTTACTGTACAAGGAAAATTAAACTTGTCCCAGTTCCCAAATGTGGTCTTTAAAATGCTGCCATGTATAAGCACATCTTCACAGAACAGTTTTGACATAGCTCAGAAGTGTAGGCACTCAGAAGAAAATAATTCTGCAGTGTTATGCATCTTCATTTACATGTAAATTACTGAATTGTATATTTGTCCCTATAGAATTTAGCTAATCCAAAGGAGAAACATTTCCAGTCAATCAGGGAGCAACACAAATAATCTCACCCCTCTGGAAGTGCCCGTGTTTTAACTCCATCATGAGTTCTCATCTGGGTCCTAAGGATATTCCTTGCATAACTGTAGGGACTGCTGTTATTTTTGCTTAATTTCTATAGGAATATAAGTATGATGAACAACTGCGCCTGTATTCTCTCTGTGATGATAATAGTCTTTGTCCCGCTCCTGGAGATGCTCTCTATCTCAGAGTGCAAAAGTTGCTGGTTCCTTGCGTGACTATTAACTATCTCTGTACTAAAATTAATACATATATATATAAAAACCCTCTCACATATCTATTCTTTACAAAGAACAAAAGTTCAAGAACTTCCCTCAGTAATTTCAAGATTTTTAAGCAAATCACCTGGTTGGAAACTTTATTTCCTGGAAAAAATACTTGATTGTAAACGGCAAGCTGGCTATGTGATAGATTAACAGCTCTGTTGGGAAAGAGACTGGTCCTCCTGCCAAGAGCACAGCAGTGTTCCTTACACCCCACCATTGCCAGAGCCTGTGTCCTGGCTCCAGGGATGACCCTCTGCTGCCTGCCGGCTGGCAGGGGGAGCTGGGCTTCAGGCAGCTGGGCGAGCAAGTGGCTGGCACTTACAGCAGCGTTTGCTCTGAGCATGGGCCAGCAGCAAATTTACCCCTCCAAGGTGAAGGAAGGAGCCATCACAAGGCTTCTTCGGAAATACCCCTGTGTGTGTGGAGGTCAGCGACTGCTAGCAGTCCCCTTGGCTGCAGCAGAGCTCCTGAAGTCCTGGGGACCGCTTCTCATGACATGGGTCACAGCACTGAGAATGCTGGGCTGGAAAGAAAAAGAGTGACTAAAAAACTTGTTGGGTTGAGAATACTGCATCAAACCTAGGGAAAAAGCCAGTTCCCTGCTTTTTTCCCCTATTATTATTATTGTTGTTATTATTGTTATCATCATCATCGTTATCATAATTATTATTATTATTGTTATTTATGCAGGACATGCCAAACCTTTTTAACTTGAATTTTTCATTTACACGCCGGTTTAGTTGAATAAAAAATCAGGAGGAATGAATCTCTGAATGTTTTTCCTTTGACTTTTTACCTCTGCAGTGAATTGTTTTTGCACCTGTAAAACGTGGCTTTCAGAGAAAGGCCACCAACCCATAACTTTTGCAAAAGCACTTCTGCCTGCATAAAGGGGAATATAGTATCCTTCCTGACAGTCAGAAAACTGGTACTTCTGGGGATGGGACTACCTACAGACATGCTGCTGGTACATCCTAGGCTTCCAGTCAGATGGGATGGGAAGATTGTACAGTGTAAGAGTTAGATGATCCAGAGGAATTTGAGATTTGAGGTTTTGTTATGGTTCATTCTACAGACAGAGGGAACTGGAAGAGTCAGAGTTTTATTTGGCTTTTTTTCCCCCTTTTTTTTCTTTTACGTTTTTATTTTATTCTACTTAGAAATTTGTCTCCCTCATGGTTTTTTATCTCCTTGTCTACTTATTTCTTTTCAGCCCCATGTATTTGTTATGTACTCCAAACTGGTGTAAACGATTATGCAATTTTGTAGATGCTTTCTTCATTAATAAAACATTTGTGGTTGTTTCTTTGGTTTTTATTGGATATTTTTAAGGCGAAGGGCATCAAGTGAACTAATGCATCTGAAATACTGTTCCTGGTTTCCCCAGCTCCTAAAGCAAGGACAGAGAATTTTCTTGTTATGTTATGCACAAGCAGGAGTCTCTTTGAATAGGTTCTGATTACACCTCTGCTTTGGAGATGACTGAATCATTAACTGAATGGACGAGCCGATTGTTTTAACAAAAGAGAATGTTTTAGAAAGGAAAAAAAAAATAAAAGCTGTTTTGAAGCATTACTGCTTTCTTGGCTTAGCTAATGTTTTAAGTGCTTGCTTTAATGTTTTAAGTCCTTACTCTTCTCTGGTCTTGCAGCGATTGGTATTTTTAACTACAGTACTTTGAAGTGACCTGGGACCAGTATTCTAGCTATTATTTTCGGTGTCAACCTGTGGCCCAGCATCTGTGTCCTTTGTGACCATCTGACAAGGGGATGTCCCCTGCCCTGAAGAGGTCACACTCCAGACAGACAGCTCGTAGGGCTCCAGCGCTTTTTCCTGCCATTCTCACAGAGTTGCCTTGCTTGAAGAGCAGTTTCGGTAGAGAAATGGTGAAGAGGAGGGATCCTGAGTCCCTCTGTGTGCTGGTGGCAGAGCTGTGGAGTTGCTGCCCATGGCATATCTTGGTTGGCATCCTGGGTGCTACTGGGGGTGGTTAGGGCCATTTCAGACCCAAGTGGTGAGAAGATCCAGAAGACTGAATCCAATTCCTGTAGCTCATTTGACTATGGAGAGGCAAAAGCAGCTACTCTGACATCTCTATAAACCAGGAGTTATCATCTTCATAAGGATTTCTTCTCCTTTCACATTTCCTTGAGCTATACTGCAAGAGCCATCAGTACCCATCTATCTACAGTGCATCTCTCTTGCTTACATAGTGTATCAGAACTCACAGCCTGTATGCTTGGAGGAGCAGGACAGGCTGTTAAAACATTTATTTTGTGAGAGTGAGTGTCTCAACCAGGAGGCCTGTGACAGAGAATGATGATGAACCTGGCTTTCCCAAATCCTTATACCTCGGCCCCCACCTTTCCTTCTGCCTGTGGGAGAACTAGAGGAGTAAAGCTAGTGGGATTTGTCTCTGTATAAAGTGGGACCTCTTAATAATAAAAGTCTTAACATCTTGCTCCTGTGAGCTGACAATATAAAGTATTTATTACAGTGTGTGTCTGCAGCTATACCGTGTTTCTGGCTGACTTCTGAAACCCAAGCCTTCAAAAAGCATAAAACTAATTTAAAATGAAGCATTAAATAAAGACAGATTGGGAGTTCTGTTTTTCTGGTATTCTGTTTCTTTGGGTTTGGGGCTTTTTAAAAAACTTTTCCATGAGAAACATGAAAATAAGAGAGCTTGGGTTATTTTTTATTTTTTCCTAAGAAAAAAAAGAAGCTGAGATTCTCCCCTAATTATGGAGCTTCAGAATCCCTGACACCAAAGATCACCAGAATGACAATGTGTTCCTGAGATTTGGCAGTGTTTCAGAACAAGAGAAAACAT
The DNA here is from genome assembly GCF_023638135.1 of Falco biarmicus. NCBI lineage: Eukaryota > Metazoa > Chordata > Aves > Falconiformes > Falconidae > Falco > Falco biarmicus. The sequence goes on along the minus strand of NC_079291.1, from coordinate 56,100,610 downwards.
GTGTTGAGGAGTCAGTTTGCTTGGTATGATATCAGAAGCCTGTAATGGAGCTGTTGCCCACACCCCTTTTTCACTTCTAGCCGTATAATTAAACAGTTAACACATTTCAGAAATAATGGATTAATTAATGTAATTAAGCAGGGCTTCTTTCACAAGCAAAGTGCTTGCTGAAGCAGCACTGCTGTTTCTCTGGCATCAGAAGCATTCCTTTATTTTCACCTGCATCTTTCACTGGAAAACGTGAAGGTAAAGGGCAGGACAAAGTTTCCAAAATTGCTCAAAGTGTCGTTTTAAAAAGCAGTACTCTGTCAGCATGTGTCTAATTGGGAAATCAGTGAGCTTTGGACTTTTCAAATGGGAAAAATAGTGCTTAGTCAATTTTGAAAATGCTACCATATCTGCCTTGGTTTTGTTCTGCTGATCCAATGTGTTCATTTAAACAGACCTCTCCCTCAGATGAGGCAAGCAAGAAGCAGCTTTTAATGCCCCACCGCCCGTCGGTGGACCACTCGGATGAACCCTTTCAGAGGCAGAGGGCAGTGAGCGCTGTCAGCATCATCACCAGTGCCCTGGAAGGTAAGACATGTCTTTAGTTGCCCAACTCAAAGCCATATGCATCTTGATTGGCAGGAACAAAGTGACACCTAATATTAAACAAAGAACAAAGAACCCTAATATTAAACTCTCATTGTTTTTCAAGAAGGCATTATAGAAAGTTATTGCGACCCCTATGACAGAGGTAATGTTGTAACAGAAGGCAAAATAATAACTGCCTTACCCATGGACTTGTAAAAATCCTGAAAAAAAATAATGCTGGCCATATAACCAAAATCAGATCTGATAAGATTTTGTGCTCCCGTGGCATTTGATTACACAGGGCTAATGAAGATGCAGGGTGGGGGAGCACCAGACTGGGTGACTGTAGGTACATTTCTATCTCATCTCTCCAGAGCTGATGCAAAGCTTGGCATGTGCAGTCACCAGCTACATGAAGAACTTCCAAGCTGTGGGGGAGGAAAGTCTCCTCCTTGCAGAGCAGCTAATGGGACAGTTTGGTGGGTGTTTGAATCCCACTCTGAAATTTAAGGATGCTCAAAGGACCCATTTGTCCATGCAAATATTTCCAAGCAAATGTTTCCATTGCTCATTAGGCTGCTCATTAGGTGAAAGGGATTTCCCTTCCCTTTCTTTCCACATACAGGAACTTTGCACTTCTCTTTCACAAATTCATGGATAGCAAGACAACAACTTACAGCAAGACTTCACATTTTAGGTTCTTTACATGCAGCATGAAAGGGCTCCTTACAGTTCCTCATGTCTCCTACATTGTAAATTGAAACAAGATACGAGGCAGCAGCTAAGAGTATAGGAAAATGTTTGTCAAGAGCACAGTGTGGAGCAAGGGAAATTTCGGATTCTCCTGCAGCCTCACTGTCTGTGTTAGTGAAGAATAGAAAGGCAAGGCAAGCCAGAGGGGCTTATCTGGGAGATACCTTGCAGAAAGGGACTGGACCTAGCCCTTTGGAGACAGCCCAACATGAAACCACAAAGCCCTCCTTCTTCCTCAGCTTTTTACCATCGCCTGTGGTTATATTCACCAGTATTGTGCCCAGTAAAAATACATATATGTTTAAATAAATAAGGAGTTGTATTCTTAATAGGTAAATAATAACTTCGATGTATTCCAGTGTTTAGTTTACTCCACATATTATTTGTTCTCTGAGGGTTTTTTAGCAATTAGCTTTGTGATTGATTTGCTTCTTTGCAGTGTGTCAAGAATGCCTAAAAGGTCTGAGTTGGACCTCTTATTTATGTAATGGTTATTTCTATTATTTCTTACCACAGAAACAGAGACCATCAAGTCTAGGGTAACTCAGAGGTTGTACATATTTAGCTTCATATGGAAAACTGTTTCAATCCTTATCAAAGGTTTCCTAACTCCCAGGCTTTGATTAGTCATTGAAACTGAATACGTGTTAACAAGAGGAATATCGAATAAGAATAAAATGTATCACAGGCTTTACCTGTAATAATAGCTCTATAATTTGTGCCGAACTGCGAAACAGCCAGACCAGTAATCCCTTCCCTTTCAGTTACCTGGTTTCTCCTCTCAGCTCTTGGGCAGTCATCATCTGGCTGTTTTTCCCCAGACATTGTAAAGCCTTGCAGACAAGGAAGGACCTAGGCTTTTTTTCATTTAAAAATCAGAGTAAAAATACCTCCAATACAAACTTTGACTGTGTTTTTCTGACCATTTTTTAAAACAATATAAAGTAAAAGAAAAAAAGTTGAGTCCAATTTTACCCTTCCTTTAGCAGATTTTTTTCAAAAACACTATTAAATCTGTTGCAATTTCCAAAGATCACCTATGGTGGGAAAGGATGTGGCTTCTTAATTGATTTAAACCATTTTAATGCCACATCACTGTCAAAACAGGACAATCACACTTTCCTCCTTCCCTTGCTGTGCTCTTGCAGTTTGATTTGACTGTACAGTTGGTGTTCATTTGGGTCAACCGGTAGAACCAGCTCACTGAGAAGGTCCAGGCGCACAAAAACTGGCAGAAGGACAGAGAAATAATATGTTGGTGAGGGTGAGAGGGATGAAACTACCCCTTATAGCAGCGACTTGGGCTTAAAGGGGCTTGTGTCCTGTGAAGCCTCAGGAAAAAGTCACTAATTTGATGTGTCCACCACGTAGGTCCCCAAATTAATAACAGTGGAATAAGCAGGGTTGCTGAGGAGTGATTATGAGGGGTATGGATGTAGTCAGGTGTTTTCTGGATTTACCTGGAAAATTAGAACGTTTAGGAAGTGACTCCCTAAACTATTACTTTCAGAGGTGGCTTTCCAAAAAAATGCAAATTTAGGATTTTGCATTGAAATTGTTTGGGTATGGATGGTTCTCACATCCTTTTAGAGATTTACCTCTAAACGTTCTGTTTGGAGGCTGGAAAGACATAGTTATTTCTCACAAGCAGTTTGGTTTGCCAGAGATCTTGGAGCTGTGTAAATGCCTGTGCAAAACCTGTGCATGTAGGATATCATCTGATACTTTGAAAGCTTGCTAGAAGACACCTAATACTGTAGTTCTGTTGTGCAATGAAGAAAAATGCCCAGAGAGTTCATCCTGACGTGAGAGAGGAGGCTGTTTATAAACCGATTGAAATAACAGCCTTGGCTAAAGTTTTCCTGTTATCAGTGCAGGTTCTAATTATATAGACTAAAAATGTTATACAGCATTCCATGCCCATAAAGGAATCAGAAAAGGAAAGCATTAAGCAATTCCGCTAATCATTATCATTCAGTCATTAACTGTCTTTTTTGGCTTTTCTATTTCACCGTTTAGCGCAAATTATACTTATGAAGCTATTTCAATTCTTTTGTGCTCAAGGAAAATGAACATATAAAGGTTGTATTTTAGGTAATATTTTAAAAGCACCTTTAAAAAGCACACTGGAGTTTTAGTAGCATTTTCAAAGTGACTTATGGACTCCCCTGATTTTGTATGTGGGCCTTTCAAAAGAAATCAGATGCTTAATGTGGTTTTGGATTGCACATCAAGAACAGAAACCCTATTGATAACCAGTGATGATCTGGCTTGCAAGTGCTTAAATCAGCTCTAAATATTGGATTTAATCTCTTTCATCTCTTAACTGCCTTAAAAAGTGTTACTTAAGATACTTCTAAAATGTGACCTGAGGATGAAAATAACGTATTCTACTCCAAGTTAAATGAAGGCATTGTATTCTTATCCATTTGAACTTGGCAAAATGGAAAACAGAGTAAAAATCTGAGGAGATATATATATATATATATATATATATATATATATAAAATACTGGACTTTACATATTTAGTGTGATTGTCCCTTTATGCTTGCAACACTTTTAAAAGGTTATTACTTTCAGAATAGGTCACTGTCTACTAAGTGCAGATCAACTGGCAAAAAACCCCGAAGTGTGTAGTTTGCCAGCCGATTAGGAAAAAAATACTTTTATCCTAAAAAAAAGTTTGGGGTAATTCAGGGGTCTTCCTCTATGTTATGAGTCATTTTAAGTGTTCTCTTGTCATATAACTCGGTGTGAATTGACTGTTACTTTACTGCTTGTGACTTAGAGCTTGAGGAATCACACCAGAAATGTCCTCCCTGCTGGAACCACTTTGCTGTTAAATTTCTCATTTGGGATTGCTGCCCACTTTGGCTTTTAATCAAGAAATTTGTCAAGTTTGTGGTAATGGACCCATTTACCGACCTCACCATCACCCTGTGCATTGTGCTGAACACGCTTTTCATGGCTTTGGAGCATTATAAGATGACGAAAGAGTTTGACCACATGCTTTACATAGGCAATTTGGTAAGTGAATGCAAACTTGAAGTGCTACCTGAGATGTGTTTGTCACTTTTTAAAGTTTTAGCTGCCGTTTGGGAAGACCCTATTTTGATATGCTCTCAGCGTTGCTTGGCCTATGACATGTCATAGAATCAGAGAATTATTTAGGCTGGAAAAGACCTTTAGAATCATAGAGTCCAACTGTAAACCCATGTCAAGCAAGTCCACGTAGTCACCTCTTTCCAGGGGTGAAGAAAAATGAATGAAGGACACAGGTCTATTTTTATTAAACTGACATATTCTAATGTTATTAGTAACCATTAAAGCCATGTTTCTGGGCTGTTCCTGATAGTTATCTACTTTGTATCTGTTTAAGGAAACAAGATAAGAGAAAGGTTAATGAGGTTTATTTGGGATTTCTGGTAAAGCAATGATAAGGCTGCAGTTCTTTGTGACTAATAGTGACTTTTAAGTTAATAAAAAAAAAAAACCAAACAAACAACAAAAAAACCCAACAACAAACAAAAACCCAAACAAACTACAAAAAAACCCAAGGCAAGATCTTGGAGGGAAATAGAGTGGTGTTTGATTGTAGCTGGATATGTATGCAGGAAGGTGCCTATGGTACATTTTCTGTATGTCCTTGTATGTCCCTCTGTGCCTCCCTGCCTTGCCCAGCAGTGTATGCTGGGTCCCATGCAAGCCCCCAGGCAGAGGGGACATGGAGCAAAGAGTGACTGATGCTTTGAGGGGAAACTCTCCATGTGCAGGCTGGAGCAGCCGGGGATAGAGCTGCGAAGTAAGCAGAGACTGCACTTCTCCAAGGAAAAGCAGAGTGACAGATCTGCAGCCAAACTGCAGGGACAGCAGAAAAGCCTTTCCAGAGGCGATGCGGTACAATTTGTTACCCCAGGGGGCCACTCAAATTCTGCAGTTAGTACAAAACGGAAGCTTTTTCTTTAATCTTCTTTCTCTGAGTTTATGTTTGAAAGTTACTGTGGTTTACTGCTTTAAAACTTAGTGTTTAAAATCCTTTTAATTTTAGAAGGGTGTGTACTGGAAGAGGCACAAGCCATCTAGCTATGGCGTGGTGGAATTGCCCCTAACATCTAGTGGTAGAAGCAGAGATATTCTGTAATACCATAAGTATATCTGGAGTAACGTGTAATGTGGATGCTGCTAAGTTTGCATTGAGAAGGTCACAGTGGAGATGAAAAAATCCCTTTATTTCTGTAAAAACGAAGGCTGCAGTATCTCAAAGTGGGATTCACCTTGCCCAGCTTTAGATACTTACAGCGCAGAAATCTCTGAGCCAGTTGCCTTTGTCTCCCTTTGAAGTCAGTGGAGAGTAATGGACAATTTCAAGGCACGATTTATGTGATGTTTTAAAGACATTTACTTTTGGATAAGGTGAACTATGTCCTGGAGGCCAGTGACTATAGTGACCATCGACTAGAGTGGGAGTATGCAGAGACACCACAGATGCGACATCTGCCTTTAGTGAGAGGCATCCTACGCTGGCAGGTTTAGGTGGGTAGTAGCAATAATCAGGCTTTTTCAATCAGTCCTAGCATATCTGGTACATCATATATGCATTTTTTTCTTTACCCCCGTCGTTGTTATTCTCAGCTCTAGGCCTCCTTGGCCAGGTTGAGCTGCTTCTCCTAGGCTGTGGGACCAGTCTCCAGTTTTTCAGCTGCTGTGTCTTGGCAAATCTCCCTCTGTTGTTGTGCTGAGCAAAAATCTGTTCGGGTCTCTCTTGCTTCAAACCCATGCTCTTACGCTCTGCAGAAAGCAGTAGATAAGGGTAGCTCAGAAAGTCATCTCACTGGACTGCATCCGGCTCTACTTTGCAGCCAGCCTTCCTTGCTGTTGCTCAACGATTTGTTAGCCTTCTAAGATGACTTAAAAAAACTCCTTCGGACCCAGTATCCACCAGAGCAGGTGGCAACGTTGCTGTTTCTCCACCTGGCACTTGGGATAGTAAATGTGTCTGCTCCTTGCTCTGCTTTTGGTGGATCAGCTTCTCCCTTTGCAGACCACAGGCAGTGAAACTTTAGCCCCTGGCATCCCTCCTGCCAGCACAGCTCCTGCAGACCTGCTGGGGCTGAGCAGGACTGTGCCAAGTGCCAACAAGGCAAGAGACACAATGACTAGAGGGAAGAATTGCAAAGCAAATTTTGCACAATTTTGAAAAATAAATAAATAAATGAATAAATAAATCTCACTGTGAGTTTCTCAGCACTGCCTAAAGCTATTTCTCCTCTTCAAGCTAAAGTGTAAAATAAGCAAAACAGCTTGCTAATATTTTTTGTAGCAGGCTGATGGCATGGGACTCCCCTTCCCCTGAGATCCCAGGATGGGTTTGTGAGAGGCCAGACCATCCCAGCTCCCTCTCACCAGCCTTACTACATAGTTACTTACCTCCATAATTGGATTGATTGCGAGTAGAGCAGGTCAGAGGAAGGTATCTCCATTTTGCGGAGGATTTTGCAGAGTCATTAGTAATGAAAAATGACATTTTTTGCAGTCTCCTGTGCAAGTGAAGGGAGTCCCAGCCCCAGGGCAGGCTGCCAGGTGACTGCATACCCTAAGCCGCAGGCTGCCAGACCCCTCCTCTGCCCCTGCGCGGGCTGGCTGTCACCTTCCCATTGCATCTAACCCTCCTGTGATTATACTAGCATTAAATGGGGCCAAATATTAAAAAGGGCAGATCTTTGGCATTTGTTCCTCAAAACAAATGTTTCTGAGAGAAAGGAAAGAATGAAAGCAGAATATAGTTGCGTTTTCTCCAAGAGCAATTCTTTGTCTGCTGCCAGTCATTGGAGATCTCCCGTTCTAGTTGTCTATCTACTTCACGCAGCATCTGCTACCTTCAGACTTTTTTAGTTCATCAGTTACAGGAATCAACATTTTCAAATATGATCAGGACAGCCAAGCTCATGTACATCTTTATGTCGTTCATCTGCCTATGCAGTGGCACCATTTAAATAATGGGTAGATAGAGCAAGATTCCCCCAATATTTTTTTCCTTTTGAACTTCAGATACCATGATACTTTATTAAAACCTAAAAGGCTGAAATTATAGATAATTTTTTTTTTTTTTTTTTTTTTTTAAGGCAAAGTCTTCCAAATCAGCAGTGTCATGCTTGGCACTGGTGGGATCTTAAGTTACTTGTTTCCTTTCCAGCCTTGATCATATTAAATATCCGGCCTCCTGGACAAGTGCAGTCACCGCATACCAGGTGCCGGCAACCTGACAACTGCCATTTGAAATCCGTAGCTGGTACCCGTATATGATTCCTGATGCCTTTAAGAAGGCTCAGACATTTTGCTTTCTTACTGTGACATTTCTTTCTCAGAAGGCTATTGATTCAAATGATTCAGGCAAAGAAAGTGATCCTCCTGAGTCATTTCTCAGCAAGACGGTTGCATAATGTTCGCAGCGTGGTAGCGTGGTTTTTAAGGCAGTCCCCTGGATACAATTTCACAGACATCCAGTTTTGTCTTGTTCTCTGTCCGAAGGGAAATTGGAGCGTTCTGGTGGGAATCTTTGGTATTTCTGACCACTGTGATTCAGAAATTGTTGGGTAGATAGAAATATGAGACAGGGTGTTGTGTTAGGTTCTTGGTATGAGGTGGTGATGGGATGTTGTTATAGCCTAAGGTTTTGCTGCAATGCAAGGTATGATTTTCTTGATGAGAAAGAAAAGGTATTTTACATAAGGAATTGTGTTAAATGGTCACTTGGAAGAATTTATTCCTGAAGCATTACAGAGTAAAGTCAGGCATTCCTCAAATGCAGGCTTATGACTATTTTTATTCCTTAATAACACAATTATATAATCATAACTTTTCCTTCCACATCTCAATGGGTTTCTCATCTCTGTTGCTCAGAGTTGATCGGTTTTGCTAGGATAATGCTGCAAATATTCAGCTTATTGGAAGGAAAACATCTCTCCTTGACTGTATGTTATGGATATGTCAGCTCTGGATTCCCTTCTCTTTTTTTACCAACACAGTGCATTAATGTTGTTTGTTTCACAGAAAACCATGTGCTTTAATATACATATAGAATAGAGAGTTTTTCAGAAACGTGAAACTCTGTGCAGCTTATGCTGGGACTTGGAATGAAAATAAAACTGTATATGAAGAACTCGGTGCCCACATTTTGTCATTTTAAGTTGACTGTAGCCTGGCGTTGTGCATTTAAACTGTTACTTAAGGAGGGCAGACGAAAGGACAAGATCTGATTCTCTGAGATGCTTTGCAGGAATGTGTTAAAACTGAATCTGCTGTCAGCAGCCTTCTCTTTCCCTCTCCCTCTGCCTCATAGGTAATATTTATATGTTGTTTTAAAGAAAAATGTTCCAATTAGGAGTTCCACCATATGACATTTGAACTGGGTCATAAATAAGCAATGTGTTCCCGGGATGCTATGAAAAGAAAATTGCTGTGACTATTTGTAAAAAAAAAAAATAAATAAAATACCAGGCTAGGACTCAAATTAGAGTTTCTAATCACCTCCGCTGCCAGCCATAACCTCAGAATGACTGGAGGCTTGCATTGCCCTGGTATTGATAATGATAACAAAATAAAAAGGGATAATACAGCACATATGCTACAGCCCAAATACCCCTTAACACTCATGCTCCATTCATTTGGGTTTCTCCACTGAAATTAATAGATTTAACCTTAATAAAAGGCACCTTTACACTTTCTTTTTTATCACTGGGATTACGCAGATGATGGAAAGAGATGGAAACGTATGTTCCAATCCAGAGCTTGAACCCAGATGTCACTGTAAGCTTACAGCAGTGTCAAATATTACTGTAAAAAGACTAGACGAAGTTGTAATAGCGATTAAAGAATCACCCATGAAAAAGAAAGTATTATTGTAAAATGTCTATCCACTGTGTTCACTTCTATTACCGGAAAGTTTGCAAGTAAGGTGTGCTGAAGAGGTTGCTTTGACTTCATATTTTCTTTCTGCAGGTCTTCACTGGGATTTTCACAGCAGAAATGATCTTCAAAGTAATTGCCCTTGACCCTTACTACTATTTTCAGCAGGGCTGGAATATTTTTGATAGCATAATTGTTATTCTAAGCCTGATGGAACTGGGTTTGTCCAGCATGGGAAACCTGTCAGTTTTACGCTCCTTTCGACTGGTAATGGTCTTATTCTGTTCTTACCCCTCTTGGTTTATTACATATAAACTCTGACATGAATACAACATATTTTCTTAAAAACGCATCTGCCGATAAAGACTTAATTGCTACAAACTGATGAACAGTACATGACACTAATTACAGGCTGCAGGATAAATGGAATTGTTCCAGATTTACATCAGGGTAAATGAGAACATAATTTGATTCCTTCTAGCTGTGCCAGGTACTTGTAGCACACTTAAAATGTTTGAGTTCCAATTTGTAATAGAAATCTGTCATTTTATACCTGTACACCTGTTAGCACAGTCAGATAATTGATAGCCCAAGAAATGCAAGAGCCAGTAACTTGTTGTTTTAGAAGCTGTTATTCCTAAATTATGTTATAAACATGCCACTGTTCTTTTAAACGTTGTCAAAAGAAAATGTCTTTGAATTATTCACAGAGTGATTTTTTATTTTTTTTTTCTAGAACTGATCAGCATAACATAGCATCTGTCTTTCACGGGAACTCCTTAGCTGTCAGCTCCTTTGTTATGCACAGGGTAGTGGTATTCTATTAATGAGAGACTGTTGACATATTGGAACAGAAAAGTAGTTTCCTTGCCAGCCTGAGATTTGTGTTGCACTTCATGTACCAGGATGTCCATGCTAATCATTCTGGCCATGATATGGCTTCACAACTTGGAAAGACCAGGAAAATAAACCCTTATGGTTACATTTAACAGAAGGCTTTTTTTTTTTTTCCCCAAAAATTCTCTGCACTGCTCAAAAATGCAAATTTTTCACCACTGGTGTTAGGTGCTGAGGGTCTCCTGTCAGTTTTTGATCAATCCTTCTTCAGTAGACCTGAAATTAATCCTTCAGTTGAAAACACAGCACAAGGGTTAGGCACCATTTACATCCTTAAAATAGGTCTTAAGTGGGACGTGGGTTGTGCATAGACTGCGTGATCCTCGGCACAGAGGTGATTTTCACCCTGGGAGCTAACAACTAATAGCATCTGGCTGAGGCTTGCTCTGAAACACAGAGGAATTGCTTCTCTCTTTGTGGGATCAAGCCCGAAACCCCATCCCACCAGATGCCTGCCAGACTGTTTAATTTGAGGAGGAAAAGCAATGTAAAAGAAAATATTAAGACCTGAGATTTCCTCCTTCCATCCTCTCCCCACCATGACACTGGGGGAAAGAGCCTCTAAAAGCACATCCAGCAAGACAGAACATAGCTCTGGAAAACTTTATTCCCATCCAAGAAGCCCAACTGATATTTTATTAATAGACGTAGTGAGGTTAATAGGAGGTATAGCTAAAATCACCTTGTATCACACACACTGGGGTATTTAACATCTTTCATGTTTTAACCACTTTAATAATTGATTGGCTGAAATGTCTGTTGCTTCTGTGAACTGACACTGTTGTTTATGTTTTGTTCACAGCTGCGAGTCTTCAAATTGGCAAAGTCCTGGCCGACCTTAAATACGCTCATTAAAATCATTGGTAATTCAGTAGGTGCCCTTGGTAACCTCACTCTTGTGCTGGCAATCATCGTCTTTATTTTTGCTGTGGTAGGAATGCAGCTTTTTGGGAAAAGCTACATTGACAATGTGAAGAAGATAAGTACAACCGGCAATTTGCCACGGTGGCACATGAATGATTTCTTCCACTCGTTCCTCATCATCTTCCGAATTTTGTGTGGGGAGTGGATTGAGACCATGTGGGACTGCATGGAGGTAGCTGGGCAGCCACTGTGCCTTCTCGTCTTCTTGTTGGTCATGGTGATAGGAAACCTGGTGGTGAGTTCTCAAAATGTTTTTTTCTCCCTTTCATGGTGGGTGTGTGTTGTGACCTGGAAGCAGTCATTTAGGATGTCAGTTGGGACTGACAACCTAGTTCGTGATACCCTTGGACTGAATTAAAGTGGAATGACACCAACCAACCAGTTTTATGATTTAGTAATACAAAATACAAGACGTGGTTAGGTACGATGTCTCAGTGGTGATTACTTTAACTGGATAAGCAAGTCCTGTGCCGCGTTGTTGCTTAGATCTGGTCATTATTCCATAAAGAGTGAGAGGAGAGGAGAAGGGGGTGGGGGGAGAAGAGATCTCAGCACCCACCGGATCCAGTGGTGTCCCTTTAGTTCTCTTTAGTCTTGGTGGTGGAGGTCTCACCTGAGCGTTCACCAATTCAAGTTTGATGCTCTTGAGAGGACGCCTCATTTATGTACAAGGCAAGGGTGCATGAGCCTGTGTCTGCACAAGCTCAGCGCGTCAGCGGCGTCGCAGGGGCTCCTCATCCGTGGCTGTGAGGGGTTTAGGCAACCCCTGCTGTGCACATGAGTGGTTGCCTTGTGTTACCACAGGAGTTTTTTCCAGGATGGGAAGCGCTAGCTAGATCTCACTTTCCCAAGACCTCAAGCCATGCTATCCAGGACAGCCTGGTGGTTACCGAGTCAGGGAGCTGCAGCTCACTTTGCAGCTACAGCTTGTTTCAGCTCCTCTCCAATCTGAGCAGAACAGCTTTCTGCAGCAACTCTGCTTGAATTTGAGCAGTGATTAATGTTTAAGGCTATTATCAATATATCGGTTCCTTACAGTTGTGCAGATGTACCATTTTTTTATCCAGAAATAGCAAATCTCACATTGCTACGTGTCTTTAATTCAATGAATCAAGTTGTCACCTAGAAAAACTTGTTCATACCCCAAATACAAAATTGCTAGCACTGCATAACTAATTAGGAATGAAGGCTTTACTGTTTTTTGCAGAACAGATGTTGTTTTACTAGAAGAAAGGCACGTGGGCTGGTTGTAATGATTTTATTTCTTAAGCCATTCATGGGGCTGAAGGGCTTCCAGATCTGTTTTCTATACAGGAGTGAGTATCACCTCGGCTGTCACTATACTGGGAGATGGTTTTATTTCCTTTCATTTTTGGTCCAGAACACGCGAACCTTACAGCCAGCACAATGACTTTGCGTGGAGTTTTGAATGTCTTTATTCTGCATGTTCTAGGAAGCTGCAGGTTGTGTTTCCAGTAATGTCACTAGCTCGCTTGCTTTTTTAATAGACTATCCTATAAGCAAGGCTTACATAAGCTCTGAACCTATTAAGACTGAATTGTATTTCCCTGTTGACATCTTATGGAGCGCTTTGCTGGCTTGCAGTCCTCGTGGAAATGTTTTGCCTGTTCAGCTTACAGAGCATCTTTGACATTGCAGCCCTAATGGGCTTACTGTTTATGTAGTGAGTTGTTTAATAGTAGATGCTGCTACAAAAAATGTTGGGTTTTGCTACCGATTGCTTTTAGTGGTTGTGCTTTTAAGTACCCAGTGTTTTGGTTCGCAGCTGCTGGGATAGAAAAATTCTTGAAAGAGGTAGGAAAACAGAGTGTGTTGTTTTGTTTACATTGATTTATATGTTAACAATCAGTTTTGCACTGAAAATGTTGATTGCAAGAGCAAATTATATTTTATAGGGCTTTTTTATAAAAGTCAAAAGATTAAACCATGATTTCTCAGAAAGTGCCTAAAACTTCTGAGTTTTTCCCCTAACATCCCATTTCTATAGATTTTTCTTGGAACTAAATGTGATTAGAGGAGTTGGGGGTGAATTATTACTTTCTGCAAATCTTTCTGGGGAGTTTAGCCTGAGATCCAGAAAGTTAATCTCCCCCTGCCATTAAGCAATGGATTGTGTATGATAATGAAACCTAAAAATATGTGGTAAATTCTGGGGAGAATGTTAGCATTTAGAATATTCATGGATTATTGAAGGATGTGAATTTGCAACAGCTGATGCCCTTAGATTGTCACACTCATAAATGTGTGTAAGTTCTGTTAAATATAAAATCTGATTCAGCAGAGGTTGCGTTAACATTAACTACACATACTTAACCTTCAGTGCTCAAAAAAGTCTGTCCCAGATGTAAAACCAGATCTTGAAAAACTCTGTCAGCATGGATAAACTGGAGTTACTGGTCAGCTGAAAGAAAAATTCCTAGCTTTATCCTTTTCGGCCAGCATTTCTGTAAGCATGAGACAATGGCTGGTAAAGAGGAATAATTAGTGTCTGCAGATCACAATAAATAAATAATAATTTATTCATAGCTGCAAAAAGAACAGCAGATTCTCAGTCATGGGACTCCTCCAGTATCAGATGTGTTACACAGAGATTTCATGATGTTGGTTAGCAGGTAGAGAGAAAGTCATCTTACTCCTCTGGCATCAGCAAAACTCTTCCTTTCTTCAGTGAGAGGATTGAAATCACAAACTCACTTATTTGCTGTACATCATCAGACCCAAAACTTGTGGTAGCCAAAAAGCACCGCAAGCTCTTTAAAACAAAAGGAGTTGAGTGCTAAATCTTTTACCTATAACTCTGCTGTAATCTCTGCCAGAAATGTTTCTCTTTTAAATCACTGAGATCCTTGTTCCTCTGCTGTTTCAAGAGTCCGTTCTGATAAGACAAATAGAATCCTGAGATTGTATCTCCTTTGGACTCTGAACACTTTCTTCGTCTCTGAAGGCACAGAGGGAAATCCTGAAGTGTTGTTCCCAGTGTAGCACATCTGCACACCCATCCAAATTGAACACCTTTATCTGTCACATCTGCCAGTACTTATGGTAGTGACTGTGGTCACTTCCCCGGCTGCAGGCTAAGCATTAGAGAGCAGACACGCTCTTTAACTACTGTTAGGGCTGCAAACTGGTGCTGGGAGAGTTACAGCCACTGTAATTCTGTGATATGTTCAGTGGTTTGGTTTTCAGGTCTTACCAAGCCCCACTAACAGAAATTCAAAGGAATGGTGAAAGAAAAGCCAGGAAAGTTTGTAAGTGCCCTGGGCAACTTCATGTTTCTGAAAGGAGTTTTAGTAAATCTTAAATCTTTGGTTTGTTTTTATAAATCCTGACAATGTCTTGGACCAGTGCAGTGCCACATGAAATGATGTTTGCAATTGGTCAGCTGATGTTTGAGTCATCTTCGAAGATCTAAACTTCACAACACATTTAGAAAATTATGTGCTATGTAACCGTGTTTTGCACAATAAGACTGTGCTACTGCTGTCAGATGGCATTTTTAGGGTCATTGAAGCTGCTTTGGAAGGCAAAGCTGAACAGCCAGATAATAAAATATTTTCTCCCTCATTTGTAAGGAAGAGCTGCTGAAATTGCTAACTGAATAATTGTGCTTACTGTTTAGTTTTGTAAAAGGCTTAACATATTTCCTACACATGTTTGTATTACTGGGGTTAGAAAGGAAAATCACCAAGACGGGAATTATTAAGAAGATGTAGGGGGATTTGGGTAGCGAGCCAGTCCCTGGTGCCCCCTACTCTGCCGGGTCAGCCGATGTGAGAGTCGAGCACAACACCAGCCACTTCTCAGGGGACAATTGCATGTAATTGGTGCTAACAACGTGCATGAATAAAACTGACACTTCAATCACAGACGCAACAACCTTCCAACCTCATCGTGTGTGCGTGACGTATGCTGGCCACGCCACCCTGTTATTCTTCTGCCGGCCATCTGGATGAAGCCTGTTTTCTAGCAGCTTCTCCTGAAATGCCACCAAGTGAAGGGCAGCTGGACACAGGGCAGAAAAGCACTCCCTGTCTTTGTGCTCCGATTTGGCTGTGCGTGACATAGGAAGCACCCAAAAAGCATCAGTTAGTGTTGACCCAAGCTAACAGAGTTTCAGGGCTGCAGGTTTCTGGACCACTGTTGTCTCACTTCTGCCTGATTTACACACATCCCCTAGTACTTCCATGACAAATCCACCACCGTTCCCCAATCCTCCACAAGCTGGTAATTCCCTGCTGCATTTCTATGGTGGATTTTGTCTTTCTGGAGTCACAAGCATGCCAAGATGTTGAGTCTGTAACCCGGGAAGTGACATCTTCCAAATTTTCCTGAAAGATGGAATATAGGGCTGGAAGTGCTCTTTTAGGATCAGTACTAGGCTTTTCCTTTTATCAACTGTCCATGGAAATACTATTCACTCTAGAAAATATTAGTGACATTTTCTGAGAACACAGGTAGGAAGCACCACCAATTTCTAGAGTATCAGGTTATGCTGTAGGAAGGATTGCATAACCATTGAATCATCATTGAATTAATACGTGATGCATGGAATTATGAAATGCAAAGTGTAAGGTCATGTACTCAGCCCTGTTTAAGAATTTATGTTATGACCAAGTAGCTTACCAACAAAAAATGGTTGAGAGGATAATAAAAATATACATATCAGTCATTGTGGACATCTGCATCTGAGATAATTGCATGGAGATGCCTTTGTAGTCAGATCTAGTTAATGGAGTCTGTGAAGTCATAAAATATCTTACCCAAAAAGACATCTAAAATACATCAGATTTAATAACCCCTAAAAGTACCTAACTCTATTCCTGAAGTCTTGGGAGGCAAAGTCTGTAGCTGTCTCCGTGCACATATCACTCTGGCTGATTGAGCCAGTGCGACGTACCGATACACCAATACATTGCACCTATTACAAAAGTGAATGAGATTCTAATAGGTATCAGGGAAGGTAATTAGAGGAGAAAGGAGAGTATGAATGCTGTTGCACAGCGATCTGCAATACTGAATATGCAATACGCCCCATTAATGCCTGGTGCTCAAGAAAGATTAAATACTACTGGGAAAAGCAAAGTATGATAATATGAACCATAAAATGGTTGGGGTTGGAAGGGACCACTGTAGATCATCTAGTTCAACTCCCTGCTAAAGCAGGTTCTTCTAGAGCAGGTTGCATAGAATTGCGTCCAGGAGGGTTCTGAATATCTCCAGAGAAGGAGAGTCCCCAGGCTCTCTGGGCAGCCTGTGCCAATGCTCTGTAACCCTCACAGTAAAGAAGTTTTCCCTCATATTCAGGTGGAACTTCAGTTTGTGCCCGTTGCCCCTTGTCCTGTCACTGGGCACCACTGGGAAGAGCCTGGCCCCATCCTTCTGACACTCGCCCTTAAGATATTTGTAGACATTGATAAGTTGAGATGAGGGGAATGCAGAGCTAGGCATGGGAGGAGAAGAGCTTAAGAGACAGGATATGGCTCATCCCAAATCAAGGGAGTATAAATCGCTGTAGGTACCTTTAGGCTAGGACTGGAAAGGAGGCTTCTGACTATCAGCACAGTGAGGTTGTTCAGGAGGGCTTTCCAGGACTGACTAGCCCCAAACCAGAAACGTGTGAGATGGAGCTTGACTAGTTTGTGAAGGAAATAATCCATGTTATCAGGGGGCCTGACCTGGTGACCCAAGAGGACTTTCCAGGGTCCCGTCTTCCTACGGTAATTTGACTGCCTGGCAGCAGAGCTGCTCAGTATGGTTTGGATGAGGTTTGAACTGGCCCACTTTGGTTAAACTCAGTGGAAACTTTTCTGTGAAATAGTCAGATACACCTGGAATCCATCCTTTTATTCTGCTTCCACGTCTCAGGAAGCCTTAATGGATTTTTTTTTTTCTGTTTTAACATGTCCCATGATTGTGACACACATATTTTTTGAAATGCCTCATTCTTGGAAAAAAAGAGGTTTGCCTCTCCCTACATACCTTTCCTACAAGTCAGTGGAGGAAGTTCCTTGAAGAGATGTTCTAGGGAAGTGCTGCTACATCTCCCTCAGGTTAAAAATCTGTGGACTCTCAAACTGGTCATGTGCCAAGAAAACCTCGTTAGGTCTCATTCACCACTATTTTGATCTTTAGCAGCCAAATTCTGTTGATAAAATGGCACATTACCAGGGCTGTTCTATCAAAGACATGTCTCTGCAGCAGGGCAAGAAAGAAAGAACTGACCTGTGGAGGAGAACTGGTGGCCCACCCTGTGGGAATCCATCAGCTGACTGGCTGTATGGGAGTTTCACAGGCAAGGGACTATCCCAGCTGGAAGTTTGTGGTCAGTACAGGGTATGAAGAAGTTTAATAATAGGGAGCAAGATGATATTTTGCCTTTGTCCTTGGTGCCAGAAAACGTTCCTAGGCACATTTAATTTATTAGTGTAGAAGTAGCCAGAAAGTCCTGTCTCACCCAATACAGATACACCTCCATCACTGCAAATTTCTCAGCAGACCACAACTGGGCTTGAGAGAGGTTTATGGTAATGTGTCAGATTTTCTCTTTGTTTAAATGAAATGGATATAGAGAACTATCACCGTCTCTTGTGGTAAAATCACAAGTAATAGCAAAATAACATCTAACAGGCCTAGGTGAAAGTGGATTATAATTTTACATTTCAAGAGCACAGACAGCCAAAGCATATTATGATGGCCAAAGAAAGTCTTCAGATGAGACTTGTGTTTCTGCCTGATGTGATGGGACTGTCACTGAAGGAAGCTACATCAAGACTCTGATGCTTCTAAAAGACATGAAACATTACACCAGGTGGGTTCAAGACCATGAAGCTTTTCACAGGGTGATTAAGGGCTGCTTTACCCTAAAGGAATGAGGCCTCATTCATCAAGATTTCTTGTGCCAATAAATACACTAAAATGGAAGAGGGATGACATATGATAACACTTTTCCAGCTATCTTCTTATTTTCTTTTCAAATTACGTACAAATCTAGAGCTACCAAAGCCCCATTTTCGTGGGTTTTTCTGTCTGTCCCTAGAGGAATATACAACTGAAGAGCTGCAGTGAGACTTGATGCCCTGATTCAAGTAATTATTTTTACATTTAATGACAAACATGCTCTTATTCATGGAGGCCACTTAAGACATTCACTCTGTGAATAAAGGTTAATCTCCTTGGAGGGAAATGTAGTATTTGCATTGCACCTGATGATTAATATAAATGAACTGGAATTTTAAAATATTATGTGCCTTCTAATTGTAAATACTAGGTTAGATCTGCTAGCTGGAAATTAAAGCAAGTTTGGGGAGATAGTATTACAAGCCCAAGTGACACCATTTTAGGTTTTAGGTTTTTAATTTCAAACGACAGTAGAGGTCTATGTCCTCGACTTTGTGTACTGTACTTCTACTGCCAAACTGGTACTCTCCTTGGGGCCCACCAGTTCCACTTCTTTCACAATGGAAGGAAAATGGGATAAGATGCAACTATATAAAGCTGAGGAAGAACAGCATTTTTCAGGGAAATGTGCATCCAGAGGAGATTCAAAGTAAAAGTTGTGGTTGTCCCAAGTCTTGCATGAGCACTGCCTTCCCTCTGCTCTCTCTGTCCTGGATGCTGCTGTTCACCTTATCTGCTCTTTCAGCAGTTCCCAACATTCTGGAAATGTGCATTTGTGTTTTGATTACATCAGCTGAGAAGTCCAGTAGACAAACAGGCAAGAATAGGCATGTCAGGAACAGTCACTGTCAGGACACACAAAATGTGCAAAGCGGCGAGCGGAGTGCGTGTGGGACGCTGTGGAGGAGCAGGATCATCAGAAAGCTGCGGGAGCCATAATGAGAGCTGGGGGAATACTGGAGATGGGGGCTGGAGAGTTAGAGGGTCCAGAAGAAGCCAGGGAGCCCAAGGGATCATTAGAGAGAAGTGGAAGTGTCATTTGAGTCTGTTTCATCAATTTGGACACTTATATAAGGGAGGCGAATTTTCTTTCTCAAGTCACATGCAGCTTTGCAGAGGAGCAACCTAGAATACATGAATAAGCACTTTTGGGGGCACAAGCAAAACAGTCACAACAACTGTCAGCACGTTACCATCCTTTTTGTTTCTACTGATGTGTGTTTATGGCTGGCAGCAGGTACATTTAGTGTAATGCTGGAGAATCCAAACCTCAGAAGAAAGTGGTTAAACCCCAGCACATTTCCCAGTTTCTCCCTTCGTATTTTTCAAGGCAGCTACCAGCCTAGTCCAAAGCCATTTTTGCTATTTGTATTCCCCATTATCGATCCTTGCTTGAGCAGTGTCTGGGAAGGAAAGCACTCAGGTAGCTCACGCTTTTGAGCAAACATCTGACTATATCTACTTAAGTATTAAACATCCTTAAAAGTAATGAAAAGTCCACCAGAAACAGATAGCATCATGTGATGAATCAAAAAGATAAATCCTTACACCAACCATCAATTAGTCCAGTTGCCTCTGATGACTGCTAGCAGGGGTGGAAAGCTTACATCCACATATGGGTTACTTTAAAGACAAACCTTTTGTCTAAGACTCCAGGCTTTAAAACTTGTGTAATTTATAAGTGCTTACATAATTACTATCATTTATTTTATTGAGTAGATATATCCTACCTTCATGTATAACACCAGATGCTTGTGTGGAAAAGTCTGGGGGAGTTAACCTCAGGATATTTATGATGAACCATCAAAGACTGCTGGGTTTCAAAAATGCCATTGTATGGTAGATTAAGTGGAATTCGTTCAAAGCCAGGAGATACAGAGCTGCTTTGCCCAAGAGATGTGAGGGAAATGCACCTGAGAAGAGATGGGACAAGGAACTACTTTCAAAATATACTCCTAAAAAGTAATCTGCTTCCGTCTGTCACTCCAGATTTATGAGTTTCTGTACCCTGCCACAGGCTCAGTTGTTTCTGCTGAAGAGTTGAATTTTGGCACTTGGTGACTAAATCTGAGAACACATCTTCTATTAGGGGACAAACGTGTTCAGTTCCTGTTTTCAAGGTACTATACGGTGTCCATGCTAAATATCTACTAAAATCTGCCAATTTTTTCCCTGCAGCACCCCTCCACAGAAAGGTATATCTTTTAAAATACAAACAGCCAAAATCCTACTAAAAGTTGGCATACAGAGGGGGAGCAAGCTTTCTCTTCTAGTGCAGCTCGAAGGAGGCTGAAAACAGAATTGGACTAAGGCTCTTTTTTCATCTGTGAAATAAGAAATTCCCAAAAACAATAACCCAAATCAGATTCATTGGTGGGCTGTGGCAGATTTTGCCATTTGGTGCAGATTTTAATTGGTAAAATTGATTCTTTAATTGGTAGAAGTATTGCTTCTTGGTCTACAAATGAGTCACTGGGATGTATCAGAGAGGAATAAATCTGATAGTAATGCTAGTGCTCCTCTGTAGGTATATATATATGGGAACATGAAACTATCTCCCATTAACCTTCATGGGAGTGAGACTACTTAGAAATATGGAGGAAGAAGAGTGCTAATCCATTAGCTCAATCAACCTGCCCCTTTGAAACCATCCTTATGCCTTTTGATCTAATTGTGTTTCCAAGTCGGAGATATTTCTCTAAATACACTGCTTAAGCATTGACTCCATTATGTGAACTGTTGACAAAATGAAATATTTTTAATAGGATCCACCATGTGTATATGTGCATATATATATTTTATTTGTGAAGGTGATAGTAGTGGATTGTTTGTTAAGATTTGGTTGTAGTCTGGGGATTGGAGAGAAGCTGAGTTTTCAAAATAAAAACTGCAGCCCTGTTAATACAGTAGGCATCAGCAGAAATATGGCTCATTTCTTTCTACTACACCTGTCCTTGGTTAATAGTGAAAGTAGGGTTTTGTCAGTGGTTAAGTTCTTGTTAATAGCCAGGTGGTTATTAAAAATCTAGAAGACACTGAGTCAAATTTAATTGGACAAGAGTGTACAAAGGTAGGTACAACTAAATGTGTCCCTTTTTATTAATGTCACTATGTGAGTTGTCTGGATGTCATTGAAAGGGTAATGACAACAGAGTTCTTCCTAGCATGTGCTGAGTGAACAGCAAGGCTTTAATGTTAAAAACATTAGACCAGGTGGTACAAATTTAATACATTATTCATTAATCCTAAACATCTTATGCTTCTGTTTAAAAAAAAAAAAAAAAAAAAAAGTTAAAAATATTATTTTTCCCCACAGAAACCAAGCGGTGAGCAGTTCATTCTAACAGTTGCCTCTAGAAATAGCTTGTTAAAAGGGATATGTGAAACAATCAGCTAGTCATGACAGCCTTAACCTTCTCGGGAGGTGTATGATATTTGAAAAAGCCTGGAAATTATCTTTTCCATGTACAGTGCATGTTCATATCTGCATTTCTTCACCTAGCACGTACGTGGCAACATGGTATATGGCTTCCCAAAGAAGCTAAATGTAATAGACAGGATTAGATACCAGTTTCCTGCCTTTGGGGGACTTATTGAACAGTAAGAAGTTCCTGCAGTCAAAAAGGACCTGCCTTTGATCTCCTGCTACCATCCCACATTTCCTCCTGTTCCCAAAAGTCAGCTTGGCTGGCTCTTACTCTGTTAAACTCCTCTAGATCCAATAAAACCACTGGTCCACACTGGCAAGGAGAATCTCCATCAGATACAGATCTACTCCATCCATGTTGTATTACTGCAAACACTGCAAAGGAAAGGAGAATCAGACCGGTGGTTTCTTCATCCCTCTTGACATTTTTATTTCTTTGCTGCTGTTTAAGTCTCTTCTTCTGTTTCCCTGTCTCCAGATTTCGTGTGTTATTTTTTCTTCTTCCTGTTTTGTTCGGGTCATCCCTAGCCAGACTTGTTTAAATGAGTTCTCATTAAGTATAACCCTTACATTTGTCTTCAGGGATAGATGTTTTTCAAGCAGCTCTACTCTCAGTTTGTCCCCCTTCCCCTCTGTTTACTGCCTCCTCCCCACCACCAGTTCCCTTCTCTTTCTGCCCCCCTCACATACACTGATTTGTTGCAGCCACACAAGCAAGAGCACTCTCATGCTCCTTGTGCTACAAACTCCTTTGTGTAGGTGTTTCTTCCAGGAGGACTTCCATGTCACTTCTCCTCTCCTGTAGTTCTCGTCTCCCACGTTTAGATGTCATTCCATCCCATTTCTGGGAGGTTCAGCAAGTGCAAAATGCCCGCTGAAGTCTCTCTGCTTGAAAACAAAAGCAGATGACTGCCTCTATAAACTGGCTAGGGTATGAACTCAAACATTAGGAGTATCCCTCCTCTGTCTTGGTTAGCAGATTCCCTGGTCACCCCATCCCAGCTGGTGCCTGGGCATTCAGGGGACAGCCCTGGCTGGGGACAGCAGCCAGGAAGCAATCCTGCCTGGGGGAAGAGTGGGGAAGGGAGGTCAGCTGCTTGCCCGCAGGGATGGAGAACAAGCCTTGACTTGTCTTTGTTTACTACTGCAGATGCAATTTTTAGATCATAAAGTGAACTAGCTATTTAGCTTTTGGTTCCTTATAAAAATGCTCTTATGGACAACTAACACCACCAGCTTTCTCCTTTGCTTCCCCAATTTTATGTCCATCTTGCATTGAAGAAGATTTTGAGCAACCCCAGTTGCTGGGATTTCAGCCAGGCACCCAGAGTAAAATTAATAAATAAAATAATTTTCAGGTTTCCACATCAGCAAAACACCTGTGTATTTCCTGATAGAAGAAGGTAATCAAAGATGAGGTCATCATGCCTGGAAAGAAGAGTTTGCTTTGATCAGGCGGTTGAGCACAGACTTGATTTGAAGGCTGGTAGCCAGTACTCCACAGAGTGCTTTTCTTATGTTTTAGTAATGCTTCTCTGCAAAGCACAGCTCAGAGCCAGCTTTATCCTGTAGACATAAACTGCAGGAAGAAAGGACATCTACCGCCTCGCTCTCCTTGCAAAAGAACAAGAATATCTCCCTGGGGCTTTAGGAGGTATTAAGAAACCTGCAGAAGAAGCCACAGCCCAGTCAGAAACCAAAGGGGATGGGCTGCTGACTGGGGGCACGGTGGGAGCCAGGAGCAGATGGTGGCAGAGGAATCGGGTCACTGGTTAGGACAGCAGCAAGGTGTATGTGTCAGCACCTCCTGCCTAGCAAGCGCAGGGTGGCTCTCATTCTGGAAACCACTGGCACTCCTGGTGGTAAATGCTCCTGCCCTGTTTCTTTAATGAAAGGCAGGGGTTTGTCCTGCTTTTGAGTGGGACCTCTTCTCCTCTTCTCCAGCAGAGGTGTGTGAAAGCTGCAAGCCCAGCTTTTTGCTGCGAAGGCAGAAGATTTTGTATTGTTCAAAATTACTAGTAGAAATCTATTTTGTAGCTTTTCTGAAAGAAGCCCTCCTGGCTGGCAGACAGCTCTGTCACTGTTCTGCCCTCCCAGGAATCTGCACTTGCAAAGTGCAAAAAATGAGAACCTCTTTACACCTCCCGAATTCCCCTTTTCACATTTCACTTAATAGGTATATATGATTCCATAATGAATCCCAAATTATAATACCAAACGTGGGAAATGGCTTAGAAAGCAACATTTCAAAGGGAACAGTGTTCCCCTCCATGTTAAAAAAAAAAACAAAAACAACAACAAAAAACAAAAACAAACAAACAAAAAAAAAAACAAAGGAAGAAAAAAAGGCAAAGCTAATACTAATTATTCCTTGAACTCTCTGATTTAATTTTCTAATCTCTGGGCCTACCCTCATATTGATTTTGTTTTGGTGTAATACATTGGCTGCAAGGAAGTCATTACTTACTGTGGCCGTTACCACTGGTTTTCTTTCTCTGTTATTCTGTTTCCAGGAATGTATTATCTTTTTGGCTCTCTGGCTTACCTTTTCCCAGATTTTTTCTGCCATGTGTGAATGGGAATTACCCCTTTCTCTTGGTCTCTGGTCCTGACTGCCCAAGAGACATGGTGGCCTGTAGAT
Organism: Falco biarmicus; assembly: GCF_023638135.1. NCBI lineage: Eukaryota > Metazoa > Chordata > Aves > Falconiformes > Falconidae > Falco > Falco biarmicus. The sequence continues at coordinate 56,076,568 of NC_079291.1, read as the reverse complement.
AACTAAGTGCAAGAGTTAGCACAACCTTTGGTCACAGCTGGGTGTCCCCCTTTCAGGGGAGGTGTAGGATCTGAATTTTAAAGGGATGACTCCAGGGATCTCACTCTGCCTTGACCGGGCAGTGTCCTTCACATGAGCCCAGTCATGCAGGGTTAGGGCTGGTGTGGTCTCCAGGTAAGAATAACAGAGCTTAAACTTCCAAAATTAATGTTTTTTTCTTGTGTCTTGTGTTCAATAATTGGTAGAGCAGTTGATGAGGTGGTGTTTGCATATGAGGAGTGAAAATATTCCAGGGATAATACAGGTGTTTGTCACCTATCATCACTCCTTGCAGGGAGCAGCAACAGCGAAGACTCAGGCGTGTTCAGTCAATCCAAGACTGTCTTGCTCTCTAATTGTCTTGACATCCTCATCACCGTGACAGATAAACACTTTTGTTGACTTAGCACAAGGTAATTGTGTCTTTGTTTGTAATCAATAAACTTTCTGTAGTTTCCCTAATGCTTATGGGGTGTGCTGAGCCTCCAGCATCATGAGCACAGCTCTCTTGCTGGCAGAGGTTTGCAACTGGACTTGTCTGATAGCACGTTTTTTTCTGTCTAGACAGTGGTTAGAGAAGTCCATAGCAGCTCTGATGGAGTTCTTGCTATGCTGATGAATTAGTGTTGTTTTGATATCTGATGAAAAGCCTGTGGGAACATGTTTGGTTTTATGCTGTGGCTTCACTAGTGGGAAGAATTTATCTGCCTTCACTCACCATCCCACCCTTCTCTCTCATATAGGACTTTGTGACTGAGGAAGCACTTGGTTTCCAGACACTCATCTTCTGATACTTCTAAGGAAATTACTTTCAAAAAACACTGAAAGTCATCAACTAAAAAAATTAATATAAATTCAGTTCAGTAGCTCTTGACCAGCACTCGGAGTGGCACAGTTTGTGTGCTTGCTAATACCCATGTAGGTGGATAACACATGAAAAAGACTTGGCAGGATGAGGAATCCACCAGGTTGTGGTAAGAAGCATCGTGGCTTGCCTCATGTCTGTGTTTCAGTGACATGGACATAGGCCCCTCGCTGTGCCTGCTTGTGGGGTGCTGCAGAGGCTGGCGGTGAGGAGAGGCAGAGGCTAGGGGCTGGTCCTGGCGAGACAGGAGCTGTGGAAGCACCAGCCTCCCCTCCCAGTTCAGCCACCCCCTTTGGAGGGGCATTTTCATTGTGTGGTCCAGTGTCAGACTGGCAGCAAGAGCAGTGTTCAGCTGGTGCCCTTTGCCTGCCTCCCCCTCTCGATGGGATGTACCTATGCCAGGTCTGACATGCCCCGATGCTAGTGCAGGCTTATGGCTCCACAGAATGCAGGGAGGGAAGAGTGGCAGCTTAGAATGAGCTCAAAGAATTCTAATGTGACACAAAGGTGCTGTGAAGCATAATTAATGGGCTTAATCTACCTTTCCATTACTCAAGGAGCACGTAAAGTGGCAAGAACAGCGCTGAGGAATCTGCCCCATCAATTATACATGCCCTTTAAACTCTGAAGCAAGGGTGACTGTTCCCCCCACCCATGCACACACCATCAAACAGGGGCGAGCACAGCTGCTGCCCAGCACCCCTTCTCTGCCTTGTACCACTTAAGGGCAACCGGCTGTGCAGGAGACCACTGAAACTGCAGGGAAACATAGTGTCAATACCCACAGTGGAGAACAGTCAGCAAGACTCGTAGCCTTACGGTCAATACCACAAACCCACTCATGGGCTGGGGGGGAGGAAGCTCACGCATTCATCTCAACTGGTTTTTGGAGTCTACCATGAAGACAGCTGGAGCTGTGCCAGCACCCTACCCATTCCTCACAGTCAATGGGGAGAAAAGGCACTTTGATTCCTTCACTGCATCTCACCTGTGCAGCCATCAGTTTTAGGATGAGACACATGGGGCTCAGGCTCCTCTGACCATCTGGATTGGACCTAGCCTGTCAACAAAGAGAAGGCCGGATGCCTTTGCCTCCCCTGAAGGCAGTGTGAGTGCTACCCGTGCCCAAGGCTGTGCTTCTCAAGCCACTGCCTGCGAGCACTGTTCTGCACAGGCAGGGGATGCACGTGGTAGCTGTGAAGCTTGGGGAAAATCAGGCCTTGTTCTCGTCTGTCTTAGGGAAAATGGAAATCATTCACATGGAATCACTGAAATTATAGCCACTTTTAGTAGATGGATATGAAAGAATTATTCCCACCATATTTACTTCCATTTTTTCTTTTATGTGGAGAACACCCACTCTCATTGCCACCATAAAGTAGTTGACAGATTTTGCATGGGAAATAGGCTGAATTTGGTGCATTATTTTTATTATATTGCATTTTCTTATATTTAAACAGACAGATCAGTTATTTTACCAAACAGATTAACATGGAGTTGATAAGCAAAAGTTCCTCTTGCAACAAACTGGTACCATGGTGCTCCGTAAACATTTCATCCACAATGGCTAGCTTGCCTTGTAGGATCAAGCACAGTCCGCTTGGGAAGTTCTATGGCTGCAAGAGAGGGAATCCATGTCCCCGTTTTGGTGTGTTTTCCTAGCTGATCTGGGGCAAGGAGCATGAAGGAGGTCAACCTTGCTCCAACCGGTGTCCTCTCCCACTTGCCCTGACCACAAGGACCTCATGCCATACCTGGGGTATCATGATCATTTTGTCAGCGAGAAACTAAGATATTATGAGAATGGGATTATGAGATTGACTACAGGATAAAGAGAAACTGGGCTGGGAGGGTATAAGCTTCTTATCCAAGCACAAATAGCCGAAAAAATAGAAAAGGGAATATAGAAAATAACTGATCATGTAAATTGCTTTTTGCAGGAGTACTCCCCCTTGGTAAACTTTGCCCTGGGATGAAAATGTACAAAGGACTGGAAAATACACTTCCAAGGAAAGGGATAATCCTCCAGTAGCAGAGGGATGGGCCAGATGACCTATTACTGCAAGTCTCTGTCTTAAACTGAGATCTAACATCTCCTTGATGTAGTGAAAGCCCCTTTATGAGCAGTTTTTCTTTGCAGCTTCATGGATCTTGCTACACTAAACAAAATAAAATAATTGGTACATATTGTGTTAGGCTTGCTAGGAGTCATCAAGGCCTCCAAAGAGAAAACTGCATCTTTCCCACCTGTGCTAGCCAAAGAACAGTGCAGAAGTCCATTGTCATCAGAAAACAAACAGGAAAGAAGAAAATCAGTTTTTTCCACCGCTCAGGGAGTGTTTGAAGAGCTTCTTGCTGGTCTGTGTTTAACAGGCACTGCCAGAGAAGTGGGTCTGAATAGGCTGAGGTGTATGGGTCCTGTTTTATCCACAAAATAAAGTATGAGATGAGTAGCTGGTGATCCTGTCAGGTGCCTCACTGTGCTGTGCTGTCTGGGCTTTTCTGTGCAGCTGAGTGACAGCGGTGACAGTGGGCTGCCACAGGCATACAATTGGGTTTAACTGCTCTCTTTTTTGCATGACAGAATTCACCGATGGGGCATGTTTTCTGCTCTGGACCCTGTTGTTATAGAGAAACCTTCTTAGCTGGCTCCTAGGAGATTTCTCTACTACAGAGAAGCACCCTCAGGTGATGTAAGTCCCCTGTAGCTGTCCTCCCCGTCCTCTGTCTCCCTCAGATGAGAGAACGGTACACATCTGCGGTTCTTTGAAGTGTCCTGTGCGTTTACAAGCAAACAAGTGCTCGGAGAGCTGCTTCTGAACTGCTCTGCTCTATGAACCTCCCCCTTACAGCAGTGACCCCATCTTCAGTTGCAGCCTGCTAGGGTTTGTCCTGTGTGGTCTGGGCAGATAGATGAGAATGTCTGGCCTTAGTGGCTGCTGAGTGTGAAAGTTCATTTAAATTTCGTACAGGGGAAAGGATCAGGGGTTTGAAAATCAAAGTTACTTGTTTTGTTGGCAGTGTGTGGTCAAGACGGTTTCCACTACAGGAGAAGCTGTATGGGTGAGCTCGTATGAGATCCTCTGCAATCAAAGAAGACCAGTAGCTGAGGACCTCACCTTGGGGATGGCTTAAACCTGCCACTGAACCTGTGCAGGTGCAATGTCATTCTTGCTCCTAGCTAAATAAAAACCCCACCAGAATTATTTTCAATCAGCTAAGAAATGGCCTTAGACTTTCCAGTGGGTTTCCAGCCGACGTTTGGCACAGTGCTGAGTGGGGTGCCAAATGCCCTCCGTCTGGGTGACACCAGTGAGGGTGCAGGGCAGTGAATGCATTGCTGAATCAGATTGCAGGAGTGCAGAAGGATTGCAGGGCTGCATGCTGTTTGACTGAATGACAGGTGGAAGGTTAGATACATAAAGATCTATATTCCTCCATTTTCCCCAAATCAAGCTAAGTACAAGAATTGAAGGGAAATGAGGGAGTAGTCAGACACTTTTGCTCCAAGTGTCTTTTAACTTCAGCAACAGTTTGTGGAAATATTTTCAAGGAGGTTTTGGTGAGAAAGTGTCATCTGAAATGAAATGGTCTGCTTTTGTCCTGTGTTGGCCAAAATAAAAGGAGGTGATGGAGCTGAGGTATTCCGACTACAGCCCACTATGGCAGCGCATGTGGGTCCCAGCCTCCACCAGCAGCCCCTGCCTAGGACTCCCTGGGGAGGAGGGGTCCTTCCAGCAGCCTGCTTTCTCCCCATGGCTGAGGAGCCAGCAATTAAATTCATGGCTTCATGCTTCTGTGCTCTTCAATTGCTGCAGCCACAGAACTGGCACAGCACTTTGCTCAATGCCAGGCTTGCTACCTGTGTGCTGCAGCTCTGCTCAGGCTGGGGCTGAAACATCCCGAGCTCTCCTCTAACCTGGTAAAGGTTGCCTGGTTATAAAGTTTGGCCACCACTGGCCTGGAGCATGGAGTCCCAGACTGACGCCAAGAAGCACTTTCTGGACACCTGGCTGGGTTTGACAAGTCATGGGATGATGCTGTTAGATTTAGTTTTACATAGACCTGCGAGGAGCAGGGAGTTGGACTTGATCCTTGTGGGTCTGTTCCAATTTGAGATACTCTGTGATTCTATGTTAGTTATTTTGGCCTGCATCAGTAAGTGTCCTAACTTTAATCTAGCTGCAAGATATTAAACCCTAGCTTATGCTTCCACTGCCAGAGATCATTCAGCTCTTCAGCATCTCCTGGGATGCCAGACTGTCTCCATCACGCAGAGACATCCTAAGCCCTCCAGCTTAAGCATCTCAGGGAGGCACCTGACATTAAGCTGGAAGTTTATATGGTATGATATATATGTTTATAGCAGCATAACCAGAGTCACTAGCTTTGGAAAGGCATTAAAAGTGAGAAAGTCTGTGAAAGCATGCTGTATTGTCATTAGGGTAAATGTTTAACATCATTATGCTAAAGGAGTTGGGGTTTCTTTGAGTGCATCTGTCATTTGATTCCTTACATCAAAGACCAAAAAACCGACCCACTTTCAGAGTCTGGCTGCTCCGTGTAACTGGAAAGCAGTTTTCGTTTTAAGGGGATCCATACTGACTTACAAATCTGCCATTGCTTTTGAAAACTGAATTAGTCTTTAGTTTGCTTTTACTTAAACTGAAAGCATTGCGCTAGCAACCAGGAGAACTGGATATTATTAGTAACCTTTTACAGGAAATGTGGTGTGTCATGGGTTGAGCACACATTTTTCTGGAAAATGCAGTGTACAGGGAAATGGGGGGAATAAGTAAACATAAAGTGCTTATACAGCAGTTCACTCTGTTTGAACGTCCAGCAATACAACTCTGAGGTTACCTGCTTATAAAGGAAGCAGAGAATTATATTTGAGATTTATTTTTGGCTAAAAGCATGAAGTGCAAATAGCTCTTTGTGCAAAATGTCAGCTGCATTTCTGGGAAGCAAACAACATTGCCTTAATAATCCATGGTAAATAACAATACTAAGAATGTTACCACCTATTATATACACCTGCAGGTGTATCTGGATAAACTTATGTAACTGTAGTTTGACATCCGAAATAAACACAGAAAAGTAAAACAAGGCATTTCAACCAAGGTATTCTGTGAACAGCAGAATGAATGAAATATAGCAGGAAATTCAGCTTCAGAACAAAATTTGGGTACCTACGTAAAGTTATTCATGTACAGAGAAGACATCTGAGCTACCACTAAAGTCTGCAGAGTTCTAGGGCTTGACTCAGTTTTGTTTAGCATCACTGGGGATACTGTAAGCTATCCATCCTGGCCTCCAACTGGACACAGGTTTCCCATAATAGTGTGTCCTGTTGGCCACCTGCCTCAAGATGACTTGGGCATGCTAGGGTCAGTTGGCCCTAGGTGACTCCATATTGGCAGATGCATGCAGCCAAAGGTGGGCACCTGGATTTGATCAGGCTCTGTTGTCTACGTGATTATTTTCTTTTGATTGAAACAGGGCTTAGATACCCCATTAGACCCTCAAGCTTTGGTGTGTGGGTCTGGAGGTAGCTGCCATCCTTGAAGAGTGATTCAGTTCCCCAACCACCACCAGTCGATTGCCTGCTGCAACTGTCGTGCCCTGGCTGGATGATAGCTGGAGCTTTAGGAGGACGCACATCTCCTGTAGGTCTGGTGCAGATGTCTCAGAAAATCTCAAAAACAGTAGATACCTTTGTTAAGGTAACTGAATTGAACCTATAAAGTTCAGAATATTTTTATTCTGGATTTCTTTATTCCCTCTCTTCCTCCAGCTCCTTCCCATGTCCCTAGGTTGCCACTGGGAAGGAGACATGCTGTAGCTTGTTCCAAGCTCTGTCTGCACTGGTGAATTGGGCAGTGTCTCTTCTCTAGACATATGCTTATTTTCAGGATGCTTGTCATCTCTGAGACCCCATACTTCTATCAAACTTGGTTGAAAATGGCTAAAGTGATTCTCCCAGGAACTCCTTCACCGATGGGCTCCCACCTGTTCGGCAGTGTGTCCAGTGCTCTGGTTTTCAACTACCTATCAGACAACATCACTTGTAATACCTCCGACTGGAATATGAAATAATAGATTGTTTCATACCAGACTGCCGCAATGATTAAGAGGAGACCCACACAAGCTGTCAGTGACAGTCCAGTATGATGGACCAGCTAAGAAACAATTAGTTTTAATCTCACTTTAGAGCAGGATAGTGCTCAGTGCAGCAATGGTTTATTCAGTAGTTTGTAGTGGATATGGGCATCTGCTGTGCTACCAACTGCTCTCATTTATAATCACAGTGATTGCAAAGAGTACTTTACAGAGCAGAACTGACAGGCCACTTCAAATGCAGTGTCTCCAGAGTGATTAAGGCCAGATTTTCAAAATTCCAGCTCATCTATTCTAAATATTTGAAATAAGAGGGAATAGGGTGGGGGGATGATAGCAAAAGCTTATGGCTCTTTGGTAAGGTCCAGTTAAATATAAGTACATTTTGTACTGTTTGTTTTGGTCTAGCAGACTTTATAAATTTAAAATACTATCGGAAAGACAGAAGCCAGAGGACCTATAAGTATTTCTGGTAGCATTAAGAGATCACGGAGAAAATATCCTCACAAAGTCCATTTTATTGCTAAAATGGCACAAGTGCTGCAGCACTGATCTCCCCCTTGCAATGCTACAGAGCTGGCACCCACCCACCTTGTACAGGCAGCACATGACTTGATACCAGGAAATTTGTTCTTAGTGTATTTGGGGTAAATATATTTTAGCTGATATCGGTTTAAATCACCTTTGCCCCATTCCTGTCATCCCAGGCATCTACATCTGGTATGAGCTTCTTGCCCTTGTCAATCCAGCCCAAAAGCTGTAATTCACTCCTGCTCAGACCACGAGCAGGTGTAATGTCCCGCACACAGCAAGCGGTGATCAGCTTGCAAGATATATTACCGGGAATAGCCTTCTAGAAGGCGGCGGCTTTATTTATTTGATAAAGTTGTATTTACTGGGGGAGGGAAGGTTAAAAGAGATTTAAATCACCAAGTATGTTAGTTGTGTCTAATCTTGCTGTGCCCTACCAGCAAAGGTAGACAGTTCTGAAGTTGCAGGAACAAGAGAAAGCCAATTGACAGTCTCCAGTTCAGTTTGGATCTTCTCACACACCTGTGAAATTTTTCAAATAGTTTTTTTCCTGACTAGTAGCAGCATTTCCAGGACCGAGCCTGCTTTTTGCGGGTGAGCCCTGCTCAGAGCTGGCCACATTAATCCAGTTTGTGATGGCTTGCTTTTGCCTGGTGGGAAAAGACTGTGAAACTGTGTGACCTCTTAGGTGTTTATTCAGAGTCACAATAGATTTTCTTCATGTCCCAGAGGATATTTAAATCAAGATTATCTGTGAAAATAAATACAAATGCTTAGAGTGTAATATTTGGTTTGTGCCATGCATTTGTTTAACATTATCATAGAATCATAGATTAGTTTTGGTTGAAAGGGACATTTAAAGGTCATCTAGTCCAACCCCCAGCAGTGAGCAGGGACATCTTCAACTAGAACAGGTTGCTCAGAGCCCCATCCAACCTGGCCTTGAACTCTTCCAGGGATGGGGCACCTACCACCTCCCTGGGCAACCTGTTCCATTGCCTCACCACTCTCATCATAAAAAAAATTCTTCCCAGTACCTTTCTTGATGTCAATTGGGGTTGCAGTTAGTGATTTTCTCCAAGATGGAATACTGGCAATTACAGGAAATTCATTATACTACCATTTATAAGAACATTTACACTATGTAGCTTCCAATGGAAATTTTATCCCATATTCTGTTTCTGAGCTTTGTATTTTCTTTTCTGTATTTTGGGGTGTGGGAGGGGGAAAGGGGATGTTGGAGTGTGCTATTGTCCATGCTATGCCTCTGCACCTGAAAATATGTGTTTGGAAATGCCTGCAGACCTCCTTTTCCTACTGCAACCACCTATAATTAGTCATAGTTCCACGAACGATGGTGGTGTTACGGTGACACAGATGAGATGAGACTCGGACCCTTCTGCTTCCAAGACCAAACATCCATCCTCCACATGTAAGGGTCATTGATTTCCTTTTAACTTTATTCGTTCCAGGTGCTCAACCTGTTCCTTGCCTTGCTGCTAAGCTCTTTCAGCGCTGACAACCTCTCAGCACCAGATGAGGATGGGGAGATGAACAACCTGCAGCTTGCTTTTGCTAGGATCAACAGGGGTCTTCAGTACGTGAAACACACCATGTGGAATTTTTGCTGCAACGTCCTCCGGCACCCCAAGACGACGGCTGAAAAGAAGGCGATGATGAAGCTTGCTGCCCAGAATACAGGTGCCCTTAACAATTGTGTGAACAGTCACACAGCCGCTGAGCTTGGCAAAGACATGGAGAATCACAAAGAGAACCATGCTGAGGATGGGATGAATAAAAATGGGGAGAAACACCTAGGAATTACAGACAATGATGATTTTATGACCAATCCTGACCTGTCCATTTGTGTTCCTATTGCTGTGGGTGAGTCAGACATCGAGGAGGAAGACGAGGAGCAGAGCACCTTTACGGAAATGGAGCAGGTAGGCAATTAATCGTGTACTTGTTGCAGCTTATTAGAGATGGCCTTTGTTCCCACCCTTGGTCAGGATCCATGGCTCATGATGCAAGTGTCCCATGGCCTAATCCTGCCTTTGATACGCTGTTAACTTCAGAAGAAGTTACAGATGCATATCCAAGAGCAAAATTCAGTCTCCAACAAGAGCCATTCCCTTTCTTTGTATTCTTTGTGCTTCTCTAGATTAATTCTTCTAACCAAAGCAATTAAACCCTTTCTCACACAGAAGACTCTTTTTTTCTTTCTTTCAGCTGAATCATGGGAATGTTACAGAACAAATCTTAGGTCCTCTGACTGTGACAGGGGATTTTCTTAGTGTGCGTGGGCAATGGCTTGGTTTGATTTGTACAGCAAGTATTGAGGGCCAGGCAGTTCTCTTAAAAATCCAAAAAGACAGAGGCACCAGAGAAAGAGAAGATAGGTAATTGTATGTATTCAGACAGAAAAAAATAGTTATTTGCCTGTTTTTGGTGTGATATGGCAGATTTATGTTTTCCCCAGAGCAGCCAGTAGTAAAGGCTGAAAAATTCTGTACGGTGAGAGGTGTTGGTGTGAAACGAAGAAAAGTCTTCACAGAAACACTTTTCTTTATCTCCTTCTCTCCCTCGCCCCTTTCTACCAGCTTTACCTCTTGGCTTCGTACACCATATCTAGTTAATGTTTTCCAGACCCTCCAGCCTTGATACAGCATACTCCGATGCCGGCTGAGACCTGCAGAGTTCAGCAGGCTCCTGTTTCACATCCAGCTGTCAGGAGGGATCCCCAGTCTCTCAGTTGAGGGGAAGAGAGTTTCAAAGCAAAACTGTCCTTAGGGAAGGGCTGTTCTAAAAAAGCCCCAAGGAAGGACTCTGTGTCAGGAGGTGGGCACAAATCAGCTGCTAAACATTCATTTCTGCTGTTCTGTTGCAGAAATTTTTTCACTGTTGGTACATCTGCTTACCAGCAAGTCTTACACACTGATCATCCCCTTGAGGAGCTGACAACAAGGGGTCAGAAAACTTTATCATCAAGCCCTACTATCCAAACAGACACCGGGATAACACAAAAAAGCAGTCTGACATTTTTGATAAACACTTTTAGGGACTTTTTTGTATCTTTTTCAAGGAACACTTTCATTGAAATGACCTGTGGATTAGTGTGGGTGGCATGGATAATACGGTTTTTTTTTCTTTGAAGTCCTTCTCTATTCTCAGCGTTGCATTAGTTAAACCTACAAGCAGAGTACACCTGGAAAGTGAAATATCAATATAGTAGATGGGTTTCTTAGTATCAGCTGATATGCAAATACTGACTAGTGTAAACACGTCAAATAGTGTGTAAATGTGTTTCGTTCTGGAGTTCTGGTTTTGTTTTTTAGAAGGCGTGGAGTAGAGAAATCTATTAATTAGCTTTGTCAATAGTGTTTTCCAGGCTTTGACAAGCTGCTGTTGCAGGTCACTGCTGTTCCGCTGTGCGTAGCCCTGATCAATGGTTTGCAACCTTTGCCTGCAGGCCTGAAGGGTCTGCTGCTGAAAAGGTCCAAACAAGAAGCAAGTTCATACAGGCAGTGAACAATTTTATCAGACTTGTAGAGAGGAAAATGTGTGCATGCAAGGGGGCTCCAACTCAAAGACTCAAAATACATTGGCATAATAAATACACAAAAATAGGAAGAAGCTCAACAGCAGAAATTGTAATTGTGTGATGAGCTTTGCATTTGCTTTCCTGCAAAACCCTAATAGATTTGCACAGCTGTAAATCCCTCCATAAGGAGCAGAGCCATGAGGAAGCAACCACTAAACAACCCAAAAGTCTGTCATTTGTAATGATGCCCATTGCAAAAACGTATGATGTCTGGACCCACAAAAAAAAAATCTCTTGATCAACACATAGGTTACTGCAGAAGAAATTATTTCACCTGGAGGTCAGTATGAAATCCCCATTCCCTGAATATAGACTTGTGGGCATTACAGCGTACTAGCTCTTGTATCAAGGGCAGCCATGTGGGACTTAGAAATAAACTTCCCCACTCACTCCCAGCATCTTTAATCCAGCTCCATGGGAGTCTTCACCTCCTTCCCTCCAGGATGGCCATGATAACCACAGCAGAGCTGGCAAAGGAAGAACAAGGCAAACAAGAGCAAAATTTACATGATTGCACTGAAAGGGCACAATTACAGTGAAGTATCTTTTTGTGTGGAGGGCATCATGCAGAAATGAAATGAGAATTACCAAGGGTACGCTAAACATTCAAATCTATTCTAACTTTCCTCTAATTATAATCCATATTTTTACATATTTAAACATTTTAGTATGTACAAAGAGAATGTGTATATACATTTTGCTTCTCAGGAGAAGACAATGATGTGCCCTGCTTCTCTTTAAAGTTGTTGGCTGACCTGGAATTTAGCAGCCCCTTTGGCAACATTGCCAGAACATGCCGTCCTCCTCATGCATGTTGATTTTGGTGCAATAGCAGGGGATAGGATGCGAAAGGAGATGCATAAAAAGGGACTATAGGGGGAGTATATGTATGTATGTTTCTCAAGGGCATGGCTCGGTGAACCTACACAATCCTTGCATGTCCTTTACACTTTCTCTGTCAGCTGAGGATCCTGGACCATATTCTATGCATTGGGTACTCACATCGGTCTGGACTCATCTGTCATGACAGAGAGGCTAAAGGGAGGCTGGTCTCCAGCAGAACCCCAAAGCTGTTGATCCCAGTGGGGTATTTCAGGGTGATGATCAGCTCAGCTTACAGCTCCTGTACCAATGCCGGGCTCTTCCCAGAAAGTCACAAAACTACTCTAAAGTAAGCCCTTGTGGCTATGAGAAATGGGCCCCACAGTGTTACATGCAGGAGTTTGAAATTTCAGATGATGAGCAACCCTTCTGTGACTGCACATTTTCCTCTGAGTAATAGAAATGTCTAAGTTTAAATTTCAGCTGCCATTTCTATTATCAAAGCTTACACTGGCAGCAGCCGTCTTCCTGAAAGCTACCGATTTGTGGCACTGTCATTGAGAGGGTTTTGAAGAAGCGAGCCCAACCTGATAGATTCTAAATCTCCTTTGATTACTGAGATGTAAGTGAGATGCTCTGCTGGCTCGGAGAGCCAGGAGACACATGCCTGCAGCCCACTCACATGGTGAGAGGATCAGAAAGAAAAGCTGAGTGACAAAAATTCATTTGTCATTGTTGTGTGATACGCGTTTTCATGCCCATCACTGCAACATTTTAGCTTATGTCTTTACATAACCCCCCCTCCTTGCCCTGCTCTATAGTGCTGGGGAGGTGTTTCCCTGTCAGTCCAGATGAAGAAGATTTCTTCAGGATTTGATAAGTTTAGCCTTATAATGAGAACAAGAATAGCTGTCTTCCATTTTCCCCGTCTTTGAGGTGTATAATTTAAATATGGGTTGTTCTGCAGGAAAACAGCTCACAAAATCTCAGCAGCAACATGCTGGCTGCATCTTCTCAAGATTCTTTTGGGTTCTTATTTTGGCTTCCTAGGTGTTTAAAATGTGGAAATTATTTTCCTGAAACTCCGCAGAGTGTCTTGTAATTGCTTGTAAAGACAATCTTTTAATATGTGACATCAGCTTTCAGTCTCCTGAAGGAGTAAGATTATGGGGACAGTTCACAATTCAGTGTGCACAGTCCAGCCCACCTAACACAGTGGATCCTACCAGAACTTACCTGCAATTTAACTACGTTGAAAGTTTCAGACATCAGCGGGGTTTGTACCATTTACATTAGATATATAAGTCCAAAGATTAAATCTTAAAATTACCTGCTTTAGTACTGCTTAACCTTCAAGGTGCCCACAGCTCAGTGTGTGCCTTTTTCTCGGTGACATCACTTTGTGGTTCAGAGGAATCCTGTGATCAACGGACTAAAAGAAGGTTCCAGATAAATAACGCTGGGTATCCTCAATCAGTCCCCGAAGTATGATGTCCTGCACTTTCACTGTTGGACTCAGGCTTGTTTCTGTTACCTCAGACTTCAGTGACACCCAGGTCTTTCCGCACACTATTGGGATCCTTTTCTGCATTGATGAGTTCCTACAGTCAGGACGTTTTATTAATATCACCTGAGAAGATGGCTCTACCTTTTCCTTGTTGTTTGAGTCAGCCCGACAGGGTTGCTATTGCTTTCTCCCCTTTCTTACATTTATGTAATTACTACATGGCCTGCCTTACTGAAACTACAGCCCTGAACTTGATCTGTCTATAGCATGCCCCTGAGAAGAAAATCCGTGCCACGGTGGCTAGTGGCTCTTGGCCACACCTCACGTTTGCCCTCTCTGCGGTGACAAAGCCAGGGATGGATGCTGCTTTCTGCAGAGCTAACACCTTTGTGTTTTCACATGCAGCGCAGTGCCGAGCCAGCAGCACTTGCCTGCTTGTCTTCAGAAAATGCCATTATTGATTTGTTCCGACGGAGTGGCTAATTGGGTCATACGGAAAGTGCTGGCTGCCTGCTGCCGGGACAGAGCGCTTTGCAGCTTCAGCTCCTTACCCCTTGCTCGACACGTGGCACACACCGTAGGAGCGCTGCCCTGACCACATCCCAGCTCCCACTCTGGCCAGTTTGTGCCGTCCTGAGACTGCCAAGCAGGCGGAGGGCTGGCCCATCCTCTTGCCTGAGGCTCACCCCTGGCTGCAGAAATCCTGAAATAGCAGAGTTGTTGCTGTGCCTGCTCGGGCTCACCTTCCTGTGACCTGGCAGGGAATAGTGCCTGTGGGAAGGGGACAGTGTCTTTTAGTGCCTCCCAGGGTTTTCCCAGTTTCTCACCTGCACAGCTGCACTTCCCAGTGTGATTTCCCTAGACCCCTGCAAGGCAGAGCAGCACTTCTGCTGTGATTTTCAAGGGGTTTGGGTCTGGGTGGGCACAGGGGACCCAAGGGGTGTGCATTGTCTGGAGTTTGCACACTGACTGAGTATTGGTTGCTCCAGAGCACGCCTCGCTTTCCCAATGATAGTCACATTTTTTTTCTCGCTTGGCAGTGCTCCCCACATATATATATATATACATATGTATGTATGTATGTACGTACGCATGTATATATAGACATACCTTTGCCTAGGCTCCACCACATGCATCTCCCAGGAAAACCAGATTTTCAGACTTTAGATGAGTAAGTGCCTCTGTGCATGCCAACGACAGAACTGGTTGCCTCCGCACTCTCTATTCAATACTACAGTTTCTATATTGCCCTGAATCAAAATTCCAAGCTTTTATTCTCTTCTTCCCCATATTTATTTCAGAATTACTCACTCATTTTATTTCATTGGATGAGATGAAAATGTTTCTGATGACTTTTTTTGCCTTTTTCTACCAGTAAGAGATTGATAATTTTGAGGTCAGAGAGGACCATTGGGATCATCATGGTTTGGCTTTCTCATAACACTGAGTCAAAGACTTCAACCACTAATTTCTGCACAGAGCCTGTAAGTTTATTTTAGCTATGATACATCATTTGTAAGACAGAAAAAAGAATGAAATGTCTCAGGTAACAGAGAGTTCACCATCTGCACCTGGACCCCCATCTGTTTCCTTTGTATACAGTGGAAATTTTACTGTACAATTTCTGTGTATTACAGACCTGCTCCTAAACCTGAAGTGATTCTGTAAAAGTCAATAGAATTACTCCAGGTTGACATAAGGGTAGCTGAAATTATTGAAAATTGCTATAAAAACGCCAGTGCATAAAGATTTTGATATAAAATTGTTTGTGACAATGTCTTATGCTCCTAATAATTCTAACATCTATAAATCAGAGATACCATGAAGTCATGTGTTTGTTTGACAGGGTACATTAATTTCAGCCTTTTACTGCAGGAAATATACTTTATTGTCAGGAACTGTAATGCCCTTTCAAACAGTATTTATATCCTGTCTGGTTTCAGTTCCAGTCTGTGGGACATGTTCTCTTTTAGTGCAACTGGATAAAATTTCTTTGAATTCTGTCGATGACTCCCCAGTTCTTACTGGCAGGAGAGTGAACCCACACGTATACATGCATGCAGCACGCAATCAATCTTACAGCGTTCTTTTTGCTGGCTTTATGTGCACCAATATTTTTCTGATTATTAAGTAGGATAGCGGGGGGGGGGTTCAGTGTTATTACATACATAGTTTGCCTGGATTTCTCCCTTTTTTAACTGTTTTGTTTTGCTTTGCATTTCTTGAAAACTGCGTGGAACTCAATTATTTGCTAATTACTTTTAGCAATAAAATAGAACATTTCTGTATTTATTGTCTTTGGAAGAAAAGCAGCAAGGCCATTAGAAAAATGACTACAAATCACAACAGCAGATTTAAAGCACCTATGTCCTCATCTTTGCTTCTACATATAGAAAGACATTTGTGTTTATTTTGTTTCAGCACGATGGGGCAGAAAGGAGAAGACTCCATCTCAGAACTCTGCAGACGTGATTAGAGCAGTCACACTGCGAACAAAGGTTTTAGGGTGCTGATTCAGTACAGGGTGGCAGGGAAATATATTTATCTACAGCATAATGCCTAAGGTGCAGGAAACACAGGGAGCTGATGGAGGGAAGAAAGAGGGGGGAGAAAAAAACCCAAAAAGCCTGGCATTGAAAGAACCGATATCAGGCATAGCGCACTTGACAACATGCATTTGGACAAGTGCCCAGACCATGGACTACGTGTCAGTCACAGCTTACTGGGTGCCTTTTCCCAGTATCCATATCCCTCCCTGGAGCAAAATGCTGCCCAGAAATGAGCATTTCTCACGTTTCTCCCTTAGGTAAAGAAAATGCCAACATGTAACGTTTTGGACGAAATGAACAGCAGCCAGTTCCCCCGCAGCTCCTGTGCCAAGAAAGACAGGGCATGCGAGCATGGGTCGGGGGTTTGAAATTACTCCCATTAATTATGGTCCAACCCCAAAAAATCTAAAATCATGGTTATTTTGTTGCTATTACCTGTAATAATATGAGAATTTTTTCATGATCAAAATATTAACACCTTAGTTGGGTGAAAGGTTCCAGATTATTTCAGGCAGCCTCATTCACTGCGCTTTAAGGCAAACTTCCAAAATTTAAACTTCCATCAGAGAAGCCCATTAGTTTGAGTTCTTCATATCATACCATGGAAATATCCCAATTACACAAAAGAAACATAAAGTAGATTGTGATTAAACTTCAAAATGCAATTTAGCAGAAGGTATTAGCTTGAACTCTCAACAATGAACACTTAAGAAACACTTTTACTGCCTATTTAAGCCCATTGAATTGATAACAGGCTAAATTAACTTTGGCAGTCCATCTTTTTGCCAAGTTCTCACACTTAGACTAATTTTAAGAGTCAAGCCTTGGAATAATGAATCTATGTTTTATTATGGGCCGTGTGTTGCTCAGTGTGGGAAAAGATCCTAGGCCAGCAGTGCAGAAGCCATTAGAAATAACATGACTCGCCCCTCTGTGGCTGGAGTTCAAACACTTAAAATGTTCTGGATTCATCCTTGAAGGAGCACTGCTAAACTGCTCTGTCCCTCCTTGAGGGATGACATTTGGCAGAGCATCCCACGCCTGTGCAGAGACCGGCAGTTACAGGCTGTGATGATATTGCTCTGGCAAAGGTTTTTTTTCACCAATATTAAAAATGAGAGAAAATACCAGGGCAGGCTGGTTCCAGGGGAGTTTTTGCTGTTAACAGCCTCTGCTGAGCAGCTGTGGTTTCTGGCCAGCCTTAGCCTTCACCATTCTGAATTGTAAGGGCCAGATTTCTGGTATCTTTATCCAGCTAAGTATTCACAGGACCATTGTTTTTTATTAGAACAAGTACTGCCATTTTCTACCAAATACCCTGTGACTTTTGGGAGCAAAAATGCGTTTCTTAGCTCCACGGGGAGAACAAGTTCTGTGTTTGGCTACATAGATGTAACTTCAAACTTCAGCAGCCTTAATGCTGGCAGGTGACCGCACAGCTGGAAACTCCTTTAGGACCTGTGGACATCCAAGTTGGGAGCATAATTTCATCTGCCCAGGAGCTGGGCAACAGGCCTGTGCTGTTTCTAAACTTGGTGACTGTCGTGTTTAACCTGTTTTGCCCATGTTGCTCTTCAGCGTGCATGTGTTAGTGATTTGGGGTTTAATAAACGGGGTCCCTATAAAGGCTGGGTGATCAAGAAAAAGAAAAAAATATCCAGATGGATTCACATGGCAAATACAAGCAGCACCTCCTAATTCTGATGTTTTACTGCTCACTTTGTACCAGATTGTTTCTGGCTTTTGCACAGATGAATGGCAGGAGGAAAAACTGGGAGGGGTAGATAAGGGCTGCAAAACTGAACAAAAATTGGTCTACTAAGTCAGCCTGATGCCTGGTGAAGTGGAATGATGGACCAGGTGGCATAGGATGGAAAGTGGGGATGACCAGTCTCAAATAATCAGGTTTAGACTATTTCTTTCCTGCTTTCATACCCTCTTTGAGGAATCTGCAGCTCTTAAACTACGTACGTGTGCTGCAGCCTTAAGGTAGGACTTCACAGGCTTTACATCAGTATTGCAAACACTGTAGTCTGCTAATAAAATGCAGTTGTTAAGGAACATAGTGTAGCACGAATCCTCTCTGTGTCTTAGCTATAATCCTAGTGCTGTGGTGTGGTATCACTCCAGGTTTTCCTCCGATTTCTCATTAAACTGAGTAGCAGCAACACTGCTTTACAGAAGCAGTTCTTCAAACCAGGTTAGAGAGATTCTTAATGTGCACACTTAAAATTGACAGCTGCACACCAGCCCTCTTTTATTCCTGGCAGAATAAGTGATATTAATCTTCCCCTTCTCATATTAAGGAAGCAAGGGAATTTTCCTGATGTATTTGGTGATTTTTCTTCTCATGCTAAACGTGCAGAAAGATAAATCCCCTGATTTCATTGGTGCTACAAGGATTAACATTTATTTGTGAAAGAGGAGAACCAAGATCATAAACTATCTGTTCTGGTAACAAGAACCCACAATTCATTTGCCTGGTTCATGGTTATTTATTTCTCTCCCATTTAACTCAGATTTTCCAAGGCTTTTCAGAAAGACTAAATTCACATATCTGAGAGTTGTCAGCCCAAGAGCTCTGCAGACTGTAGTCTCCTGTTTACTTTACACACCAAACAGGTGCCACCGAGGCAGTAATGCAAGCTCGCCATATTTCAGCAGCATTGCAATCTGCTTGCTTCTCCACTTATGTAGAGGTAGGATATAAACAGTTCAGTTTTCACGATCATTTACTTCTTGGCTTCTTTGCAGAGGAAGGATGCCAGTTACTAGACACAAACTGTTGCTGAGAAAGGATGCCAATTGCTACCAGGCACGGTAATTTTATGAAATCCATAGCTGTCTGCAAGGAGGAACACAAACATCAACAATTACTTTACAGCGTAAACAATCCTCTCATAGCTATGTGTGTCGCACTGCTGAACTGGGTTTACTATACATGAAAAGTTCCTCAGAATCCTATTATGGTATCCTGAAACTGGCTATAGGAAGCTTTGCAGGTTAAAATATTTTGTCATCTATTAAAGGACTAATTGCTGCTCTATTGAGCTGCATTTCTTCAGAAGGCTCAATTTCACAGTGTCTGTCATCTATGAATGGCTAAAGCAGAGACATTTCTGTTGCCAGCATCTTTGGCTGCTGCTCCTTCCTGTGATGGACCATGTCCCATGGTGAAGCAGGGTCCCACCTGTATGGTCAAGTGTGTGCAGCCTTGCATGTGGGACAACCAGGATGAGCCTCCACTGCCCTGAGTCTGCACCTGGAAATGCCCTGACCAGCTCATTCCTGGAAAGTGACCACAGAACCTGAGCATTCCTGAAATCCCGTTAGTGTCTCAAAACTCATCTTTGGAGAGACAGAGGGATGCATGAGTCTGGTGGGGAGTAGAGAAGATACATAGGGTTGAAGCTTCCCATTGCACTGTAGACTGAGTAGAGGGCAGTTTGTACTTGCACTGTCACACCAGAGACAGCGGATACCCTGTCAACCTCATAAAATAACTTAAATTAACTTTATCCTGGCACATCCTTCATCCTTGCTTGCTGGCTCTGCAGTGACAGTTGCAAGGGGGAGGGCTCCAGCGCCAGTTCCCATTTCTTGCCTCCCCACCTGCCTGGGACAGGAAGCTTCCTGCTATCAAAGGCTTTGCACGTCTTCTTTCCCACAACAGCCGTGGCCAGGGAATGAGGGAACAAATGTTACAAGCCAGGGTCATGATCTAGGGAGTGAGTGAAGCATCAGGAGAACCCATTTGAACGGGTCGCCATCTGAAAGACAAGTCCTGGGATCCTCTTTCTAAATTTGTTTGCACAGGGTGGAAAAAATGATATTTCCATGGGGAAGGAATAAAGAGAATCCATGCTGATGACAGGTATTTGTCTTGTTTTGCCAACAGCAAGTCCTCTTTCCAAAGGAGCGGCATTTGCACTAATCCCCATTTAAGCGTGAAACAATTAGCCGATCTGTGCTTTTCAGAGGCAGAATGCAGTGTGGAGCCTTTGTATTTATTTGTGTCAGCAAACAAGTATGTGGGTCCATGCACAAACACACTTGAGATGTCACCCAGATTATGGTCTATTTTCAATCTGGTTGCTGTTTTCCTAGTGCTGCGGCTGGCCTGCAGCAGGCAAAGGGACAACACTGGGTCCGTCCTCCTCTGTGTGCTCGTTACTGGTTTGGTGTTGGCAGATCAGCTGTTTTTAGGGCCCAGAGCAGAGCAGAGGAGAGCAAACTTCCAGTTTATGCTGTAAAGGAGCTAAGCCTGGCCTGGCCTCCCAACCCTCCGTTTGCACTCCCAAAGCTTTTGTATTGCTGAATGGTTTTACTTTATAAATTATGAAAACAACTGAATCAATAAATATTAACACAATGTGTATTGCCTTGGCAACATGGCACTTGATACAAAAACTAAAAACAAATTATATAAACCACCCACGGCAGGGAGCTTGACAGGAGATAAACTTGCTGCTGTTGCTGCCAGAAGAACGAATCATCTGGAATCAGAACAAAAGCAAACAGTCTGAAGTTAAACAACGTAAACCAAAAGCACCTTTCCCCAGGCAAGTCTGTGCTGATCTTCAGGTGCTGTGGGCTGCAGAGGAGACTGTGGCATCCCATGAGAGTGGCTTCCCAGGGCTGGCATCAGTTGCTTGTAAAAACTTTGTGGATTCCCTCACATTCCTTTTGGGCCTCAGTCTATACAACCAGATTTTTTTGAAGAGTCTACTTCTCTTGGAGACTTTCTCCCACCATATAAATTTACAGGACAAGTCTGAAACCACATGGGGATGAACCAAATCATTGTCCCACATGCCCATGTTGTCCCCATTGGATAATTTGCCAGGATGTATTTCATCAGTTTTAATTAACGTTAATTCATCGGATACTTGGCACAAGTGTGATTTCTGGGAAGCAGCTGGGTCCATGGTTCCTGGAGTTTAGTCTCTAGGAAAGCCTTGCTAAGTCTTGGTACCACACCGAGGAGTTAGTAAAAAGAGAATTGGTTGAAGTTTGGCATCTGACTCTAGCTTAGTGCAATAATTTGCTTAACAACTTGAACATTCGTCAGATCAACTGAGTTACACAGTCTGTTCTCATACACTGTGTAGTTTCTAATGACTCTGAGTGCACAACCTTTCTGCATAAATGAACTTGAGACGTCACCCCAGATTACATTGCACTTTGAACACGAAACAATTGTTTCTGTTGTTTTAGTGCTATAACCAATACATGCCATTAAGATTACTTGGTACTAAGTTGTATGCACATTGCATTAAAAAAAAAAAAAAAAAAAAAAAAAGACTTTTCATGGCTGAGCGCCTTACTTGGGCATACTGTGCCTTCCACATTAGCTTCTCCCCTGAATATTACACTGTTTCCAAAGATGCACGTTAAAAAGAGTGTTGCTTTTTGACAGGGACAAAAATGTAATTCAGTGGTTAAGGAGCAATCTCTGGCCTGTGAAAATCGGTGCTAAACTGTGCCTAGAAATTGCATGTAATACATTCTTATGCAGAGGGTACAGGCTTGGACATGCATAATTTAATTTGTTAAAGTTAGAATATATTTTAGACCACATGCCCTCTGAAGCAGGAAACAAGTAATTTGATTTTAAATTAATTTTCTAGAAACACGCAATGACATTTGAAAAGACTGGTACAAACCTGACAGTCCAAAAGTATTTAGACGGAGAGCAATTTGCTTAACCAGCTGCTTCCTTTGTGTCATCTGTTCTTTCAGATAGTTATATTTGGTATAAAGTGTTTTTCTGCTCCTGGTACCTCTTGAGGGACTTCCTGTGGTGATGTGGCTTTAGAACTGAGGCAGGTAGGCTGCGGCTCCCTGGGGAAGGGAAACTCGCTTAATACGTGAATAACGTCGGATGTCAGTCAAGCCAAGGGGAAAAAAAATAGCTGGACAAGTGAAAGATAAATAGGTTTCAATAATTACTGTTGAAATCCTGTTATGCTGGTCATTTTTTCCTCAGCATGGAAGTCCTTCAGTAAGCAACTCAGCACAACTCTTTGAAACGGGCTAAAGTTTTTGTTAATATTTTAGTAGCAGTGATAGAAATGTCACAAATGATGGTAGTGCTGTGATGACCTATTGAGTTTTCAGAGAAATCCCTGGGTTACGTGAATCAATAAAGCCACACCGATTTACACCAGCAGAGAACGTGGGCTTCTAGATGGAGGGACTGACCCTGCAAACATACTGTCCTCTTCCATTAGTCCTGGGAGTCCTTCTAGAGAGCTCAGAAGCAATAATCATCACCCCAGGAAGAAGTGGCTGGATTTAGTGGTGCCCCTCATATTAGCAAGCAATGAATCTAGTCAGATGGGTGTGCAGAAAAATATTTATTGCTCTGATTCCAGAGTCCATCCCTTTTTAGGGAAGTACTTAAGGAAGCCTTCTCCTCTCAGACTGCAGTTAAGTCCCACTGGCATCAGTGGGTGCAAAATAGTCTTTAAGTATTTTGCTGAATAGGAGCCATATCCATTTACTGTCTACCTGCAGTTTTTCCACATCTACTTTTCGGTACCTTTTATCTCTTCCAGTGAACTTTGCATTTTCCTCCCCTTCAGTGTGTATCTTGTTCCCTCTAGGTGGGTTTTCTTCCACGCTGTTTCAAGTAGAGTGGCAGCACAGTGTTGGGTGTTGCACTCCTGCCTTTCTCCAGCTGAAACACTGAGTATTGCCACCTGATCGCACAACTTCAGCGTACACCCCTTGGTTATTCGACCGGACTGGCAGCACCTTTCTGTGTGCCTCAGGTCCCTGGAGGAAGCTTGTGTCTCCAAACCAGACTCAAAATGGAGACTAAAAGGGAATTTTCTCCTGCTCCAGCAACAACAGCTCAGAAAAAGAGCTGGTCTATTTGTATTTCCATTTTCTACAGCCAGATATCTTGACATATCCAGTTGCTAAAGCTCAAAAGTCACAGCATAAGCTTGTGTTATCTTGTTTCTTGCCATTTTCCTTAAGATGTCCTCCCCTGACAAGTATAGTCCAGGCTATTTTCTCTTTTAGCTGGATAGTTCTCCTTAAGAAATAAGCATGCTATCAAAGAAAAAGAAAATAAACCCATCTAGGATTATTTCCAGCAGGAAAAACAGCTGCAACTGAGGGGGCAGCGATGCCAAAGCCCAGGCGCCCGGAGTCAGAACTCTGAGATTTGTGAAGAGTTAAGTGAGTTGCACGTGGATAAGCAGTTGAAGGCTGAGCCACCACCTCCAGTAGGGCAAAAAGAGGTAACAGAAACAACTTTCCTACCTGATACTGCATGCAATTCATTGCACCGGCTCCGTAGTGCATGTCACTGGTTTGTGTGGGGTTTGGCTTGTAAAAATATGTGTTTGTCAAGTGGTAGGAAAGCAATAGTACGTAGTAGGTATTACAGTCTTAGTAAAGAAGAGAGAGGGTTTTGTTGTTGTAAAAATAATCGGAAAGCTTGGAAAATGTGCATTATAAAGTAAGATGGGACTCTAAGAGGCTTTGGGAAAAAAAACCACAAGATCGTCTATAATGTTACCATCTTATTTTAGGAGCAAATATGTGAGGGTTTTCCCACTGAAGAGTAGCTCTAAGAATGGCATCTGCTGACTTGGCAGATCCGCACCTTGAGTTCACTGCAGGGTGTCCGCTATCTGTCACAGATAACCATTCCTGTTCCTGTTAGCACACAGACCCAAGAAATGTGCAACAATTTAAGTAGCTGACATGGAGATACTAACTAAATAGTAAGCCTCAGTATCATTCAGTTGATGTTGGCCAAAGCGCAGCTCAGTGCTGATGTATACTCACTGACATCTATTTTTCAGCTTGTAGGACTATGTTGTCCTTATAAACATGAATACCAAAAATACACATGTTTCTACTGTACACTGAGTGACTCCAGGCCTTAAATTCCCTGTACCCTACTTGCTGGCTTGTTGGAGGGTTTCCCCATTCAGATTTAGCATTTTATTGACATAACGTTGCCTTTGTTGTTAGAGCACGATGGATTCCTCTCTTCAAAATCAGGAACTGGAGGTTTTGTGTGATGTCCTGGGAGTTTGGGGCACTCCATAGCTCCTTGAGATTGGAACCAGTGGTGGTTTTGGGGGACTGAATTAATGAAAGGGAAAAGATGGCGTAGTATCAACATGCATCACATCTCTCCCAGTTCTGCTATAAAACTGCTGGCAAGTTGGTGCCCAGCAGAAGCAATCCCTTGGAGAACTCTTGACAGGACATCAGGAAGCAGACCCACCACAGAGCCAGAGCTCATGCTCTCCAGGCCTACTGGTTTGTATTGGCATGTGGGGTGGAATTTACTGAACTAAACATAAGCATCTGCATCTGAACTTGTCATCTGAGGCCCCTTTATAGTCAATGAGGGTCTGGAGCCAATGTAGTCAGGTAAATGTGTCTCATCTCCGGCTGAAATCAACATTTAAATTAGGTCAGATGAATCATCTTCTAAAAGTGCCTGTTTCTCTCCGCTGACTATAAAGGCAGCCCAAGGTAACTAGATGAGTTGTACGCCTAGGTGAGCTAAATTCCACTCAGAGTAACCAGAAATCCTCTAGCCACGAAGCATTCCTTTAAGGAGCAATCCTCCTTGCCAGAATACTTCTTGGCATATTGAACTTCACCTTCAGAAAGAAAAGGTCCTAAACTTCAGAGAAAGGAGGCTCAAATATTCGATATCCAATCTCAGGAAAAAATGTATGTATGTTTACCAAGAAATCCAAAACTTTAAAATAATGAGATGAAGCATTATAACTAGGAGGAATCAGAAGGCCGTTTCAGCAGTTCTCTCCCAGGGGATTAGGTATCCTTCATGCTTAAATGTCTTTTTGAGATAAATAAACCCTGTGATCCTAACACGGAGGCTGGAAAATGATGTCCTTTTTAAGTGCTATAGCAAAATGTCATGATAAATCAGGAACAGTCTAGCCTTGATATATTCAGCAACATCGTGATAAAGAAATAATCCCCATTTCCTCCCTCAACTTTCAAAGGGTCCTGGGACACAAATGTCACCTTTCTATAGTAGAGTATAATTGATTCTATTTGCAGCTGCTTAGAAAGAGGTGGAGGAATATGGCAATAATCCAGGGATGACTTGAAATCAAGCGGAAGTTCACATGAGGCTGCAAATGCCAACATGAAAGAGCAGAGCCCAAAGGATGCTATTTTTGAAGGCCAGATCTTGCGTGGACATTACATACTCACTGCCCTCCTATTCCCAAGTAATCTTTGTGCCCGCACACGAGGCCATGCTAATCATCTTTTTGATGAATGTCCCAAGAACTTGCAACTGGCCAAATAAAGGCAGCAACTGTGAGGAAGTGAGAGGTTTGGTCTGCCCAAGAGGCAGGGCCTGGGGTGATGCAGTCAATATCAGGAAGCATCGAGCGTGTCCTGAATAAAACACTGCCGATGTCAGTAAAGGATACATTATATGATTAAAAATTCATCCCATATATATCATCAGGAAGACACCATAGGAATACAATCATTGGTGTCACAGGTGGATAAGAGTTCAGAGAACAAACAGGTTGATTTCTCTGCCCAAATACTGCCCTATAAAATACTCTGTACAACATTGTGGAATCTACCTTTAAATGTATCAGGCAACTTATAACTCTTCATTTACCAAAGGGAACAATTCACTTGCTTAGAAAAAAATCTCATGGCTGGTTATATTGCCTCAATAACCAGCCCTCTTTTCCTGCCCCCCGCCCCCCTCCCTTTCAAAGTGCCATGTCATTACTGTCTTTTACCAATTTTATCAATCATTGTCTTTTTGATTAATTAATATAACTTAATTTAATAGACTGGGTTTTGCTTCCTTTTGTCTTTGGCTCACCCCCTGAAGTCACACACCATTGTTCTTTCATTTCATTATTTCTTGTAAATGAGTATCTCTGCGCCCCTTATCTGTCCTTTTTTTTAATCTCTTTCTTTGCAACTCCCTCAATTGTTCCTTTTTGGGGGAACTTCTTTGCCAAGAAGTAAGCACAATATTCCAAACATAACTTCCACAGAACCGCAAAGGGAGGAAGTAGGATGTCATTATCTAGACATGATCCTTTCATATAGGTTCTCTGCGTTGTTCTATCCCACTGCAAAATCACCTCTAATTTTTTAATATTACTCCAGGCTTCCAGGATTTCCACTGAAATTTTCCTGGAATTCTCTCATTTGGACTGTTTTGAGACAAGCCCCATTTTGCTGTATTCTCTCCATGTTTCACTTCTCTTTTTCTTTCTGCTTCCTCAGTTTCAGTACTCTCCTGATTTAAGGTTACCAGCTAACGTGAAGGTTATATCGGTCAGTACCTCTTCTATACCTTTAGCGAAGATCATGCTAACCCTAATCCCTAAAGAACACGTCCTCTGAAGACAAAGTTTGTGTTATATTTGGGTCCTTAGGATGGCTTTTCTCCATGCAGCAATGGATGAATCGAGGCTTATTACAATTTATTTTAAAAGTAGACTTTTCTATAATAGACATCCAGGTATTTTCTTAAGGTTTATATGTCATATGTCAGTTTGATAGATTAAGGCTGTGATCTGCAGAGGCGAGGGAGAGAGGAAGGGAGATAAGAGGGTTAAGCCTTAAGCAAACATCAACTTTCAATGAGATTGCAGCCTCTCACTGCTAAAGGCTTTTTGAAAAACCCGCTCAGATCAGTTTGCTGTTGTTGCAGACACAAGCAGTTGGTTGGAAGCCCTGTCTGGTATCTAAACCGGCCACCCCACCCAGAAATACAGTAAAAACCACCCTCTGCAGCAGGACTTTAGGCATTAGCGGGAGGTTCTCCCAAAAGGGCTTCTGATGGTCCCATTGTCTCTGCCTGCTACACCTCCTCCACTCACTTATTCCAAGAAAGAAAGAGGAGATTATCTGTTTGCCTTTTTTGCCTTCTTTTGGCCTCTTTGCACCTCATCTGTGCACGGTACCCTTAGCACACAGGAGAGCCACCTTGCTGCCTTTACCTCCCTCTGACATTTCACTCTGAGAAAGCACTCTCCTTTTCTCCTCTGAGTCTTTATGTAATTACTTTAATCACAAGCTACAGCAAGTGTTTAGTGATCTGTGATTCCCATGATTATTCCCTTTTTCTCTTCCCTAAGCTCAGTGTTGCGTTTACTTACTGCTACTCTCCTGGGCTGTTCCCAGTTTTCCATGAGCATTCACTATTGACCCCTAACAGTGTGTTAACTCGGTGTGTTGGGTCCCTTTATGCCCTGCCGTGTGCCGTGTCTGGATCTGCCGATTTAAATATGTTTCAGGCTTTCTAGATATTTCTCTGCTTACAGTTGTATTAATTCTAACAGGCTCTCCCCCCTCTTTTTAATGATCCCCTTGTTGGAATCTTTTAAAAAGAGTTTATTTTCTTAGGCAACTGAATTTTGATTAGTTACATCTCCCTCACCAGTTGTTACTATGTCTCTAGCTCTTTTCTTCCCATTACTGAGTTCATTAAAACCTTCTTAATCCCTTCTAACTGTTCTGGCAAAGAGTAACCTTTGCTTCTCTCCTACGAGCTTTCCTAATCTTTCCCTCCTTTCTCATATGTATGGTTCCTTCTTTTTCTAGTCCCACTTTGGACCCTCAAACCTTTGCCTGCTGTTTGGGAATCCCACTCACTGCCTTTTCATCTTTGAAGGCTTTTCAGAGGAAACCCTGTCTGTTTTGTCTTGTGTGTTCCCCATCTCCCTGTGACAATGATGGATTCCAATATTTTCTGAAAACTCCTCCTGATAAATAACTCTGAAGAATTCTCGATTCTGCAAGATGTTTTCCTTGCAGTCTATTATAATTGCACCCTATTGTGTTCTGTGAATTTCCTAACCTGTCTCTGCTAAATCCAGCTGTCTCACTGACAATGCTGTCAAGCTGATGTTCTCACAGTTTTCTTTGATTTCTGTCTATTGGTAAGAATTGTATCCAACAAGGCTTTTTTTCTCATTGGAACCCCTATTTTCTACATCCTACAGCTGTATATAATTTAGGACTATTTTGGTGATCTGTGTTTTGATGTCTTCATAACAGAACAAATAATGACTAAACGCATTCCCTAATGAACAGTATCAGAAAGTTCTGACTGTGCTAGAGCTTGGTAAGACATTTTTTCCACCATCATATACTGTTGGTAATCTGTAGAAAATGGGCTTTATACAACAGCTGCATTCTGAATATGGATTTTTTAGAAGCTTTATCCATGTCTTTGACCTGTGCTTTCTGTTCTGACTCTTTTTAAAAGGTCTCTTCTTGATTATTTGCAGTTATTTTGAGTAGAGCATTAAAAACCCTAGCCAAGACTGTGACCTTCTGGATGCTGCAGCTAATTGCAAACAAGTAGCTCCCATCCCTGCTTGCAAGCATTGCTGGAATGTTCAATCTTGCCCATTTTACCCCAGGTTCAGCATTTCTCTGAATTCAGCTATAAATTTTGCATTGACTGTATACTGGAAAACAGAGGGCCCATTTTCACATTAATAATAAATATATAAAGCTGTACCTATTCTCTAACTCCATCACCATCATCCTCATGAAAATATTTTATGTGTACGTGCCATCTCTCATATAACTATCTCACAGATTGTTTAAAAGCATGGGTAAGTATTGTTGTCCTCATTTTTTTTAAATGGAGACGGTAGTATTGCAGGATAAAGCACAAAATTATTTCAGGAGGTACTCGGAGAACAGAATAAGAAGTTAACAAACAACCCACCTCTCCTGACTCCTGCTTACGGCTTTTTTTTTGCATTAATATGACCCTGGAAGATACCAGCTTCTGTGTTGCCCACTTACACTAGGTAGTGCTCTAATACAGTCAGAAACAAACTGTGAGCAGGGCTGGGCAAATATTAGAGCTTTCACTTTAGTGGCCAAGCTGAATAATCAAGTAAAATATAATTTAGGGTTAACACAACATGGAAATGTTTTATTTTAACTAGTAAAATAAAATGGTGGTGGTGGTGGGAATCCTGCTTTCTTCTAAAGAAAATGTTTTGATTCTGCTAAAAGAAAGTTTTAATTTGAAATGAAATATCTATTTCATATTTGGGTGACTTACTTAATCATATATCTTATTCCCTTTAATAACAAATTCAGCCTCTAAAACAATTTTTTAAAATACTATATTCCCCAGAAATTTTTACCCAGATCTACTTGACAGTTCCTGCTTTAAATAGATAAGACAACCAAAGTCTCAGGGAGCAGGAATATTCTTGTCCCCATTTTGCAGAGGAGGATCTGAGTAACACTGAATTTAAACAATGCGCCTAAGACGGGGGTGTCAAAAGTTTCAGGCAAGCGATAGAGCCTGTGAGAGGCTTTCCAAAGCCATGTGTCCCCCCTCCTGCATCACCTTGAGATCAAAGCAGGTGACCAAAAGGTAAGGGGACACATCACATCGTGGGAACAAGTCAGGTCTGGGATGAGGCAGATGGAAAAGCCCTCACACATGTGTGCCTGTAGCATCGTGTGGCTGGACCCTGGTGCCAGAGGGACTTCTGCTCATCTCAGAGGAGAAGCTGTCGCAGCAGGGAGCAGAGCATGGTTCTGACTGACAAGGTGCGGATCTCACCCATCAGTTGTGGGTGAGGAGCCTCAGGCATTAGGCCCCAGAGACAGAAACCCAACGCAGGTCATCAGATTCATCCTTCGGCATTTCAGGAGCTAGGTCCCACTTCTGGTCCCCCATCCGAAGGTATAAGCCTTCAGGATGTACAAGCCTTAAGATCTTGAGTGGTTCCACCATTCCAAGCTTCCACCTACCATCACTCAGTAGCTGTTCACTATCTTTCTACGGTTTGCTTCTCTTTTGTTTTAAACAGTAAGTTCTGTGTGTTCACTTTTTATTCTTGTCCTGGTGGATGGGTCAGCTGTTAGCTCACGGCAGTGCAGGCAGAGCTGTCCCTGGAGGAGCGGGCACCATGTGATGTGCATGGCGATGTCTCTGTGTGGTGGCTTTAGCTGGGATATTGGCTAGTGGAATAAAAACTCCGCTACTTCCTTCGGGGCCATTGACCCATTTGTTTTCCTCGTCTTTGCTCTTGTTGACAACAAGCTTGATGAAATCAGTCTTTCTGAAGGCAGCACAGTGGATTTGACAAATCCTGCAGAACTGCTGGAGCAGATCCCTGAGTTTGCTGAGGAGCTGATGGAGCCTGAGGATTGCTTCCCTGAAGGTAAGGGCCTGCGTATTTCACTGCAATGCTGAGGCGAGGAACCTCCTCTTCTCTTAGTGAACATCTCACCACCTTCACACTGCGTTGCTCTGGCTGCTTGCAGTTGTATTTCACTGGATGCACTTCATTTCTTAGATGCCGTAATGCTCCAAGCACACACTCAAAATCACTTGTTACCATTAGTCTTTGGATTTCCAAGGTGAGATAAACCAAAAGCATGCTCTAAAAGGCTGTGCAGCTTCTAAAGTGCTAAGCTTTTATTCATCATAATTTGTGCCATAAAGGTTTGAAGTTGTTTTGTTTGTTTTTTTTTTTTAAATGTTGATTTTTCTAACTTGGCCAGTGAAGATTTTTACCTTCCAGTATGTGTGCGTGATCAAATTTGGTGGACAACTGACCAGATAAGGATGTTTCTGTTGCTTAAAAGTACATAGGCAGTTAACAGAAACTGTCTGGAGATATCATGAGTCCCAGGGACTCGCTTCCATTTGTTTTAAAGAGTGTGTTAAGACTGACATGCCCAGTAACTTTCATATGACCAGGGATGCACTATATAAAGGTTATTTTACCTAATTATTTTAGATAACAACAAATCACATTTACATAACTCTTTTAATACCTACATACGTCATCATTTTATTATTTTTTTTAACACCAGCCTGCTCCAAAACAGTTTTAAAATTCACTACATCAGAAGATCTATTTTAAAGTAAATCTAAAGGTAAATAGGTAAATAATATCCTAAGTTATCTCTTGTCAAGAATGAGTTATGTTCCAAATATTGTCTCCATCAGATTCCTCATTTTCCTTTAAATCTGAGTTAGGAAAAATAGGGTTAGCTGAATGTTAGTATACTTCCTTGAAAATTCAAGGATCGTTATAAATAAAAACAGAGCTGCTCAGATGGGATCAGACAGAGATGATTTGCTGGGTATATGAATGCCCCTGAAGTCAGCAAAAATGTGCATCTCTGTATCTGTGAGAAAGATGATTGAATGAGGTAAGGGAGCCCTGCAGGGCTTACAAATGTCCCTAAGATCTAAACATTTTTTTGGCAGCTCTGCTTAAAAGCAGTAGCCAAAAATTAATGCAGCTGATGGAAGAAAGCATGGTGCAACTATTCTGGCCCATAGAATAACATTTAGAAATTAGACCTGGTGTTTTCATTCCTTCACAATATATTTCTTAATGAGGCTAGTGAGCAGCAATCTATGTTGTGCACTGCAAAGTGAGACATTATATTATAATTGCTTAAACAAGCCTATGCTGTAAGCCTGGTGCTAGTCAGATGCTGGTTTACAAATTCTGAAACTGGTTGGCCATGATCACCTTCCAGTTTTTAAAAGAAATTAGGTGGACATCACACAACCCATCACTTCTTTCAGTGCACAGCCCTGATTCATTCCCAGAGCAGCAGCACTCTGTAATTTGCTCTGTCTTAAAATAACCAGAACTGCCTGAACCTCCATCATGCAGGACCACATCAGTACCAATCCAGTTTGCAGATTTCCACAGCTGTCAGTGGGATGCAGGATAGCAAGCAGTGTTCTTCTAAATAGATCACTGGAAGCGTTAAGCCAGTTTTGAAGCCGACTCACCATCTTGGCAGCAGACAAATGTAGAGGCAAAGGCAGTGTGGGCCAAGACCCAAGCTTGCTCTGGGTTACATCCACCCTGTTGGCTCCTGCTGCCCTCCCCCTGGCCACCCCTGCTCCTGCATTTTGCCATTTATTCTCTTCTCTCCTATTTCCTCACCAGTCCATGTTCAAGCCAGGGTGCTTTCCTGTTCTCCCAGGCTATGGACAGCTGAGCCTTGAGCCCTCAATGGGAACTGAAGGAGAACCCGCTCCCAGCCCTTTGCCCAGTGCAGGGTGTCCAGGGGCGCTGGGGATGTGTCTGCGAGTGATGTCCTCCCCACCATATCTACTCTGCTTTCCCATGCAGCACATATCCATGCCGATTTTTCAAAGGCCGCTGTGTAGACTAAACTTGGTCCCATTCTTCAGGGATTTGGCAAAAATGCGTAAACTTGACATGTAAACATTCACGCATAAAATTTCAAGTCAAAGTGCCATAAACTGCAAGTCCAAATTATTCTTGTAGCAATGACATTAACATTAGCTTTTATTTATGCAGGGAAATAAAGTATTTTCCTATCCTTTTCTTCTATTAAATACCTTCTGCTATTTTTAACCAAACTTACCATTGCAATTAAACCTCATGCAGTTGTCATTTCAGTAGCAAGCCAACAAACCACAGTCTAATTAGCTAAGATATGACAAGGCTATAAAGTACTGCAATGAAGTATTGAAGGGCCTGAAGGGCAAGCTAATCTAGCGGTGCCTTTACTGGCTTGCAATAAAGAGCTACAACAATATTTGGTGTATCTGGGATAATGACCAGCTAATATTTGTGAAAGAAGGAGATTAGGTGAGATGAAGAGGAACAGCAAGAGGGGGAGGGTTAAGTTCTTAACTTGTTAGCTCACCAGCTATCTAAATTCTATGACATTCTATGACTTCTATCTAAAAACTATGACATTTCTAAACACATCCAGCATAGGTTATGTCCTGAACAAATATGTTCCGGATTCAGCCCCCTTTTGCAGATAACAAAGGCAACGAAGATAATACATGTTCTTGAAATAGTTGCTGAAAGTTTCCTGAGGTCACAGTTTTCCCGGAGTTGGGTGACCCAGATAAGCCATAGGTCATTTTTCTTGGGGAGACTTGTTAATTCGTTATCATCTCAAAATAGCTTTGATTAGGGTCAATAGGGAACATTCTTGGGTCAGGAAATGTGAAGCCAAGGTAGGGTCACAGCTCTGGCAGCTAGCAAGTATTGCTGGGAAAAACCTGATAGAAATAGAGAGATCATTCTTGTTGCCAGTTGATGGGAAAACAATATCTAGGCAATGCCAGCTATTTGGGTATTTTTCCTCCAGATGCCTTGCAACACTCCTGTCCTGTTACCTCCATTGGAATGCCTTCTCTGCATCAAAAATTACTGTCTGGTTGGACATTATCTTCTGTGTCTCGCAGAAGGTCATCCAAAGAGAGCCCCCCTGGCCCCAGCACGCTCCTGTCTCCCAGACCCTAATAGGAGAAAGTTTTCACCATGTCCTTAAGCGTAATTCCCCGGACACAGCCCGCTGGCAAAGGTTTCAAGGGAGTATCGTCAGATGATCGTGCGAGAATGAGCTACCTTGCTCAATGCGTGGTTGATCGCAACTCGTGACACTGAGGACACCCAAACCCCCTTTTTCATGTGACCATGCAGAAGCGATTATTGCAGCTGGAAAATGCCATGTGCTAAAGAGAGGTTTCTCTGATTAATTATGGGATCTGCGTCATGCCCTCCCCCACCCACAACTAGCGGCTCTTGAGAGATGAAAGAGCAGAGAGGAGCAAAAGCAGATCATTAAACTGAACAAATCTAAACTAAGCTACAGGGACCACCACCAGATGATGTTTAAAAGCTAAGTAAAACTAAACCAAGCCCAACAAAATGGGTTCATTTTAATCCTAGGAAAAAATCTTGGAACAAAAACAAGTTTTAAAGTATATCTTTTTTCTAGCCTTAATACCTGAGATGCAGTGTACTTTTCCATCAGGAAGGGCATGCTAGCATTTTGTTGTATACAATTTTCAGACATGATAAGACTCTTACAGTCCTATTGCGTGCACAGAATTAAATTAATTCAGGTTGGACAGGACCACTAGATTTCAACTCATCCACCCCCTCTCTCAAAGCAAGGCTGACATCAGCGGTAGACCAGGCTGCTCACTGCCTTTGCTTCAAGGCATCACACCATTATTTGTAGTGACCTCCAAGAGGATAGGTTTTGAGGAGAGTAGCAGCAGATAAACAAGAAACGTACCCTTGTAAACCCCTTGGGAGAGCAAAAACATCGAGCAGACTGTGGCCTGGTCAGATGCTCTCTTGGCAGGACCCGATTGTCATACAGGACTCAAATCTCCATGTGATTTTTAGGTACCTGGATGCTGGAGACAGTGATGCAGATCTCTTCTGTGTCAGCCCTAGAGCTGCACAGGATAAAACCCCACCAGGCATGCCGGTGGGTTAGTGGGGCCAGAAGACGAGAAAGGGGTTAAATAAGGAGGGTCCACAGAGATCAGGTTCTCTCCAGCATGGGGACACAGCTGGGGACTTCCAAAGGGACTACAGCCAGGCTTGCTCTCTTGCTGGAGCACGCACAGCCAGGCAGACTGGCCATTGGAAACCCAGCTTGGCAGATACATACATACATACATACATACATATATATATATAAACCACGTTATAAATACTTACCTACTCGAGTTTATGCTGAGGAAGCTGTATTTTCCTTGTGTCATACCAAGCAATGCTGTAACCAGTATTCAAAGCTAAGCAAAATACTGTTTTGTTCTAAAGATGAAAGTCCCCATAATTAGGAATTCCTGTGTAAAGGTAGTAACAAAATTGCTGCGGTTTGAACACAAGGTACCAGACTTACTGGACCACAGTACAGAGGAAATCAATTGGTCTTCCCGGTTTATTGAAGAGGATCAGCAGCCAAATCCATCCAAAACATATCTAATAATTTAATGTAAATTTAAATGCATATATTAGTGTGAACAAGCAGTGGATTCGTAAAGTCTTTACTAGAAAGCCTGAAATCAATAAGCATGGTTGTCATGCATGCAGGAGGAAATGTTTGCTGTACAGCTCCCACATTCACAAAGATTTTTTTTCCCCAATACACCAAGGTAATGCGATCACATCTAAAAGCTTCATAGTTATAATGCACCAGGCTAGAAAATGTGAATGTGGAACTAAAGAAATACTTACACAAAATGCATTGTAAATTAAATTCCTGCTGCTTTTTTTTGTCCTCTTTTTTTTTTTTTTTTTTTAGTATCTTATTTATCATTGTGGCAGATGCTTAAGTAAGAGCTTTCTGTGTGACACCTGTAGTGGAGACTGCTGTTTAGAACACGTCTTAATCTGCAGTTTGTGATTGTGCTATAGGACACCCCAGTGACTGAAGGGAACAATTCCCCTGTTATAAAAACAAACAACAAGTAAATAATATCATGGTATACCGGTGCATTTGGAAACGTTTTTTAGGAAATAGGTCTCTGATTCCTGAGAAATGGTATGTAATGTTCAAAAGTGAATTGAAACCAGATGTTGTTCTTGGACAAGTTAACCACTGGTGCAGCTCTGTGCAGCTCCACTGATTTACCTGCAAATAACTTGACCCTTTGCGGGGGCTTTTTCTGCTGTTCTGTGTTTCTGTTGAGCAGTAACCTACTACCCAAAAGATCATGGTGGAAATGAGTCAGTTTGCTCTCAAAAAAGATGTAGCTCAACATGAATTACAGCAGCAAAACTAAGTCCTGACTAAATTACAAGGTGGTCAGCTGCTTCTGCATAACGCGTTCCCTACTAGCATTGATTTCAGGGGGATAGCACAAATCTATGAGACAAGGCTGTATGAGTAATGCTGCTATAAGAAACGCCAAAGGATTTATTCCTGCCTTGACACTTGCTGTGCTAAAAGGTGTTAATGAATAGTCTTCTTCGTGTGGATAAAGTAGCTTGCAAAACCTGAAGCTGGGCTCTGCTGACCGCCTGCCTTGTTATAGAAGCTAGCTGGAGTGATGATTGCTCAGAGACTCAACCACTTCATGCCTTAGACACACTGGAATATTTTTATTATTTTGATTTCACAGAAATGAGGGGGAGAAAAACCCTATTAGAATGCTGACCGAGGTCAAGTAAACATTTTTGTTGGGTTATGTGAAGCTTCTAATTCAGCATTTAAGCTTGGGTCAAGGTCACCAGAACAGTAGGGTACCACCATTACGAGAGAGTCCAGGAAAGCACAGGCACTAAACAACAGTCAGTGGGGGAAATCAGAATATTTGAAATGGAAATAGAACTTTACCAATTCATTAAAAGACCAGTTTGTGGTCAGTTTTCTTATTTTTCTTTCCATTTTCTCTTTTTATGTTTGCTGTATGAATAGTTAAAAATAGCATTTCATCTGAATTGCAGCCAGCATGATTATTCAAGGAAGTGCTACTTCACATCCGTAATTGTATCAGAATCTGGTCTAAACATTTCTGAATTGGGCTCTATCAAAACCATGGGATTTAATAGTGGTGTGATTTTGGGCTGACTCATCTGAGAAGCTATTTTGGATTTTGCAAGGTATTACTGGCAGTAACTAGGACTTTTTTTCAGATCAGAATTGTATGAAAGTCATCAAAGAGCATTAAAAAAAAAAAAGATCAGTGGTCCTAGCTGGCTTTCTGTCTTTAAAACTACCTCTCTGTACCTGTAGATTATCAGATGGAAGCTGACTGAATGAGCAATAGCCTGTTTTTACCATTTTGTAGGTATTTTCCATCACAAATGAAGTGACTTTGGAATTCATAGTGCCCTGCTCATTAGTGTTTAATTTGAAGGTGATCCCTTAATTTTAGCTGAAACTGGGCTCAGGTAATCATGTAGGCTTCCTGTGTAGTGGAAAGGCAGAGGCAGACTATTCCAGGGAATGATTCATCCAACTGTCTTACAGTGGGGAAAACCACCTCTTGGAAGATCCCAACCTTTTCTATCAGTACTAGCAGGGCATTTCTGTTCTGTACGAGCGTGACAGAGCATGTCATGCCTGTTACCAGTTGAGCCCAGGCACTCGTCTAAAGACTAAAAAGATAAGTACCCATCTAGGAAGTAACTTAGGAGAAAAGAGGTGAAAGTTTCTAGACAAATGTTTGAAGTCAGAAAAAAGCAGATTTTTCCCCAAATTTAAACTGTTTATGGGAAGGAGGTAAGCTCATGGAAAGTTTATTCTGCTAGAAGCAAAGGTTACTTCCAGTACAAAGGGGGATTTCTGCTTAACTTGAGAAATCCACATTTACCTCATGAGCAACATACTCATTAGGCTGTTCACATGACAAATGAGGGCTCTGAGACCATGT
Organism: Falco biarmicus; assembly: GCF_023638135.1. Classification (NCBI taxonomy): domain Eukaryota; kingdom Metazoa; phylum Chordata; class Aves; order Falconiformes; family Falconidae; genus Falco; species Falco biarmicus. The sequence goes on along the minus strand of NC_079291.1, from coordinate 56,039,365 downwards.
CTTTGGTCTTCCTGATCCAAAGCTGAGTTGACAGTGAGGTTGCCAGCATACCTGCATACCAGCACAGATTGTGGAGCAGACATCTGAAATATGGTAACGATGCTAAAGGTTGTGGGATAAGAAGTAGTGTAAGAGATTTCTGGCAGCGCTGCTGAGATGCAACTAAAAGTCCCCTCTGTCATGTCATGCTGGTGGGATTATTCTTCATGGGCATCTCTAAGCAGAGCTTATGAGTATGTTAGCTCAGGGACCCTGGTACCATGCAGTACTGCACACCTGAAGTCTGTTCCATGTATCTACTTCCTAAAATATACCCAAATCACACGCATTACCATCTACAAGCAGTGTACTGGTTTTAGCAAAAAAGTAGTGACTAATGTGATATCCTTTTATCCTTTGACGTGATTCTTTGGTGGCTAGGATTGAAATGCTTAGAAAGATAATAGTTGCCTTTGCTGGAGTGGTACCTGACCTACAAAGAGGCACAGAGATGGTTCTTACATTTCTATCTTCTCCTAGCATTATGTCCTTCTCAAATAGTTTGATTAATTTAGTGTATTTCAATGGAGCCCAGAATTTCTCTGAATCCCAGAATACAGTGTTAAACTGGGAACTGGCGCTTATTTGTGTGATGCAGGCATTTAGAGGACAGTTATTTACTTGCATCATTGTCCCATTACCTTTGCAGAAATGGTTTACTATCCTGTTAGTCCCATACCAAAACCTCACACAGGGCACGAGCCTACACCTAACCAAAATCTCAGAAATGGGAGGGAGAGGGAAGCTCTGGACATGGTTCATGTATGAAACATCCTACAATTCTGCTGCTCCATAGCAGGGATCCGAGGTAATACAAACTTATAGAAAGTGCCAGAAGGACCGTAGCGGACTTAGCATCTCTCTTCCTCCTGGATGAGCCTGCTGCCAGCACAGTCCCACTTCCAGCTGCTTGGGAATCCTGGCATCCCAGGAGTTGCACTTGATCTCCTTGTGCATCACATGCAGCTCAAGCACCTCAGTTATGCCACCTTGAATTAGCAGCACCTGCTGTCTGCGTAACCTTGGCACTCACCCTCTTTCCTTCCTGAGCTTCCTTGCCTAAATATTATTTCTATTTGCAATAACATTGCATTACATCAGCACACTGAGATGCCCTCCCTTGTCACTTCTGAGCAGTTGTTGTGTGCTTCAAGACATGTTAGTGACCTTGGCCAACTTTCAGCTATGGAGGCAGTTGGCCTGTGGTTTTTTTTTTCTTATGATGGGACTGATAAAGCTCCACAACTAAGACTCTTTCTATACAACACATGGATTAAATGTAGGGTAAAAAGTTTGCTTTTTGAAAATAAAGTTTTTCTGAGGGTCATTCTCATTAGCAAAAGTTGTGAAATTTCAGGCAAATTCCTGACACAAGGCTGAATGGCCAGCCTGGAAAAGGAAAGTCCTGGCTACCAGAGTGTCCTCTCACACAGTTTTAAGTTCTTATCCAGCACAAGGTGATGCCCATGGTGTTTTTTAAAATGGGAGAGATGGATCTGTCCATTACCAATGGTAATATCCCTTTGCTGTAACAAATGAATGTTGCTAAGGAAACTAAAAATGGCCATGGTTTTGCCTATCAGAAATCCTTGTGTGGTGCCCATTGCAACCACAGCATTTAACTATCACATGCTATTTGTCACTAAGGTCAGAAAGCACTATGAAGCATGAGCAGGGAACCTCCTGTGGCCTGGATGTCTAAATTTCTGCTGACATTTCCAAAGTTGTTCTAATCCCTTGTTTAAACTCATGAGAGTCCAAGAGATCAAAATCTGCTCCTGCTTTTGCTTTCTTGAGTCTTTTCAGCACGTTGGTCCCATCTGCACTGTAGCACCTTCTCCCTTCATCTCCCTTTCATCAGATTGACACTTTTAATCAGTAATTCTAGTGGTATCATAGTAACAAGAAAATATCCTTCCTCCATTCAAAAAGATGTGGAAACTGTTGGTAATACCCTGCTGGAGTTGTTACTCCTGACCAGGGGTGTTGTCTGAGCTCAACCAAGGCAATGTGATTGACCTAGGTCACTAGTGACTCATGGTCAACATATTCTGTATCATAAAAATCACTGGGGCACATTTTAAGTGATTTTGAATGTTTTTTTTAATAGAGAAGTGAGAGGGGGAAGCAAAAGGCAGAGCAGAAGAGGTTGGTGAGAAAAACAAGGGAGGAAAGACTCCACGCAGCAGCTTATTGCTAGAAGAAATCTTGTTTGTCAGCTCCTTATTGCACCTCTAAGAATTAAATGGGCTTTTTAAACAATTGCTTTATTTTTGTTTTGCTCCTTTTCAGTTTGCGTGCGATTCTTCCCATGCTGTTCAGTGGACATCACAAAATTTCCAGGCAAAATTTGGTGGAGGCTGCGGAAAACCTGCTACAGAATCGTCGAACACAACTGGTTTGAAACTTTCATCATATTCATGATCCTGCTGAGCAGTGGAGCCCTGGTAAATGTAACAGGATTTCCTAGCTGGTTGAAGGTGGACATGGGTCTCAGAGGTGTTTTCCAGTTAGCTGTCTCTAAGATCTTATGAGCCCTTACTGATCATGTCTCAAAGCCAAGCATATCTGGGGCCAAAACAGGTCTTCAGCTTTCCTGATTTCACCTGCTTTTACCATGGTGGGGATCTTTCTCCTGTTATAACATAAAATTATGGCATGCATATGTTTGGAAAAGCAAATCCTTAAGCATGTCTGTGTGAGGAAGTATCACAGAGTTACTACTTCAGCATCCCATCACTGCTCCATGGTAGTTCCCATCTGGAGGCTTGTATTTTGCTCCAGGGATGGCTTTTTTTCCTTTTCTTTCTCTCTCTCTCTTTTTTTTTTTTTTTTTTTTTTTTTTTAGCACATTTTGTAATTACCAAAGCAAGATCATAAAAGAAGCAGGGGACACTGAATCAGTGTTACCCGTGGAGCTAGTGGGCTCCATGTTTTGAATACACCTTAGCTTAAACCCCTGTACCTTCCCTGCACAGATGGCTCCAGATTGCATCCGAATGTGTATGTATGGGAGGCTGGGTGGCCATTGCGCAGGACCCTGATAAGGGATCCTCTCCTCCTGAGATCCCACCATGTGCTGGCATTATCCTCTCTGTATTATCAGCCCTGGGCTCTTTGCAGTGATGGCAACATACATTCCTGTTGCTCATTTACATGTCAGGAATGTCACTCAAATTGATAGGATTTCTGCCAGATTTTTCCCTAAGCATAGAGCAAACGGTGTATCTCAAGAGTTCTCCAAGCTTTGGTCTGGTGGTCACTGATCTCCTTAGTGATGGAGTAAGAAATGAACCTACTAAATTCACAGGCAGTGCCATGTTTGGACAAGTTATCTGTGCATTTCTGCAGGTCAGGATTAACTTCAGCTATATGGATAAATCTGCCTTAAATAGTAAAGAGGAGCATCATATTAGAAAGGTGCCTGCTTCACCTCATCAGGGGCAATCACGGGCAGAAGGCGTTAGCAGGATGACTGGTAAGGTAGCAGATTGACTAAAAAGAGCTGGAAAGAGAACAGGAAACAAACAGGGTAGAGTAAACTATATCACAGCACCACACAAAAGCCCAACACCCCACTGGGCTGTATAAATAAGCATGTTTTTCCACTCCAGTTGGCATCAAGGAGGCCTCAGCTGGAGCACTGGCTTCAGCTCTGGGCATTGCACTTTGGAAAAGACATGGGCTAATTGAAGAAGCTCCAGAGGAGAGCAACACAAATTATCAGTGGCCTAAAAAATTTAAAAAAAATAATAAAAAAAGGGGGAAACACAGAAGTAGTGGGTTTATGTAGTTTAAAGAAAGTCTCTGCAGGGAGACAAGAAGGTGGAAGTGCATAAATGTTGATGCAAAAAGCAAAGGAATGGACTGTTCTCTAGGTCCATCAGGGATGGGCAGAAATTTCACCCAGGGGATTTTATTTTATTATGAAAAATAAGAGGCTGAAAAACTTGGGTAAATAGTAGGCTTCTGAAAATTGTCATAGCTTTGCTGAAATCAATGGAGTCTGACAGGTTTTGCACCAGCTTGAGAATCAGCATGTTACTTTTTAACACATTTTAAAGGGGGCATGTCGCTTGCTATAATACACTTTAGATGAATACACTTCCTTACATATGTAATTAAAAGTGCCTTGGATACTGAACGCTGCGATATAAATCTCATTTAATTTTCATTGCATGCATTCATTTACTTTCTGTGATTTTCAATTTAGCCAGCGCAATTCTGTATAAGGGCAAATTATGCTGCATTTTCTCATATATCAGCACTGTGCTTCAGTATTTGGACTGGAGACATTGGAGGCAGCACGGCTCTGTTCTTCTGTTATTCTGGGGTGAGCTCTTCCAAAAACTGAGCTCATCTGGCTACATCCCTGGGGCATACTAAATTCTTAAGGGAATTTAAGAACATATATTTGTGTTTGGTAGTTTAACTATCAGAATGTAGCTGTAGCTTACTGCAAAAGATCCAAACCCCCTTCTTATGCATTTAAACCATAAGCACCCCAAATGGAAGCCTGTGTTTTAAATAGTACTTGTGGATAACACTGCAGGTATCCTGATTAACTCCTTTTTTAACACATGAAGCAAAGCAGAATAAATAACCCTTAAGGATGTTTTGTATCACAAAGATTTCATCTATTGTCAATGTGAAGAAATGCAAAACACCAGAGTTGTGTCGTTTGGCTAATATCCCTAGCTTGTGCAGAATGTACAGCACACCTGAGGCATTCAGGTAGTGTATTTTTCATGCCTTATTAAGCTGTTTTTTCCTCACAAGTGCTTGTAGTAGACAAAACACAATGTACTTTTTGACAAGTTAGTAGAAAACAGGGAGAGCAAAGGAGGGAGAGGAGGAAATCACTCTAAATAGTTTGTTGTTATTTTTGCAGTAATTGCAAAGTACAGCAAGTCATCTGACAAAGTGAGTGAGCCCCTACAAGAAGTGATAAACTCCAGTCTCTACGTGTATTGTTCTCTGTGGCTTTCTCCAACAGCTTTTTCACACCCTTGAAATATCATTTTTGAAGGCAAGATAGGAGACTGAGTTGCAGCGAAAACGTCACCCCAAAGTGTGGGGACAAATGGACAAGCTTTGGCACAGGGTGCCAAACCTTTCTTGTCACTTTAATTACTGTTCCCTGGCAGGCAAAAGAGCAGTGTGACCGCTTGAGTGACAAGTAACACACTTCTTGTATCTCCAGGCACTGGGTGTTTGCTAACTTTTTGAAGCTCCTCAGAAAGTAGCTACAGATCTTGAAAAATGTAAATGCAGATAATTAAGATGATTAGCACAGACCCTCTCAAACAGCGTTGTTTCTTGCTGCCAAGTGCTCTGGGTCATACGATGGGACGAGAGTAATATATCAAAGCTTGGGTTATCCAGGTTACAGGACACGGGAGCAGCTGGTGTAAGGAGCTGGGGAAGCAGACCATAAACACTGCTCGACTTAGAAGCCCCAAAATGGGCTGTATATGCACCGCCCTGACACTAGGATCCTGTATTTTATTTCACATATATTATAAAGTGAACGGTAAATTATAAGACAACTTTGTTTTATATTAGTAGACATATTGGTTTATATCTTAAATAATTTAAAGGGGTTATTAAGTTGTTTGCATTTGATACAGATACTGAAAGTCCTTTGATGATGGCCTGCCTAAGATTAGTTAGAGATAGATGAGATGGGTAGATAGATACCTTGACCTTTAAAACATAATTGTTCTGTTAAGTGAATAATAATGAGCATTTGTTGAGGCAGATAGCTGAGGCTACCTGAAATGTGATGGCTGAACAGAAGCCAGGGAACTCTGGTACTCTGTTACACAGGCAGGTTAATAACCCAATTTGTCATCATTAGCAATAAGCCAGTTTTGACTAAATGTAAGGGTCGGATTCTGCCTCTGAAAGACTGGATTCCCATGCCCTGGGACATCTGAGATGCCCTGATAGCAGCTGCACAGCCAACGGGAGCTGGGGTAGGGTGCCCTTGGGCAGTTTGGGGTGGCACCTTGCTCACAGATGCACATTCCCAAAGTTAGGGTGCTCAAGCTTTTCTTACACTCAGAAGATGTCTAGTCAGCACAGCCAGAAGAGGTTGGAGAGAGATAGCTAAGCATATGTCCATTACAGGGGAAAGCTGAACAGATCTCTGGTAGGTTAGGGTCAGTCCTCTGTGTGCCTGTGCACTCCTTCTGATGGTAATATTAAAATACATCAGAATCATAGACCCTACATGGTATCCCATCAAATAATGCTACAGACTTGCAGTGGAGCACTGATACTTTCCAACACAGCTTAGGAGAAGTTTTAATCAATTTTTTGTACTTCCAGGCTTTCGAAGATATTTACCTTGAAGATCGAAAAAACATAAAAACCATGCTGGAATATGCTGACAAAATATTCACTTACATCTTTGTCCTGGAAATGCTCCTGAAATGGGTGGCTTATGGCTTCAAGAAGTATTTCACCAATGCCTGGTGCTGGTTGGACTTCCTTATTGTCGATGTAAGTATCATTTTGGAACTACGATGCTTCTTGTCTTGGATTTTACAGTGCGTAAGAATGGGCTGTTAAGTCTGGCAGCTTTGCATTTGCAAAACGACAGCTGTCACTCTGATTCTGAGTAACAACCTTAGGCAAAGCTCGAAGGAGGTCTTGATATGTAACTGTGCACCCCCAGGAATCAGCGTGCAGAGAAGACCGCTTTGTGTCATCGCATAGAGGTGTCACCCTGCTAATTTGAGTCACATTCCCTTCTCGTCCCTAGGAACTCGCTCTTCCTTGTAGCATTTAACATCTCATTCCACACTCCCAGCTAGCACCAGGTCCAGTTACCTCCAACATGCTCCACATGACCTCGACACACAAGTCTTTCAGCAGATTAGAGAAGCTGTCCTTGGCGCAGTTTCCCAGCGAGGCTGCCAGCGGCCTGTAACAGTATGTTCAGTGCCATCTCCCAAGTATTTACCAGTGAAGGAGTCCAGAAGAAGGTGTGAATAGTCCTCTTGTCAAAGTGATTTCACTATTTCAAAACCTTACAAAATACTCCAAATACTTGAAATATCCCAACGCTTGGTTCTGCTGGGAGGATAATCCTTAAAAGCAAGTAATAGTCAAAACAAAAGGGAGCTCATGCCCCAGGAGTGTTGCTAGTACCAGGCATGCCCCTTCCAAGGTTTCACATTGTCTGGATGTGGGATCTGTCAAATTCAGGAGAAGCCAGCAATGCCAAATCCTCCAGATGAGGTTGAACATTTCATCATGGCATATCAATAAGGAGGCAATTATCTCCCCGAGGCCGTTTCTTATTAGCTTGAGATATAAATGTGGAAGACTGGCAGAGCTTTGCCAAGACTGTGTAACTTATTAAACTTTTGCTAAATTATTTTTCCCCATTTTACATCTGAAACTTGACTCTGGGGAGAACTGCACTTTTTATGGCCCCAGTCCAGGAGAGCACTTCAACAGGACGATTTACTTGTTTGAAGTTATGGACATGTCTAAGTGCGCTGCTGGATCAGAGCCTTTGGAAGCTTCTCCAGAGCTTTAATAAACTGATTTATGAGAAGGAAGTTCTTTACATATATTGTAGGTCATAAATTCCTCTTTGCATACATGCTTGGAAACCTCTTAAAGGGAAGGCATTCATTTTTCACAGATTAGCTTCAATAGAAGAGGAAGGCCTGGTTTAATTATCTAACCACAAAATTGGAAACCACCAGTTCCTAAGTTGCAGCCCAACCCTGAAAACTGTGCTTTCTGTGGTTTGGGTCAAGACATAGCTTTTCTTTCCTGGTTTCTCCATCTGCGAAAATGGGACTAATAGGACTCATCTAAAGTATTATATGGGCTTCCAGGAATTTGTTGTTGAAGTTAGGTTTTAATGAGCTTCCAAAGACTAGAAGGGCTGGATGAGGGCTGAATATTGTCACAACTATAAGTAGAAGTCTTCCTGACAGGAGCAACACTTTGCACGATGAATTCACTGAAACAATCTGGAGCTCTGCTGCATCATTAACAGTTTGAAACAATCTCCACACTTGCTAGAAACACATACTTTGTAGCATGACATCTAATTAATACCAAAGACAGTAAAACAAAACCTGGTTTTTTCTTTCTAAATTCTTTCCTCCATGAGAAATACCCTCTTGGAACAGGAGCTACACAAGAATGCAAAGTTAGTATGTAACCCCAAAATTCAGCTACAGGTTTGCCTTTTCTTGGTGGGGTTTGTAAGTATAATGACAGATTGTAGAGGCAGCCACAGGTGGGCTGAGGAAAGGGGCTTCACCTCCTTGGCCCCACGTCCAGAGCACGTACGGTATAAAACAGTGCTATAGGGGAAAGGTGACCACTGCCCGCTCTTATCCCCAGAAAACCCACCCCAGAGCCTTCTCACTGACCCAGAGGTTTTTATTTTCTTAACCCACATTTAAATGTCATTCTTGTAGGCTCCAGATCTAGCCACAAAGTTGCTCCACCTTTGAGTTGCTTCAGTAATTGATTGACTCTAGGAAATCGCTTGCTCTTTAGTGTTCTCAATGATTAAAGCTTTCTCCCATGCCCCATTTTTTTCTTCAAAGTCATTGCCCAATGTGGATTATGAGAACCTGGTACTATATTTTTAGCGGGTTTAACAGATGCTCGTCTCCTACCCTATTGCTCACCCACCCTGCCACTCTGAATTGGCAGAGGAACTTGCTATCATTTTTCCAGCAAACTTTTTACTTCAATTTACATTTTCTTTTTGGTCCTTTGAGAACCAAATCACTGCAACTGAGCTGCAGAAGGGAGTGAATGGGCGAATTAGCTGCTCCAAAAGAAGCAGATGAACCACTTGTCTGATTTTCTCAAATTTGTTTGTTGAAAATTATTCACTTAAAAATTCCTGATCTGCAGATTATTCATTAGCAGTTTGGTATCAGTATTCAAAATTCAAGCTGTGACGGTTGATTTTTCATTGGACATGTGAAACCATCTATCATCTGTGTTTTCTAATTGTACAAATGCAACTCAGATTCCTTTTTCTGTTGTGAATAATTCATAAAACCAGCTCAAAATTTGCAAGTATTCACTATTTCTAAATGAGAAGTGAACCCGGGGTGGTATAAGAATATTGCTGCTGAATCAGATTTTTTATTATTATTATTATTATTATTTTATTTATTTATTTACCCTGCCTTGTGAAAGACCTTTGACATTGATTTGGGCCAGTGGAACAGCAAAGGATGCATCTGACAATTATGGATTACTAAATAAAATTCTGTCTTGCAAAGCCTGAACATCAAAACACACAGTAATCTACAAACCAAGAGCTATTTTTGCTGGATGTAGAATCCCTGAAGGATGATCTCTGATAATGGGCTTCTCTGCATCTCAAAGAAGTGTGCTAGTGTAGCAAAACCATGAGAAAGGGCTTTTAAATACACTGCAATACAATTAAGTCCTATCAGCAACACTGCAACAGATTTCTTTGGGAGAAAGGGAGGAAGGAGTAACCAAACCACAAAATACAGGCTCATTTCAACTCAGGGCACCTGGGAAAGATGCCTTAGAATCTGTCTGCTGAAATTTGGATAGATTCAAAATCAACATTGATGTTCATCTATACATGTTACCTCCTTGGACATAATAAGCGTACTGCTAAAAGTAACCTCCTTGTACGCTGCAAATATAGCCTCTCTGTGCTCATGAACTGGAGCAGCGGGCACACAGTCCACAACTCTTTTCAAATGAGGGAAAAGCAGAGACCGTAGTATATCTAAGTGTAGACAGACATCAGTATCACCATCAGGAATGGTGTTTATGCAAAATCCTCTTTGCTAGGATGCACAGGCAAATATTTCCACAAAGAATAGATATCTTCCAAGCATTCATGCAATCAAAAGCTCTTCGTACAAAGCAGATTAAACAAGGGCTCTGAACTTGGCCGGAGATGGAGGCGCATAGCATTCAGAACGAATGTTTCTGAAAACTGCTCTCAACCAGGCATGTCCTGCGACAGGCAGAGCCAGTTGGGGTTCAAAACAAGAGGCAGATAAACTCCACCAGTTGTACAGGCTGGTGTCGTGTTTGATGTTCCTTTCAATTGTTTCCTCTGACCTATAAATATTATCTTCAGCTTATCTAGTTTGAGCTTCAGCCAATTAATACTGAGCTCTGCCCCAGTCTCTGCTGACAGCGGATGGATTATCCCATTGCAGTGGTCAGTTCGGGAAAGGCATCAGTCTGGAGCTTAGCATCATTCAAAGATTGGAGGTGTTGCAGTCAACAGCTTCTTCGCTCATGGATCGTGCGCTGAAGCCAGAGGGGAGAGACCAGTACCCTGCAGAAGCTTGGGAAAGGGATGTGAAGTCCCTAACTCATCAGTAAGAATGGTTAGGAAAAAAAAAACAGTCACAACCAAGTTTCATTGCCTGTGGCATACACAGAAAAATCCTCTTAAACGGGCACTGATGTCATCTCTCTACAAAAGTCCGTTATCAAAAATCCATCATTTCCATTGCAGCTTTTGGGTTCAATTTAATTGATCAAAAGTTGGTCCCCATCCAGGCTTAAAGACCCCAATTGTCATTTACTGATTTTGGAGATGAGGGGACATGAGGGTTTCTCCACCAATTCTTTCTAAGATTATCCCATCTTTCAAGATTTGATACTTAGGGAAAGTTGTTTTCTTAGGAAATTGTTATTTTAGAGATGCTGGCAGCCTCCTTCCCCTTCGGCTGTCTCCAGCAGTGGGTCCTGATGCTGTGTCCTGAAGCAGGGAGGGGAAAATCATCTCTAGTTTGCAATTTTTGCCCTGATGCCCCATCAGTTTCTCTCCAGCTGAATCACCACGCAGAAGGATTGCTTCTTCCATCCCTTTTCCTGTACCGCTGCGGAGGCAGGGGCTCACCACAGCTTTAAGCAGTGTATCTGTCTGCAAAATAGCTCAAGCAAGGATCAGCAATGGATTTGGAGGGCAGACATCTCAAATGAGTTATTCAACAAGTCCACTAGGCAGGATTTTGTAGAGGTTTTTACAGAAGCAAAATAATATGTAAGGCTCACCCGCCCCCCATCCCACCCCCCTTACCCTTTGTGGATGGTTATAACGCAACATGTTTCTTGGTGTTCGCCTGGAGCTGCTGAGTTTGTACTTAGAGATCTGTATTCCCCACTGAGCAGCTTTCCAAATTTCCTGTTTGCTGCCAAATTTCCTGTTTGCTTGTTTGAGAACTGCTCATGGATGTTCAGTCATTAAATACACCATCATTTTCACTAAATGCTTAAAAAAATACAGATATTAAATTTTCCAAGATAGTTTCCTGGAAAGCGCTTGCTCTGAGATTTCTACTTTGGATACTTCATTGCCAGACGAGTTAAGCAGCAGCTAATAATCTTTGAGTTTGAGACGAACAATTTAAAACAGTCGTTCTATCCCTAGTTAAAAATTGAATTGAATTAAATTATGCCCTTGTGTTGGATTGTCTTTAAGTGACAATTAAAAACTTGCTGCGTGAAGTAAATATTAATGGCTTATGATTACATTAATTGTTTTTTCCATCTGTATTCCCTGTTGATTAGCAAGGTGATTTCTGTTTGCTTTACCAGTAATTACACAATCTGCTGTAATGAGCTGTTCCCAAACAGCACTGAAATCCAATTTGTATTCTTGGGAAAATGTCCTAAAAGCATGCAAATTTCGTCTAGTTTCTGTTCAGAAAAAGCACACAGGAACAGAATGACAAAAATACAGCTGAGGCAAAACAAAAATAATATAGCTTGTCACTTGGAGAACATCTTAAGAGTGAACTTTTTAGTGCTCTCTGAGAGTTATCAAAAATCCATGGGCTACAACAGAGTACTATTACTTCAGAGTTCTTTTTTGACTAGTTTTCTTCCATTTCCTCAAAGAAAATGCTTATGTGGGATTTCTGAAGATGTCTCAAGTGCACATTCTTCTGAGCCTCTGCTGATGGCGTAAACCTCCCAAATAACTAACAGGAAAGAGAATCCCTTTCCATGAAGCCAGGGAGCCTGGTTTTGAAGAAAAAGAAAAAAAAGAAAAAAAAAAAGGAAAGCAGAAAAAAGTGCTGCTTTACTACATATTGGCTAATTCAGGATACATGAAAAGAAAAATCCACATGAAGATGAGATAAGTGGTTTTAATGCATGTTAGCAGGTCAGGCAATGCTGTAAATCTCTGTTCTGCCACCCCACATTTTATCTCAACGTAACACATGCAGAAACATCCAAATGTCTTGTCTTATCTTGGTTTGCACCTCATGTTAGTTACCACATAGATGCTAAAAGGAGAGCAACTGGCCTTTGCCAAGTGGAAGCAGAAGCTGGGATTCAGGCAAGGCTCAGCAGGACAAAGCATGCTGCAGCAGGAGGGACGGGGACAGTAAACGAGGGTGAGGAGGAAAGTCCAGCAGTAAGAGTAGCTCTGTGCCTGCCTACACCTTGCAAAATGGTTGCAATACAAAGAATTACTGCAATTACTGAAGAGTTGCAATTACTGTGGAAGAATTTCAACTTTTGAAAGTAGTGTAAAAAACCCATCTCAGCTCTGATTGTGCTGAAGTAGGTTTACCAACCATTTTTTAATTCTTGAAGTTATTTAAAGAAGGAGCACATCTCTATGTCCTTTTTTAGAAGAATATGCTTAAAAAGAAAATAATTAATGAATTATGGAGCTTTTGCATGCAGCTTGCTTGGCCCTTTCCATTACTGTGACTGTAGCAGCCAAATTCCTTATACAGTGATGTTCTCCCTTGCACGGAGGATCAGAGCTGGGAGGGACATGTAGACTGCTCTTAACAGTCCAGACAGTCCCACATGCTCTGCAGGGGCAGGAGAGGCTTGTCCTAAGTTCCTCTCCTGGATGACCAGCACCTTTGGAACCCCAGCTGTTGCAGACTGTAAAACATCTTCCTACCATGACTGGGGCTCCATCCAGGATGGGCAGGTGCAGCTGAAAAGACTGGTGCCAGGAGGAGAAGGAAGGAATAAATTAATGGAGAGAAACAGCCTGTGGAGGAGTTAGCGATTCTTTATTTTTGTGCGGAGAGATCAGAGGGATTAAACTTGAAAGCTGTGTCCCAGTGGTGTAGAGACTTTGTGCTGGCCTCCTCCCTGGTTTGACTGTCTTTGGGGTGCTTTGTGCTAAGGCAAACGATGATGAGGATTCCTCCTTGTAGTATGTGCTCCTATTTGTACCGTTGTCCTTTCTGGCAGAAGTCGGGGATCCTATAATTTTTCAGTCGCTCTCCATCCTCGCATTTTCAATACAATATCAGGATCAATCAGGTTCAAGAATCCAAATAAACAGAGGTGATTTTTAAGCTGGGACTGTCATATTTCCCACATCAACTTGGTATTTTTCATATTGATTTGGAACATCTGATTAAATAAATGCTTTGGGGAATAGAGTAAACCTAGAACACCACCTTTTGAAACAGCCCAGACATATTTTTTTCTCTCTCTGTCATCGTGTCATATGTAAGTAGGTTTGATCTTGATCCTGCCCAGAATTAAGCACGCCTTCAGCTCAGCACCTCAGCTCCCACCGGCTGGGGTAGAAGTGCAGTGTAGTCAATGAGGCTGAGCCCCCAGGGAAATGTTCTCAGTAATCACTATGTGCACCCCTGGCGTAATGACACTATCTTCAAATAATAAATAATAATCAAGCATATTCCCGTCTACTCCTGACAACAGCATTCAGCATCAAGAGGGTACCCTGGGATGAATTATGTGGTGCTTTTTGAGATTTTTTTTAAGGGGAGAGGACCTTTCCTCTTCAGCTGCCCTAAATCAAGGCTGTCTCTGCACAGCGTCTGGATGAGAAGCAGAACGTAGTTGATGGAGAAACCCTTTTGCTCTAAACCCCAGCAGAAACACCAGACTTTCAAGGCATCTGCACCCGCACAGCCACTGCTGCTGCACCAAGGAGAAAAGCTTCGGGTCTTGGCCAAGGTTTGTCTGATCAAGGACTGTCATGTGGTCCCCAAAAGTCACAGCCATCCCTCTGCCATACCTACCCAGTGCTGATAAACAGGACCCGGAGGTCTGGCCAAGGTGTCTGTTTGCAGTGAAAAGGTGAATTGAGACAAGCTGAAAATCCTTTTGGAAAGCCAGTTTGCCATCTCACTGGGTGTAAACTCATGGCAGCAGGTCGTTTGACTCACCCTCAGAAGTTAGCTGAGGTTTAGTTGATTCCCAGCCACCTGCCTTGGGAATGGACTGGAGTTGTTAGTAAAGCCTGAGCAGGTGTAAAGGAGGTGACAGATTAAAAGAACAGCGAGATGTAAAGAGGTTCTTTTGGAAACCACCAGGGAAGCAATTAGGATGCAATAATTATTTATTTTAAAGCATTTAAGCCAACAGGAGTGGCACATGCTGTTTGCAACAAGGCTGCCCTCTGAAAAGGAAATATTGCCTTGAAAGGGGTGGACATGAGGACAAGGAAACAACCCAAGAAGTCAGAATATGTGCAGTTTCACAGCCTTAGTTTGAGTACTAGATGGGGATACAAACATAAAAAGAAGGGGACACGTCCTGGAGAAAAAAACCACGAGTGGATGATGTGAAAGCATTTTTTAACCTGAGTTATAAGAAGTAGCGCCAGGCTTTCCAGCAGATAATTTTTGTTTGTAATTAATCTAGGCCCATCATGTTATAATACAGGAGAGCACTCCATACACAGTAATGAACTCCACTGCTGGTGAGGGAAGCTGTTCATTAACTCGTTTGCAGACACGCTTTCATCTCCGTGCCGTGGGCTGACTCTGGAGCAGCCCTAAGGGGTTCATAGTCTTTACCTGAGCATGAGAGTTGTGATTCAAGGAAACAGGTAGCAGGGATGGGAATTTGGTTTGGGTCACCTTAGTCTCTCTCTAGTGTCCTCATTTTAAGACTTTCCTTTAACTTTATGCCCTTCGTTCGTAACAGGCAATTTCTGGATTGGCAGGTGCAATCACACAGTTCTGCGTCTATATGGGAGAAAACGCAATGTCAAAGTGAAAGGGTAAAGATACGTTTGAAAAAAATAAGGCAATAATAAACAGCTGCTCAGAAATGGTAGATGCTAAAGGGAATACCAACCTCATTACAAGCCCTTTTCTCCCAACACTATTTCGGAGTGGCAATAAGAAGTTCCATGTATTTCAATTTACTTGCAAATTCCCCTTTCCCTGTAGTTTTTCCAGTTTGCATTTGGGGTACAGACCTGATTTCATTCCTTTTTGAATCAAGGGGAGCAACTTGGGACCACAGGCCTGGCTCTTAGAGACACTGGGCTGCTGCTCAGGCAGTGAAGATTTTTTTTAGGTAATCCTACCCTTGGCAGCAGTGGACAGGAGAAACCAGACTGGCTTAAAAAAGAGGCACCCAAATTAATGCAAGCTTTCTTTCTTCTACTTTTTTTTTCTTTTTTTTCTTTTTCTTCTTTTTACCACACATTTAGAGAGGGAGAGACAGGTGTTCCTGGGCCACACAAAAAGCTATTTGAAAGCACTGGGGGTCTGCGTTAGCTAGAACTGCTTATTTAAATAAGTGGCTAGAGCTTTCAACTCAGCTGCTGTGTTCCTTTTTGGATGTCCTTTTTTTTCCCTGCTCCCTCCCCTCTAATTTGAACAAGCAGGTTAATTTGATAAAACCCTAGCTGCATAAAACATATGCTGTTGCCCAAACTGGGAAGGAGGTCTCCTCTTCTCCCCGAGACAGCAGCTTGCAGGGTATCACTCACAGCTGTGTGCTGCAGCAGGCAGACATTTAGTAGAGTGGGTTTTAGGACTTATATGACCAGCCAAGGAGGATTTTTATTGTTTCTCAGGCAGAACTCCTTGTTCCCTGGGCTCTGCTATTAATTCATCTCAGCGCTGCTCTGGGGTTAATTAACAAATGCAGCCTATGCTGAGTAGCATCTGCCTTTGAATGGTGCTGCTCAGGTCTGCTTCCAGCTTGGTCCAGTGGATGCTCGCTGGTTATCTGGAATGATGTGCTTTTAGGCTGGTGTGAAGGACTGCAAAAAAGAGAGCAGAAGCCCTTGTTCCAGCTCAAACCCACCTCCTCGCTATAGGCAACTCTGCCAGCCTCGGATGGAACACTGCTCCCAAAGACTGTGCCCTTTGGGTTACTGCCACCAGCACGATTTCATGGCTAGGGAGTCTGTGCATGCAACTAATATGCTATGAAAATGTACGCATATAGGAAGGAACCCCACTACTGTTATAAATGCAATAACTCCTTGGGAAAAAAAGTCTGTGATCTTTTGATTAAAGACCATTTCCCCTGTGTGTGCTGAAAGGAAGCCGCATCGTTGCACTTCCAACTTTATAACTGTTTTTCGGCAGCCTTAAAATTCTCTTCTGACAGCTTTACTAGGGTTTACACTGGTTTATAACACTTGTTTCTTAAGTCACTGTCAGATAATGAAGACATATATACCTATTGTATAACTATCTCTGTGTGTTCATAGTGAACAATTTGATAGTCCAAAACCGCTGCGTATCTGTTAACCGATGAATTGCTGTGAGCACCCTGGGAACCTAACTCTACAGGGGTGTCACCTGGGTACAAATACATGACTCATATTTCACATCTCAAAAACAACAATATTCCATTAAAATAGTAAAAAAAAAAAAAAAAAAAAAGCAGTTACCAAAAAAATCCCCAATTCCTGGACAACAGGGTTTTTTTGGTCAAATACAATCTAGTAGTGGCTTGTCAAAATAATTAAGAAATTCAGACGTTACTCTTATTAGAACATATTAGCAGTAACTTTGTACAGTTATCAGTGAGGGTAGCCTCTCTTCAGAGATCACTGCCTGTGTTCTAGCAGTCTGAGTTCATTGATTCTTCTGGATTTCGCCCTGGAAACACATGTGAATGTCACATGATGGGGCACTCTAGACCGGTGCTGCTAAAGCCACAGAGCCATATAGATTACACGACCTTGGCTTTCCAAATACCAGCCACAGGCCTGGTAATCCCCGTAGCTGGCATTGCCAGTGTTCGATGCAGTTGCAAGATTTAAAAGCTCTCATTTTCCCCTTGAACATAATACTGGAAATAGCAAAAATGAAAGCTGTGGGGTTCATTTGCCTCTACACAGCTCCAGGAGGCTGTCATAAATACCGTTGTAAAATCTGTATAGATAAACTTGCATACAGAAATACGTAGGAGTATAGAAATACAGGTCTATAGGTGTATATATATTTATAGATACATAGATACATAAATACATAGACAAAACTATCCCTGGGCTAAGAAAGTAAGGAACAGGGGCAAAAAATATTCCCTAAATTCCAGGATCAGAGGGTGCTCAACACCCTGTGCCTGTCCACAATCGCAAGAAGAAGCCAAGTTGTGTAGGTAACATCAACGTGGCTTTGCCTAGAGCCTGAGCATTGCTGGGAAACTGCCATTGAGCTGGGCAGTAAATGCTGACTCTTTCCAGGTCTCCGCTCTTACAAAGCGGAATAAATTTTGGGAAGTTGCTGACAGCATTGAGGTTGGGATCTTGTTGGGCTGTTCTGAGATGATGTGAAGAGCGCGAAGGAGATGCCACATGACTGAAATCGTAGGCCGTGCAACTTTTGCTTTTCACATCTATGGAGACAGGATTGCATACACTGATTTATGGGGATCCCTCCCCAGCTTAGGGGCCCTCATTGCTGGCCAGGCCAGACACTGAGGCTAATGCCATGTAGAATATTGATGACTTTGTCCTGGGGACATCAGAGGCACCAAAAGAACAGCAAGTCAAGGGCGTAAGGAACAGTTTAGAGCTAACGTGGAGGATACGATTGCTTAAGTTAAGGGTATGGAAGGTTTAGCTGGAAAGGTGTGAAAGCTTCTTAGTAAGATTTAGTGGCTTCTGGAAAGACCCTCAGGGGAAATCCTAGAAGCAGAGAGCAATCATAGGAATGATATGGCTTCTTAGGTCAGAAGAAGTGTACAGAAGTATGAGAGACACTGCAGATTACCTGTTAGCACACATGCCACCTGAAAGGTGAAGGTGAAAGCTCAAGCCCATGGTAAATGGTTCCAGGCAACAGCGACTCCTTAGGATCCACCTGCTCTCCACAATGGTACTGTGCTCCCTGGTCTTCAGAGGTATTTCTTTCTGAAAAACCTACAAAATGATGCACAAATGGTTACTGAAAAGATTAGAAATGTGCACCGTATTGTGAATCTGGAGGTTACGTTGACCCTGGAGGCATTTTCTGGGTGCCAGCACATTTTCCATACCAAGCGGAGCACAGAGCAGAACCTTGGAGCAGCTCTGAGCTGCGCAGCCTTGTTGTAACAGAAAAAAAACAGCTACACAAACAGCTGACTTCACCTTTTGCTGTGCTTATGTGGGGCAGTCAGCACCAATTTGGAAAACTGCTTGATATTTTTCCTAAAAATAGCCTTCTGGGTCACTTTTAATCAAGTCCAAGCAGCCAAGTCTCTTGTGTTAGTATTTCTCATATAAATAAAATTTGATGGGGATACCTTCAAAACCAACATCCAAGCATTTAAACAACTTGTCTCGAATCAGTTCTGACTCCAGCCTTGTAAATCATTGCTAAATATCACACAGCTTCGCAGCCTAATCCTCTGAAGAGAGATCTAATGCTGTGTAAATCTGTGTCAGGAGGACAACAGCACCTGTGATGGGTTTCAGGGTGACATTTATGGCACTCTAAAGAAAACGGTAACCTCAGATCTGAAGTCTGGTTCTGCAGGATTTGAACAGAAGACCTTCTACTTTGAGGGGAAGGGGAATTACAGGACATAAATCAAGGATGCGGGAGGAAGCATGCAGGTGCACCAACCAAGGCAGTCTGAAGACCTTGAGAAGATCTGGCTTTCAATCATTGTGGGTGAAGCTAGCAAAGGCACTTGTTGGGTGCTTGATTATTTTTCTTTTAAATCTGTACATTCATTTTACAAATGAACCAGCTTCCCTTGGTATGGTATGGTTCTTGGTTTCTATCATTGAGCATGCTGTGATTGAGCTGTTTTTCTTACACCTCCAGCCTTTCTGGATAGGAACCTCCAAGGCTTTGTGGGGTTAAGGCCATTTTCTGCACTAAACTTTCCACCAAAGTCAGAAATATGTGCCACAGTGTTGGTCCTTTCATGGTATCTCAATAATGCCAGTTACGTTACAGTTTTAAGGTGATTGTTTGGATGGCTTTAGTATATTAGCTATACTCTTAACGTATAATATATATATACACTCTAATATATATAGAAGTATGTATATAAGCATATTTGCTTACTGCTATTAGATGAATCCTTCAGCCCTTTCTTATTGTTTAGGCAACATTAAGTCAGTGGGGAGAGGGAATGAAAGGAGAAGGCTTTGGACTGTATGTTAATGCAGCTTCAGAGTACAGGAGGTAACCAGGGCTGGTAAGAAATCAGGAAGACAGAAAATGGGTGCTGCCTCAGTTTGGAAGCATTGGTGAGTTTAAGGTGTTTTTTAAGTCAAACCCAGATTTTCATCTTTAACTGTGAGCATTGACTGAGCAGGATTGAGGTGAAAGCAGCATGTCAAACCTATAGCATTACTTACTCTTAAAATCATTTCTCGGGTGTGTTCATGTCAGGGGTTCAGATCTGCTTTCTTAGAGATGGGAGAAATGGCTTCACCCGGTGATTTTTACCTCCGCAGTGTCTAAGGGGTCTAAGACATTAGACCTTGATTCTAGTCTGTCTGTCTGTTGTGATGTTGTTATACACTCCCCACTAAAATGCAGAAGTGTTTATTAAGACCTTTCTTCCATGTCAGCTGCTGGGTCTGTACACGGGAGGTGAGTTTATGTCACACCTTGTTGAAGAGTGACATGTTACAGCGTGACAGCCAGCCTCTGTGCCACTTAGTCTGCAGAGGTGGGCTGTTTTATCCCAGAAGATATCCAACCTGCTGCATCCAGCCCCAGCCCAGATCTGGTGTCTCTGAGACCTCCTGCCCTTAGGCTTGCTGTCACCGCCATGCCACAATAAAGCTACCAATAGGTAAATAATTTAACAAACTGAGCAAGTTTTGCAAAGATGCTTAGCTGTACAGACAGTGCTTGTACATTAATATATGCATATTCAGGAGGAAGGTTGTTCCATAGAGGATGCTAGCTTGGGACTTAGGGGACCAGGCTTGTCTTACCCTGCTTTATCACAAACCTCGTCGGTGATGGTGGTCATCCATCGGTGGGCTGGTCAGATGGCAGTGGGATTCAGAGAAAGAATCATCCCATCCCAAAATGAAAAGGCAGGTTTCCCACTAGACCTGTCTATCCTCACGGGGGAGCTTAGAGTTTCCTCTTACATTAAGCACCTACTTTTTATATGTAGTGAAGAAGAATCCCTGGGTTTAGGCTTAGCTGCTGTCTTTAAAATGCCGGTAGAGCACACTGCTTCCAGGTCAGCTTTGCACACTCACACTGGTGAGTGTGAGATAATGCAATACTATAACTGGGGCTGTGAAAACAGCTAAGATGGGAGTAAGGGAATTGTGATGAGCAATATGCGTAGTTCTCTTCTAAGAAAGTAATATTTTACACTATGTGGTAACTAATTTTGGTTCTTTTTGTAATCCATGCAAACTGGCATGATACCTATGGCATTGTAAAGCTGTTTCTCACACCCTGTTTGGTAAGGACACAGGCTGTGAACCCCGGTTTGAGCATGCAAAACTCAGTTGTTCCATGTATTTGTTAATCTGACCCGTAATCTCCACTGCCATTCATTTCATCCAGACTCCAGTCCTGTGCCTGATAGTTCTGACCAGCTGGGCACTACTAAAACTCTGAGAACATGAAGAGCATTGGAACCCCTCCATGCTGTCTCCAGATTTGGAAATAGTTTATTTCAATGAAAGAGTCTTTGAGAGGTATGAACCTCAATGCTGAGTGCCTGACAAGTTTCCTTCTCCTTTAGAGGCTGTGCAGAAAGCAGAAAAAAATGAAAAAGTGCAGAATCAGAGAGTCATGCACATCGTTCTTTTATAGTCTATGGTATAAAGTCATGTCTATCAGCAGTCTAGAAGACTTGTTTCTAATCAGTAAGTTCAAGATTAGTAATTGAATGGTAATCGTAAAACCTTTTATCTCTGCTGGAAATGGTTAGATCTTACAGGTGCTTTCACCCTGAAAGCCCTAAATTATAACACACATTGAAAATGTGTGACTCATATTTTCAATAGTGGAAGATGTACACACTTTGTGGAGCATACAGCAAACCTATAGCACGGGCATCACAGAACGGTGGTTTTGTAGTGGTATCTCCTTTCTCACCCACTTTGTGCAAGCTGACGTTAAGAAGATCCCTGTGTGCTTGGTTAGAAGAAAACCAACAACTGTGAAAGACTGTATTTCTAAAAATTTTCCATTAAAGTGGAGTTCTGTTTACGTGTGGATGTAAAAATCTTTTTTTCTGTGTTGGTCTAATCTAATGGCTTCCATTTAAGGGGTTTTTTTTCCCCACTGTTCCACTAATCAGCAGTTTCTTTTCAGGAAGGCAAGTCAGAAGAGAAGGGAAATGCCAGGCGTGTACTAACCATTAAGCATTCTGCTTTCTGTCTCCATTCAGGTCTCTTTAATAAGCCTCATCGCCAATACACTTGGATACTCTGAGATGGGTCCCATTAAATCCCTCAGGACCCTCCGAGCTCTTCGCCCATTAAGAGCATTGTCAAGATTTGAAGGGATGAGGGTAAGAGCATATAAAGCATCGATCAAAGCTCAACTGTGTGACACCAAGCATGTAACAGGGAACTGTTGCACATGGTTTTGTCTTCATTTTGTATGCCAAAGGAAATTAATGATAATGCTTTATCAAAACAACAAAATCAGAAAACCCTTCTTTGTCTTGATTGCAATTGTATCGTTACAGATTTATCCTCTGGTGGATTTAATAATAAACTAATCCTGCTGCCTAACTTGTCATATTGCACTTCAAAAAACAGCTTTTTGTCCGAGGAAGCATCTGGCTAACAATTACCTCTCAATTATAAGGTGTATCAGGGGAATAACCAAGCTACAAGTTTGCTCCCTGCTTTTGACATGTATTAAAATGAGACTGACTGGGAAAGTTCTTAACGACTTTTTCACTAATAGTTAAAGCAAAAATTAGAAATGCTAAAGATAGGAAAAGCAAATGAATGAATATATAAAAGCTTTCCTTTGAACAGATTGCAGTTTTAATGTGGAATGTCAGGATTAACATTAAAACCATGTAGCTTGTATTTGTTGCTCCACCTTGTGCATCCACCTCTTTCCCTCTTGCATTCCTTTGCAAGCATGGCTATATCCACACAGCATACCTGTTTATTTGTTAAGCCTACCTGCTACACTAATCAATTATTTCTAGATAAGCACTTTATTTAACATCTTGTGCCATGCATGACTTGCAGATGGTGATGTGTTCTGTATAAGATGAGTTTACTGCTAATCTTGCAGAGTGCATAGCAAGATAAAGCAAATCTGTGACAAAATTACACATAAAAATTTTTTTTATATATACAGCTTTCATAGTGAGGTATATTCAGGGTAAACTTTTCCTACAGACAGAATATTGGTCCAAATCATCAGTGACTAAAACGTGTAGTCCATGCACTGGGCTCCTAGCAATTAACTGTTCTCAATGCAATACCCTTGCAGTAAGGCAGGCTGAAGGCTAGAAAAGTCTTAATGACTGAGATAACCCAGGAAATACAGTGACAGAGCAATTTATGAAAACCCTGTACCCATACTTTTCCTCTTCTGTGGATGACCAGAACTGGGGATCTATGGCTTTGTCCCACATATCTTGTGTTGATCTAAATCACATTATTTTTGTGGATGAAGATCAGACAAATCTGATTGCATATCACTCCCCTTTGTGTTAGTACTAAGACAAAAAGATTGTAAAGGCTCTGTTCATCTGGGCACCCAAGCCTGAATTGTTTTGTTCACCACTCTCTTTTCAGCAAACACAGGCAGTATTTTAAAGGTTATTCACAAAATAAAACAAAAGCCAACAGCAGATCCTCAGTTGATACAAAGCGATGTCACACTACTGATCTTAATAAAAGATCTCACTCCTATGTCACCTGACGACCTCACTCCAAGTCTTTATTAAACATTTGCAGTTTGAGCAGAAGTTGGTATTACCAAAAGCTGCACTGGTTTAACTGCTGGAGTGATTTGTGCATCGACTCTCTCAAATCAGTTTAAATCTGGCTTATGAAGGCTTAGCTTCTGCTGCTGGATTTGCAAGTTCACGTGAAACCCCTTTAACGTATTCTGAGCTGACATAAGAATGTTCACTCATGACTTTGCATCAGTTTAACTCAATTGGATTCAAACCTGAAAAGCAGTGGGATGACTAGCCCAAAGCATCAGAAAAGTGAGACTGAAATAGGGAAGAAATAACGTTAATAAGTTCTCATTTCTAGGTGAGAATAGCAAGAGGTTGGCTTGGTGGAGATCTTACGTGGCATAGACCCATGCATCACCCCAGCAAGTTTCCTTCCTAACATGCTCATACTTGTAGGACCCCTCGTTCTTGACTCAACATCCTATTTCTTCCCTGTACTACTGCTGCAGCTGAAATATATTAAGTCATTCCGAGCTATCAGAGGCAGTGAATTAGCTTATAAATGATGATAAAGTGTAATTGAGAATACGTGCTATTGGAAAATCAAACCATTTTATTTTTAGTTTGTCTAACCACACTTAACATGACTAGGGACAGTCAGACCTTTCATTATTAGGAGTTCATATGCTTCAAAATGCACAGGAAAATTGCCAGCACAGTGATGGACTAAATAATGATAATGTTGAGAAGCAAACACTGACAGTAAGAAAATAATAATAGTTTGCTCTATTATAATGTCTTTTTCTTGAATAATTGAAAGATCTCTGCGTGATTAGAACAGAAGCAGAAAAGTTCTCATTTATACTGCAGTAAGAGACTTATTTCACTTATGTCATTGACACTGTACCTAAATTTTGGAAACCATTGGTCCTGAGGCAAAGGCACAGAGTAGCACTCGGATGGCCAAGGGGACCAGTTACCATCAGACTTGAGTCCTTTCCCTGTCTGCAGACAGTCTGGGACCTTTCTGAGTTTGACACAAGTCCCATGAGAGCTCTGGGAAATAAAACTGAGCTGTTGCCATCCTGCCCCTCTGTCCCCAGAAAAGACCCCAGTAAGACCAGCATCCCACCTGGCAGTTACTGTAGACCCTGGGGGTTCCCATGCACATGCCACCCCCCTGCCTGACCCACTGCTTTCCAGGCCAAATCAGAGCCCAGCCTAAATGAACTTGGGTCTGTCTGTCCCAAATCAAGAAATCTCCGATGTCCCCTCATTTGTTGTCCATCAGGGAATGATTTCAGAGGCACCACTTCCCTGCAAGTTTCTTCCCAGCAAAGGAGGCTATGGCAATATTTTAAAAGGATGAGTGGGATGATGATAGACCATTTAATGTGAAAATGATACTAGGCGAAGTTATGGTGAGGCTGCTACAAGATACGTACAGGAAAGAAATAGCATAATTAATGCTAGTTAGCATGATTTCATGGGAATAGTTCTTGTAAAAGTGATATGGTCCTTTGACTTGATTACAAATTATGCTGATGACGGTAACTGTGCTGATATAATATCCTTAGATTTCAGAGAGGAATCTGATACCATGGGACACTGTGATGAAAAAATGAGCTTTGTACCAAGCCAAGTAAACATATTTTATATTAATTTAAAATGGCTGATGGATCTCGAAGAGTAATTGCAAACAGTGATGACACCGTATATTCAGTGATGCGTGTCTCAGGGTGAGGGATCCTTCAGAATGAGAACTGTCCTTAATCTGAACTTTAACAGCTTCGGGAAGAAAATATAAAATCTTTGCTGACAACACACAAAGTGAGCAGAGCAGTAAGTGATATTGCAGATAAGGGAATTATACTGACTGATCTGGATCACAGTGAAAAACAGATCAATTGTACAACATGCATTTTAATAAAACCATATACATCGTATACCTCGGGAAGAGGAAAGTAGGTCACTCCAAGGGTCATTTCTTTGAAAACAGAAGCTGAGAAGGGCTTAGGGGTTGGGGTGACTGTTCAACAGGGCACAAGCTTTTGGGCAGGTCCAATAAATGAGGTGACTACTAAATCCCTCAAGATGCAGGGAAACAACCTAGCGAGGAGAAGGAGAGGGCAATGCTTCAATACTGGATTTCCACCAAACTGCTGGAAATGGGGTGGTAAAATGGGAAAGTCTCTGCAGGGAGCTATGAGTGTGATTAGAAATCTGAAGGAACCATGACAGTTAGAAGCTCTGGGTTTTTTTTAATTACCCAAAGCAATGTTCAGTGTTAACTCACCGGCAGCAAAGATGGAAATGATAGGAGAAGATACCTAATGGCAGATCACTAGTGCCTCAAGTTCAACAAATTGGACCTAAAAATACAGCACCTGTTTCTAACAGTGAGGACAGAGGACACAGGAATAGATTATCCAATAATATAATTTTTGGCCATTATTTGACATCATGGCACTGTAAATGAGATAGATGTCTTTGTACAAGCTGTGCCCAGGCTTGGCTAGGTGTTATAACCTGTGCCTGAAATTACTGCGGGAAGTCTGGGGGGCTCTGCTGTAGCAAAGGGGGGATTGACACATTGTGCAAGTCTATTTCTGGGTTGAAAATCTGAATTGGCTTCAGCTGGGGAAGTCGCCCATGAGATCAGGAGAGCTAGGGGCCAGGCACAGGCTCTGGATATGCCCCACTGTGGTTTAGGGCAGGGGGTGGCTCGGTTTCCAGGCTCTCTCTAAAGAAGTCACCAGGAAGGTGGTTTCACGTGTAAAGGTGTTGATGGAAACCAAGAGGTATGAAACCTTTTCTTATACGAGGCTATATATGTTGCTGTTCCTGCATGCAGCAGAAATTCAGCCCTTTCCATGGCAAGGTTTGCAGCTAAACTTCTAAAATGAATTTATGATAATAACTTGCCTTTATGTATCCAGGTCTTTAAGTCCTTTCACTTGTCTCAGTGCAAATCAAGAGTGCTTCCAGCAGACCAAATGGCATCAGGCTGGTGTAAGAGCAGAAGCAGCGAGAGAAGAATGAAAGCCCCTGTTAATAATTAATTTAGAGAGGTGTTACAGGATTTGCTCCAGCCTCATGTCGTGTTTTGTTATCTACAAGCCATTGAACATAATTCAGCAGAAGGAAAAAAGCAGGATGCGGGCATCGCCATTGATTGCACTGCTGAAACCTGGATGTCTGTGTCCTGTCACAGGGCTTGTGGGTGGGAGCTGGGTGCAGCGGCATGTGTAACAGAAGTGCAGTGGCTTTGTGCTGTCATGGATTAAAATTGAACAAAAATATTGTCCTGCATAACAGCAAATGGGAAAAAAAAGCTACTTTGACAAAGGCCAAAGCTATATCCAAATAAGCCCTTGATTTGGAAATTATTTGGCATTTTGGTGAACACAGTAAACTTGGTCTTAGAACAACAAAGCTAGACATTGATTAACATCCCAAATTGAAAGATAAAATTAGAAGGAAAAAAAAAAAGGAAAGAAATTGAATAGTCATCAGGAATGGGCCTATACAGAAAAAAAATAAAAAATTGGTCAAGCAGCTTTTCCTGTATAAAAATTAGCTTCATTCATAAATGCACAAAATATAAATCTGGATTTTGAAAGAGCTACATAATTTTGTATTGTACATTGTAGATGAAGCTGCTGCTATACATGCATGAAACCCATATTACTCCTCCGGCTATTTTTCTTCCTCAGCAATGCAAAAATGGTGGGGAAACGCATGTTACATTATTAGCTTGCCAGAAAATTGGACACTAATATAAGAGAAACCAAGAGCTGATATTTTCCATAATCAGATTCACAATTGAATAAAATTTAATTTTTATGGATCAATATCACCTTGTCTTGGTTTCAGAAATGTAGATGGAGAAGAGGAAGAGCTTAATGTCTGCCTACCAGATTTTATTCTCCAAAGCATGAGACAGAGATGGAGACAAATTCACGCAGTGGGGCTGGTGCTTGCAGCAGGGCGCTCAGGCATCTCTGCCTGGACTGTGCAACTGCAGCATCTCCAAAAGCTGTGAATATGGAGAAACCTTCTTGACATAGGAAGGGGAAAAATATATTTTGTGATAGTGTTCTTCCCTCAGAAAGTATTGGTAAATGATGTGCAGCTTGCCTTGTTGATGTACTGGTATTATAACGCTGCGTTCAAACCCGGCAGCCATAGAGGATCTGTAGATGGTCTGACCTTTATTGCTTTTGCATAGCTTCAGAGTGTTGCTCATTGCCCGTGCCATCATTCCAATACCTTAAAAGCTCCTTTTACCTTTTATTTTTACATACGATTTTACACAGAAGTATACAGCCCTGCCTGGGTTGGTGTGTAGGAACTTTACAGCATGCCACAGGAAAAAATAATGCATATTTTTTCAAAATTAGAAAGGCTTCACTGTTTTAATCATGCATACTGATCAGACAGGGGAAGCTGCCTTCGTACACTATGTCTCAATCAGTTATTATTTAAATAAGTAATATTTTTCACAGCTAGAGTTCACGTTCCAAGGACTATGGAGGCCTGAGTTCAGTAAAAGATTTCAGAAATCTTATTTTTTGGTCTATTTTAAGACACTGTGATGTACCCCAGCTGTTTCCAATTAATCATATGATTATGAGAGATAGTTTGGAGTGTATTTTCCAGTAGGATCTGAGATGTCAAGATGACTTCACAGATTGGTCCTGAATTAAAAAATTTCCCTTGAAAAAACATCATCCCATGCATGGGATGCCAACAGATTAGCTCTTCAATTACAAAGTGATTGAGATATAATCATGTGTGAAGTCTTCAATGGTGGTCTGGCTCCTCAAGTAGTGTTAGTAGTTATCCACCTGTCACCATGTGAGGGTTCAGCCTAGTTAATCAAGGATGCACAACAACTTGTTAGCAAAGCATCTGGGTAAGTGATGATATTAAATCTCTTTTTCCTCTCCTGTTTCTCCAAGGTGGTGGTCAATGCTCTCGTGGGAGCCATCCCTTCCATCATGAATGTTCTGCTTGTCTGCCTCATCTTCTGGCTTATCTTTAGCATCATGGGAGTGAACCTGTTTGCTGGGAAGTTTGGGAAATGCATTAACAAGACAGAAGGAGATATGCCTTTAGACTCAAAAATTATTAACAACATGAGTGACTGCATACTGTATAACGTGTCAGGCACATTTTACTGGACAAAAGTTAAAGTTAACTTTGATAATGTTGGTGCTGGGTACCTGGCTCTGCTGCAAGTGGTAAGTGTGACCATCAGAAACTAATGGGCAAATGTTGCTTATTCCCACTGAAATCAACAGTTTAAAGGCTCGGTTAACATCTATGCTTTTCAGAATTTTTCACCCTCACCCATCAGGGAATGCTTTTCCTCAAATGTAAATGAGTCATATTTGGTGTATTAATTTGGCCTAGGGATGTTTATGGCAGCTTCTGGGTTTAGTTTGAATTTCTGGTGCATCACTAATATAGCCCTTTGGGAGGCAATTGGACTGTTCAGGAGAATTAAAGACCAAGACACTGGAACAGGTTGCCCAGAGCAGCTGTGGATGCTCCATCCCTTGAGATGTCCAGGGCCAGGCTGGATGGGGCTTTGAACAACCTGGTCTAGTGGCAGGTGTCCCTGCCCATGGCAGGGGGGTGGGAACTAGATGATCTTTAAGGTCCCTTCCAACCCAAACCATTCTGTGATTCTATGATGCCATGATTCTGCGATTCTATGACCATTTTGTGATATTGTAATCCAGAGCAAAGTTCAGTTCCAGAAACAAAAAGTCATGGCCCAGGAAGGACTGTTCATGCAGACAGAGTGTACTAGCCCCCCTGAAAAGCCTGGAACTTCACTACGCTCTGCTGGGAAAAAATGAAGTTGCAGTGCCTTCGGTTACTCAGCTCAAGTTACTGCATAAAGCTGTAATCACAAAGGAGTCTTAATTTACAGTCCTCTGCTTACCTTCCATGGAGATGTTAGAGACACCTGTGCCTCTCATTCTGGTTCTTCACCTCATTTCCACCTGCTAAACTTCACAAGTCAGACTGAACCTAACTGTGAAACGTGGAGGTGATCAGATTGCTGTGCTCCATACAGCCTGGTGTCTCCAGAAAGGTGGCAAGAGCATATCAGAGAAGAGACTGTTGAGGTTCAAAACCGATGGCAATACTTGATCTATAAAGACAGAACATTCAGCAGCAAATGTAAAACATGGATAAATGAGTTATATGTGCTGAGATTTACTGTGTTGTGATGCAGCACAGCCCGATGGATAGAGCCACAGGAGACTCCATCTTCTTGTCCGAGCTCTGTTGCCAGACTACTGAGTGAATTTAGACAAATTGCTTTGTGTTTCAGTTCCACGTGCCCCTCATGTAAAATAGTGGTAACAATACTTATTTCCATTGTTCCTAACTTGCTCTGAAGCCTAGTGATGGCAAGGGCTGGATACGCACTAGCAATGTTTGTTGTGTTGCATTTTATGTTCATGGAATTAAACAAGTCCCTCGCTACACCCTTGGACAGGGACGTTACTTTCTTGAATTGCCTGTGACGGCATTCCTTGCTTCTGGGATAAAAACTTGCATGCTGGGAGCTCAAGTCAGCTGTCACGTATAGACATTCACCCCTTGCAGTGCAATAGGGTGCTGCCCTGGGTCCCCCCTGCCCTTCTGAGAGGGCGTGAGCCTCCCACAGCTCCCCATCGGATCTGCCAGCCCTACTCCTTCCCATCACACAGGTTTGCTTTCTCCCAGATCTTCCCCACCCCACCCCCCCCCACCCCCCAGTCACAGATGCATGAAATAGCTCCATGAAGTAGCTTTCATTTTTGTAGAAATGCTTATCCTGATCCACTGTGTCCTGGTACACGTACACTGGAGTGTGAGATTTTCTGACCACTGTCCATCGAGCCTTTGCTTTCATACCCTCTGGAAAGCAGAAAGGTTAGAATGGGCACAACCCCTTCTGGTTCTTTCCATGACATAAAGCTGAACTTGCTGAGAGTGAAAGCTTTTATCTTTCGCATGTAATTATGATATCCAGCTCACCCATGCAGGGCAGATTAATTCACTTTGAACGTCTTTAATTAGATTTTCCGTTCTATATAGTGCTTTCTTTTTCTTTTATTTAAACATCCAACGTAGCTGAGCAAAATTTCCCCGGTTTAAAATATTGTGCTTACCTGAAGCTTCCTATCTCCTCCACGACTACATAACAGATGCCTAGTTTGGTGAAAAAATTCCATCAGAACAGTAGTTACTCCTTCATCATTTCTTTTATAAGGCACAGGCTCCAGCATTCTGGAAATCTGCAACTTTTCATAAATGGGTGTTGCTAAGGAATATCCTGAAGCACTGTCTTCTACTGTTCTGCAGCATCAGTTCCTGGGCACATGGCACTGGTGATACTGGTTGCATTCAGCAGGTGGGATTGTCTTCTGTTGGAACCAGTGGTGGCAGAAGAAGCATAACTGGTTGTAAGGTGGATCTCGGCACCTCAGCACATTTATGAAGGGACAGTTTAGTGCTGATATTTTCCAGCTGCCAATGGACTTGATGACCCTGCACGTTTCTTTCAAACCTGTGATCCTGTATTGGGTAGCAGAGAAGTAGTACAAAAGGAATGCCGTAAATGTGGAGTCTGTGCAGGACAAACTTGATTATGGTAGGAAATTAAGGAGTCCCAAAACGTTGTTCAGCTTCTACAGCAGGCACTGACTTCTTCCAGGAGGAAAGGCAGGAGCCAGATGCCATTAGGGGATTGCTTTTAGCTTTCATCCTGCACCTGGAGCTCTTATGTCTAATGCTAATGACAGTCTTAGGCAATAAAGATGACAGGCACAGAGAAGGGGCCCAAACATCTGGATCTCCTTTGCCAGACTCCAGCCAAGGAGTGTCGGTTACAGGTGCTCCTTGCCAAATATCCTCCATATGGGGTTGTGTTTCATGAGCAAACCACCGTGGGAATTGCAGGGGATCAGTTAACAGCTCAGCTCTCCTAAAGAGACAGGCACATCCAGGCATCTTTTTTCAGGCTGAGACAGTGCGCAGCAATGATGAGATAGGCATTTTGGTTACAACCAGCCGGGGTCCAAAACAGGAGCTTTTAAGTGGGACTTGTCTTTTGACTGCTGACTTTTTCTCCTGCTGCAACATACTCTTTAAGTGACTCTGAAGTTACCTTTGAAGGCCTGAATGTGTCTGAAAATCCAAATGGAAATATGTAAAACAAATCTGCCTGCCTAGTATTCTGTCTTCACTTCTACAACATCATTTAAAGAAATTAGAAGTTACTACTATGGAAGCTTTAAGGCTTCCTACTATCCAGAGGCAAACTTTCTGACAATTGGTTGAGAACTACATGAAACTTTCCCCAAATATTCTCTGCTATTTTCCTACCCTGTTTAGGATCCATCACATTCTGACAATGCCACTTTGAATTTATGAGTCTGAGAAAACATTCACATGAGGTGGTCAGTCAAGTTTCAAGCTTCTCCAACTAACAGGTTGTCTCAGAACAGATTACTAAAATAGGAGGTAGCCTCTGCTCACTCTACAAGCAAGAGAAATACCTCATTCACAGGGAAGAAAAGATCATTATTATAATGACTTTTTAATTTGCAAGAAGGATGATTCACTCTTCAGGGGATTGAACACCCTTAACACCCTAATCTGTTAGGAAAAAAATATTGCTACAACCTAGTGCTTCAGTAATGTTTTTTCTATATACCCAGAATTGCTTTGCAGATCACAGCACCTATGTTTTATAAATCTGTATTTGAGCTGAACAAAGAAATAGCCTAAATTTCCGGTAGGAATCTTGCGTTTCCCTTGTGGAATCCTTCCTTTCATGTTATGATCACCTCCAAATATTTTTTTGCAATGTATCTTGAAATTTTGGGAATCTATTGAAGAACACCAAGAAGACAAGTTGTCTCTCCCATACCATCTGGCTTGCTTGGAAAAGTTCTCCTTAGACAGGAATAGACTTACGTCTAATACGTCCTACAGTTCTTTCTCACTCTGGGATGCCAGAGAAGGGATGGGAAGATGACAGAAGCACTCCTAGACCAGTACAGCAATCAGGAGCCACAGAGTTAAATCAGCCTCTCATCCCAGGTTTGAAGTCATGACTGAGCTCATAAATCAGCTACAAAACTGTCATGAGACAGCAGTGTGTGTCTAAAATGAGAGTTACACAATCTCTTGCACTTCTGTAAACTGCAATGCCAGATTCTACTCTCACTGTGGATGAAAAATGTGCAAAAAGTCTGTGCTTCTGAACACACCATAAATTGGTGCACCAGGGTAGATTTCTCCATATGTCCAAAGATCAAAGATCCTGTGTCCAATTCCATGAGGAAGTACTGGTGGAAATTCAAAGGGAGCAGAGGCAGTGCCCTTGGAGCCCACACAGCCCAGCGCAGTGCAGACCTCTGGGGTGCCCTGGTGGGTCCAATGCTCAGTGGTGCCCTCCCCACCAAATCTTAACACAAAGTAGATATAAAACAAATGTTCCGTATAAAATTGCTGCTATGTTAAAATTGAACAAACTGAAAAATATGACAGAAAAGCCAGCAGACAGTGGAGTTAGCATAGCCAACTTACAGACATGTAGTTTGGCTGTACTGCTGGTGCCTGGTTTAGTTTTCAGAAGTTTCTCTCACCAACAGTAGTGCTTAAAGAAGTATTTTGGAAATGCAAAGACCAGGATTTCTACTGTCAAAAGCAGCCATTTTTATTGCGCTAATGCAATCCTCTTCTTGAAAAAAACAAACCAAACAAACAAACAAAACCCAAAAAACCCACAACCAAACAAAAAAAACCAAAACAAACAAAAAAAACCCCTATAACACCCCCCCCCCCCCCCAAAACCCCAAGTAAACTCACAGATATAAAGGCTTGTTGTGTTTTAAGGCTCCAGCTAGTGCCATCCCACCTATCCTCCTCCCCACTAATTTACTGCATTGCAGCTATAACCACCAGTCAAATAACAAAACATAATCCCATCCCAAGATGAGTTTATCAGTAGATAATCTCATCACATGACAGTTTCAGTGGAAAGTGGTGTTTCTTTGGATAGCTTCCAGGCAGGATAATATCACAAACACTCCCATGAAGATTTTGTCACTTCCTTATCCACACTGTAAGTGGTTACTAATTCCAGATAAATAATTTCTTTTCCAGTGTTATATTTCTTTCATTCTCAGTATCTTTTACCCTCTGCAGATGAAGTGTCTAGGGAAGCTTTCCAGAAGCCCCATGGATTTTTAGTTCTCTTACTTCTGGACAACTGGGAAAAACAGAAAATCACAGTACTTCATTCTCTTAATATTTATTTTTGTCAGATCACTTCATCATCCATTACCACTATAAACCACTGTGCCTGGCAGTAGAGTCTCTTGCGTCTGTGGTACACATTGAAGGGTAAAACAGCTACTCAAGAGAAAAGATTTCTTCCCAAGTGGGAGAAAAGTACAGGCTAAGATCATATAGTTTTGTGCCACAGAGAGGATTTCTTGTTTCATCCCACCCTCCCTTCCTGAACGGCACTTGGAGCTGGAAGCTGCAAGTGACTGTAAATGACACCAGAAAGTTTTTCATCAGATTAGAAAGAGAACAGCAAAAAAGTAAAATATTAGAACAGTTAAGGAGGATCAGCATGACAACTTCAAATAATTATTTGTTTCTATAAAACTGCTGATCATTCCTGTAAACACTTTATATCTAAAGTGGCTTTTAAAACACTGTACCATGGAATAGATTTTCCAAAGTGTTCTGATTTGGGTGTTGGGGGGGTGTAATCTCTTTCAACCAGTAGACAAAAATGAATGCAACCTTTCAAACATTATTTTATTTATAGTTGAATGAGAAATACGGTTGACCTCTTGTACAGCATTTTGCTTTAGTTCAGTAGCCTTCAGAGGGAAATGGGAAGGCAGCGTTACCTTCAGGATTTAGTGTAATAGTGGAGAGTGGATAATGGAGCATTTCTAAAACCACTGGATGTACCTAGCTGAACACGAATGCCTGGGCTTCTCCTGGGAACCACTGGCCAAATTCATATTAGCATTATCTGGAATTGCGTGCCTACGTACCAGGAGAAAATTCAACCTAAGTGTCAGTAGGATGCAAAAAAATATTGGGTGTGGGTCTTTCATGGATGCTAGTGTAAATCTGATTACATGAATAAATCCAAAAATGCCTGATTATCTGCTCACACTGGTTTTAAATCCAGGCTAAATCTAAATGGGTCAGAAGTCAAATGAGAAACAACCCCAGAGAACGAATATAAAGGCAACGTGGCTTAGGCCAGGGTCAGACCCAATGCCAGGTGTGTTTGGCATCAGGCTGCACCTGACGAGATGCACATAGTGAGAGCAGAAAGTCATGATTTTGCTACAGAATAGTAAAAAATCACTTCTGTGTATTTCTCCTAGGAGTGTTGCCACTACCCTTCCTGCATTGCAGGTTCCAGTCAGAGACACTGACTTCTGTAGAATCCCTCCTTGTTTAAATAATTAAAAAAAATAAAAAAAATAAAAAACCTTGATGTAAAAAAAAAAATCAGATCTGAACAGTAAAGCAGATTGTTTCCAGGTCCGGGCTCACAGCAGGTGCTGATTGCCTTTGCTCCCTTCCAGTCAGCTGTGATTTATGCAGCTCCCTGGGCTTTAACTTTGCCTTGATTTACCCTGTTTTAAAAGAGGGCAGAATCCAACCTTCAGTGGGATCCTACAGTGCAGTTGCTGCCTGTCAGCCTGGACAAGCACTATGGATGGGATGCGTGTCAGCTGGTCCGAGACTTGTGCAGGAGAGCACTCCGAGTTGTCCTGTGTAGTCTTATTTCTTCATTACTTGAAATTCTTAAGGTCAAAACTTCCAAAGATTTAATGGCCATCTTTTTTCTCCTTTTCAAAATCTCTTTCAAAAACCTCTAGTTTACCCCTACAAGGCAAGAAAATCAGAAAACATGAATAAGAGAATCTAGGAGAAAGCCATTTTGGAATGATTTTAAACACCTAGATGATCATAAACTCAGGGATACATACTGCTTTAAAAGAGAGGCAATTCCTTAACTGTGAAGAACATGCTCAACGTTGCATTTTTAAAACTCATCACAGAAATGATATAATCATTTAAATATACACTTATTTAATATGCTTAATTATGCATTTCGTTTTTTTTCTTTCAGGCCACATTTAAAGGTTGGATGGATATTATGTATGCAGCAGTGGATTCACGAGAGGTAAGTCACTACAAGGAAACTAATCATTTCCTTCCCCGTTGACCTTTGCAGCATTTGTGGTGTCTGACAACAAAAAAAATACATGCAGGTTACAAGTCCCTGTCTTTCTCTGGTTAAGAAAGTTGCAGACCTTGATTTTTTGCAGCTGCTACTAAGGCATCACAACGCTCAGCTTAAAACAAATGTAGCCCTCAGTTCTTGCACAACTGATTTATCTATTCATACTGCAAAACTCCCAACACAGAGAGGTACCTCCAAGGTGAGACTGTCTCCCAAAACCCTAAATTTTCCCCTCTGTTCCTTCCAGTCTCCCTGTTGACTGCCGTATTTTCTCAGGTTCTAACTTTTGATGATAGAACCTGTTTAAAAGTGGTGGGTTTAGATTACATTCCCCTTGTAACCCAAATACTCAGCCCTCCCTATGTCTTCACCATGAGTAAGTTTGTTCCCTGCAACCGGCAGCTCCAGTCAAGGAGGGTGGGGGAGCTCCTGGCAGGGAAAGGGGCTGAGCTGGCTTGAGATGTGCTGGAGATCTGGGTGCTGGTGACCGCCCAGGTCTCACCTGCCTCCTGTGCAGCTTTCTGGTTTCCTAAAGACAAAAAAAAAGGCATTTCCCTTGCTACTGCTGCATCACACGTGGTTTGTTTATTTTTTTATCAAAGGATCTGTTGTCTCCTTTCCCCCTTTTAGTAATATTAAAGGAAAAAGATCACACTTACTCTTAATTTTTGAGGTAGCTATCTGGTACTGCTGATTTGACAGGCTGAACTGAGTAACAGGGAGTCAAGCCCTAAACAGAGGACTAGGGGGTAGAAAAACCTCATGGTATCATAGGGGCAGGGAAGCACCTTTGCATAACATAGCTCATGATGTTGATTTATGCTTGTAGTACATGTACACATGTGTGTATCCTCCCTGCTGCTGAATGAAACTCATGGGTTACACGTGAGAAAATACAGCGTTTAGGGAAATGTGAGCTTCTGGCAGTTCGGTTAGATACCTGGAGCTGCTGGGGCAAATCTCAGCATTTTTGCCAAATGTGGTTCATGTGATTTGAGATTACTGGACTGCATTGCTCAGTTCTTCAGCAAGAGATCTTATTCATTTCCACCCTCCATAAAAGAAAAATCGTACTTCTAAATGCAGTGTTTTTCAGTAGCTTTTAGCTATACTGTGATCATACTTCTGTTTTTGTAAGTACCATTGGCTCATATGAGATTAGGGGTAATCAGAAAATTGATTCTTTTCCCCTTCTGGGATCAGACTGAGAACATTTTAATGGATTTATTCTGAAGTTGCACTTTCTGGAGCAGTGTGATGGCTGTGACAGTGTTGTGAAATGCAGCCGAATTGACCGTGGCATTGCAGATGCCAGTAGTAAACTTCAGAGACCGAGGAGCGCTGACTCTGCTAGTGGGAGTTACGCTATTTTTTCTGTTTCATAATCTTTAGTGCCAATGAGCAGTTTTCTTTGAACTGCATGAGTATTTTGATGTGTGCAGAGATGCCGTCATTTTCACATTTTCCCTTTTCCCTTTTCCCTTTGCAGTGTGAGGAGCAGCCTGAATGGGAATGTAATTTATACATGTACCTGTACTTCGTGATTTTCATCATCTTCGGGTCTTTCTTCACATTGAACCTTTTCATTGGTGTCATCATTGACAATTTCAACCAACAAAAGAAGAAGATAAGTAGTGCACATGCTACACATCCACTTGGGATTGCTGCAGAGACCGGGGCAAGGCACAGATTTCCAAGCAGTGGCTTTACCACCTTAGTCTCGAGATTAGCATTGACAGAAGAGGCACAGAAACCACCTTGCAGGACTTTTCCAGAAGCACAGTTGTAGCAGCCCCTGATGCCCCCATAGGATGAGCATCCTGAAAATACAGGCTGGGGGATTGCATTCCCCACAGAAATCAGGGAAGCAGCTCCATGCAGACGGGATCCCTGGTAGAGACTGCCACAGGGGCACAGAGCACCCTGGTGTCCCCCCGACACAAACACCGCTGTCCCTCAGAGCAGCCCAGCGTGTTCCCCTCAGTCCATCGCCTGCCTGCCCCAGGGTGCAGCCAGGGTCAGGGAGGAGCAGCCTGGCTTGAGAGCTCTGTTTCTCACTGCTTTGTAGGCTTTAAACAACGGGCTGAGGTTCTTGTGTTTTCCTTTCTCACCTTCCTCAAGTGCAGGCAGAATCTGAGTCTTACTCCTCCTTGGCTGACTGCACTGCTCTGTGCCTCATGCCCATTGCCTCCACGCTGTAGGCAGCTCCTAGTGCTGCATCCCATAATGCCCCTATTAACTTCAGTAGGCAACTCAGCCCCACGCAGCCGCTCATCACTCCTGCCATGTCAGGATGGGGGAGAGAGTGAGAAAAGTAGAAGTGAGACAGCTCCTGTATTGGGATAAAGACAGTTTAACAGCTAAAGCAAAAACCACATGTGCGAGCAAAGCAGAACAAGGAATTCATTCATCACTTCCCACGGCAAGCAGGTGCTCAGCCACCCCCAGGACAGCCGGGCTCCAGCACCAGTAACGGGGACTGGGGAAGACAAATGCCATCACTCCAAACATCCCCTCTCTTCCTTCTTCTTCCCCAGCATTATGTGCTGAGCATGACGTAGTATGGTATGGAATGTCCCCTTGGTCAGTGGGGGGCAGCTGTCCCACCCGTGTCCCCTCCCAGCTCCTTGTGCCCCCCAGCCAGCGCTGGTGGGGTGGGGTGAGGAGCAGAAAAGCCCTCGGCTCTATGTGAGGCTGCTGGGCAATAACAAAAACATCTCTCTGTTATCAACGCTGTTTTCAGCACAAATCCAAAACATAACCCCATACCAGCTACTACAAAGAAAATTAACTCCATCCCAGGCAAGGAAGGATACCTTCTTAGATATTTTGGTGAAAGCTACATGAAAAGGGAAAGAAGAAAATAGAAGAGAATGCATCCCTGAACTTTGGATGAGGGCGGTGGAGCTCTTTTCATCAAAAATAATGTCTTTGTTCTCACCCTATACTTAGGTGGCCAAGACATCTTTATGACAGAAGAACAGAAAAAGTATTATAATGCAATGAAAAAGCTGGGATCTAAGAAACCTCAAAAGCCAATCCCAAGGCCACTGGTAAGAATGGCATAATTCGGTTCAACTTTGTGTAATAGCTGAATATGTATTTAATAGATTAAATGCAATTCAACTTCCCAGTGTAGGAGCAGTGATCACTGCCAGATGAAAGCCACTTAGTATTTACATGTTTAGATTTTGGACAGTATTTGCAAGTCCAGTCTCCTGTGCCACAAAATTCCCACTGTTCTGAAATATTGACTGGAATTGCAATTTCCATATGCCCATGGCCGCATGCCTGCATTGAATCAATTCATGGCACCAGTCCAGGGTGTTTCTTCAGTAGTTTCAAGATGCATTAGGAGTAAATGGGTTTGAAAACCCTATCATACAACCATTGGTCATCATCTTTAAGCTTATGAAGTTCCGATCAGAAGTAGTATATTGTCTATTTTCCTCTGCTTTCTGATCAATCAGGAGACAATGATGTCATCATTTTGACATGGTTCAAATTCCCTAACTAAACATTTTCCTCCCCTCCAGAACAAATATCAAGGTTTTATTTTTGATGTTGTCTCAAAACAAGCCTTTGATGTCTCCATCATGATCCTCATCTGCCTTAACATGGTTACCATGATGGTGGAAACGGATGACCAAAGTCAAGAAAAAGTGAACATCCTCCATAAAATTAACATGCTTTTTGTTGCCATCTTCACTGGGGAGTGCATCATCAAAATGCTGGCACTGCGACACTACTACTTCACCAACGGCTGGAACATATTTGACTTTGTTGTCGTGATTCTGTCTATCGTAGGTAGGTAAACCTGCATTTTCACCCAAACTCCAAAGTTTAAAAGTCAGACATAAAATTAATTAAACAAAGTTAAAGGCTCTGTGCAATAATATACACTTTCAGTTCAGAGAATTGGATCTTAAGCATATTTTTTTAGTATGCAATTACTGCCTAACAATAACTTGTGTAATCAGCAAAATTATGAGATTTATCGTAACACAGTTTGGTTTCAACGTACGCTTAATGGTTCATAGTGATAAAACATCATTCAGAACTGGCACCGTACACTTAACCCTGGTTCTGCATAACAGCCAAAGACAGAGAAGTAAAAAAGCCACATGAAAAGGACACGTGCATTGTTGTTGTTGTGCTATTTACTTTCTATTAAAACAGTATGAAATAGTCCTTCAGGGCAGGTTTGGGCAGGTGCCGTGAGTCTGTCTGTTCTCAGCCCTGTTGTTACTAGAGCTCCACACCCCCATATGTCCAAGGGAAGAAACAGAAAGACACCATTTTATTGTTAATTTGTGTCTTTTGCTGCTCTGCAGCCCCAACCAGAGATTGTAAGTTAGGTGTTACTCTGTACAGGTCAAATGTGAATTTGAAATCCTGCCAAAAGAGCTTTCATTTACTTTGGAAATAAAGTAGTAACTGGAAGATGATCAACTGATCCAGAGAGCAGAAGGAACTCAGAAATTCAGCTCTTCAAAAAAAGTTTCCATTTTGAAGGAGGGAATAGGTGAATGAAAAGGTGTCATGTTAAGAACACAGAGCCATCTTCTCACTGACTGATGCTCCTGTTGCTCTGAACCCTGTCTGGTGGACCAGAGAACCTGCAAGATCCCAGTGCAGGAGATCTCTGGTGCCCACAGAGCAGCCTGTGCTTTGGGGACTTTGGACCGCCTGGATTTCACAGATTTGGGTCACCCATGGAACATCACTGCCATGCAGCTGCCATGAGAACCTTGGTGCTGGGTGCTCTGGATATGCCCACTACAGCCAGTTAACCAGACCTGTCACATTGGCCATTGTGCTGCCGCGTGATCAGCCAGGTTGTTTGGTGTCAGAGGACTTGGGCCATGCCAGTGAGACCTGTCCCAGGCTGGGCTGGGAGATGTGAGCTCAGCGCAGCTCAGTGCAGCCAGGGATTGCTGTCATTAAACAATCCACCAAGCTGCTCTGTTTCTGCAGGAAGAGTTCAGCTACAGGGATGCAAGCTCTTTTCCTTGCAAGTACAATCTTAGCCCTTAATTCCCTCCCAGCCCATCAGGCAAATGGGAAAAATTAATAAGCAACCAATCAACCAAGCAGCTTTCCAGTAGAAACCTGCGCTTTTGTGGTGCTGGCTCAGAAAAACGAGCCCAGCACAACAGCTCTTCAGTGCTGACTTGCTAACACTTCACAGACAGAAATACTGTCATATCAGAAAAATTCTGACCAGCCGCACTCAAGATAAATCGCTCAGGTGGGTCATGGCTGAAAGCTGCAGATATCTGTGTCCTGTCTGAGTTGATCCTGGTTTCTCATTCCCAGTAGACAAGCTTTCCCTTAATAAAACTGTCACTACCACTGACATCTTTGCTCACAGCCTCAAGAAAGTTTGCATAGATTAAATAGGCATGAAAACACTAATGACAATGCCATTCCCTTTATCATGGTTCTTCCAGTCCAGAGAATTTTTCATTGATTTTGTCCATAATCCTACTGATTGCTTTAAAGAGGAGCCTGGCATTATTTCCCATGTACTAACTCACTGCGTGTCTCTTTTCTTTCCAAGGCACCGTACTTTCTGACATCATCCAGAAATATTTCTTCTCTCCCACACTCTTCAGAGTCATTCGCTTGGCTCGGATTGGCCGGATCCTAAGACTCATCCGGGGAGCCAAAGGAATTCGAACTCTCCTGTTTGCCTTAATGATGTCCCTACCTGCTCTGTTCAACATTGGCCTCTTGCTTTTTCTGGTCATGTTCATTTATGCCATTTTTGGCATGGCTAACTTTGCCTATGTGAAGAAGGAGCATGGGATTGATGACATGTTCAACTTCCAAACCTTTGCTAACAGCATGCTCTGTCTCTTCCAAATCACCACGTCAGCTGGCTGGGATGGTCTTCTCAACCCTATTTTAAACACCGGACCACCATATTGTGACCCAAACCTTCCAAATGCAAATGGTTCAAAGGGAGACTGCGGAAGCCCTGCCGTAGGGATTTTATTCTTTGTTACTTATATCATTATATCATTTCTCATTGTTGTAAACATGTATATAGCCATTATTTTAGAGAACTTCAGTGTAGCCACTGAGGAAAGTACAGAGCCTCTAAGTGAGGATGATTTTGATATGTTCTATGAAATCTGGGAGAAGTTTGACCCTGAAGCCACTCAGTTTATTGAGTATTCTGCACTTTCAGACTTTGCAGACGCGCTGTCAGAACCTTTGCGCATAGCGAAACCAAACAAAATCAAACTCATAGCAATGGACCTGCCCATGGTCAGTGGAGACAGGATCCACTGCTTGGATATTTTGTTTGCTTTTACCAAAAGGGTGCTAGGAGAATCCGGAGAGATGGATGCCCTTAAGATACAGATGGAAGAGAAGTTCATGGCAGCGAATCCGTCTAAGATCTCTTACGAACCGATTACAACAACTCTCAGGCGGAAACAAGAAGAGGTCTCTGCTATCGTCATCCAGCGAGCCTACAGGAGACATTTGTTTCGGCGCTCCATGAAGCAGGCATCTTACTTGTATCGGCACAGAACTTTTGACGGCAGCATCCTCGAGGACGATGCACCCGAGAAGGAGGGTCTTATTGCGTTCATGATGAACGAAAACTATGGCAGGCCAATAGACAAATCAGAAACTCTGTCCTCCACATCTTTCCCTCCATCCTACGACAGCGTCACCAGAGGTACGAGTGATAATCTCCAGCTGAAGATGACGGACTCGAGCAAAAGCGATGAGGCTATAGATTGTCTCTTCTCACCAGACAAGGATAAAGAATCAATTGTTTAAATGTTTGCTTAGAATGCTTTAAAATATTGTTTACAGAATGTAATGCTGTAACTACACAATGATTGAAGCAGCCTTCTTATTAAAAATTAGTTGCAAAAGAAACAGTGGAGTTTTTACCCTTAACTACAGGAGTCTAATAAGTCATATAACCTTTGACCCTGCTCTTTTTGACTTGGCTCAATATTTATATTTATATATGCACAGGAAGGATCTTTGCAGGGTCATAGCTGTTATATCAATGGTGTGAATAAGAATATGCTAGACTGTAAAACAGTAAACACAGTGTATATCTATCCACAGATAAAGCCTGGCTGTATACATTCATTTAAGGTCTTACTCATATTAGTGTGTTTACTTATGGCGATGTATGACCTTGCATTCTAAAAAGAAAAAAAAAAATCACAGCTGCTGTAGCAAAATGTAACACTTACTGTATATGTTGTGAATGGTCTTTCATAAATTTATTATATTTGATATTTTTTTACTTAAAAAAAAAAAAGTCTCTTTTTCCATGGAGATTAATGATCCTTACACTCTTCATGATGAACTCTGAGTCAAGGTAATAGGAACTTGCGGGATCCCCATCGCTTGAAGAGGAAAGTTGTTGCAAAGTAAACTATCAAATTAGCAGCATTTTAACTGTCTATTACACTAAGCCCTCCCTCTTGGGACTTGCAACTGCTCATCAGCAGAAACACAAAAACCTAGAGAAGGAAATAATGTCAAAATCATGAGAGAAATGGCTTGTTCTATCCTTCAGGAAACTAGACAGTAATGGATTCTGTTTGTAAAACTGTTAATAAAAGCACTCATTTTTTAGTATGTTTCAAGAATCTGCTTTGAATACCACAATCAAACTCGCCATAGAAGTAGCGCATCACGTTTGTGTGTAGTGCTCCAAAGCAAAGTTTCTGTTAAGGTAGTGGGATAGGTGATGTTTTCCCCAGGAACACTGAGCTAAGCAGCCTTATTGGAAACTCTGTGCATCAGTATTACTCCAAAAATACTACTACTACTACTACTAATAATAATAATAATAATAACAACAACACCAATTGGACTATGCAGAAGGGCTGCGACAGTC
This sequence comes from Falco biarmicus, assembly GCF_023638135.1. Classification (NCBI taxonomy): domain Eukaryota; kingdom Metazoa; phylum Chordata; class Aves; order Falconiformes; family Falconidae; genus Falco; species Falco biarmicus. Next base: position 55,996,082 of record NC_079291.1, on the reverse strand, counting down.
TGCTCAGGAAGGTGGGAGGAGAATTTCCTCTGGATCTGTATATAAATTTTGAGGTTTTGAATCCTTTCTACTCAATGTCCATCTTTCATTATCTCAGATGGTACAATTAGATTACCGGGGAAGGACAAGAAGTACAGGAACCGATAAAAAGAATCTACTAGAAAATAGATATATCCTCATTCCTGTAGGCAAAGTAATATTTATGGTTGATGTGTCCATCAGCTTCAGGCCAAAGAAATGACAACAGGGTGAAAGGTAGATGTGTGGCTGTAGAAAAGTATTAGAGGTTTTATGTCCTAACATAGACTCATATTTATTATTAAACTTTCAGCCTCCATAGAATGTGAGAAAGTATTTATGGAATATAGAGACAAGTCCATCATTACAGACTTTCTTTTTCACCTTCAGACTGATTGTACTTGGGTTTGGTTGGACTTCATGGAAAATCTTGAGATTTCTGTAATGAGCCATTGCACTTTAAGGAAGAGTAATTGTGCTTTTCACCTTGGAGAAGCAAAGATATCAAGAATGTATTTAAGGTGTATTGTCATTGACATTTAGTTGCATCCCAGGTTGTAAAGGAGTCAAAATCCACACGGAGTTGGCAACAAGAATTAAAGCGACATGTTACAGTCAAGTTTATCTATGGCCATTGTTATCTGTCCCCTAACCAAGTCAGAATATGTAAACACAACATGTCAAAAGGATGCCGATGTATCTGTGTAAATATGGGCTAATATATTCTCTCCATTCATTGAGAGGTGTCTCAGGCATTCACTTGAGAGTGGTCTATCGGATAATTCAGAGGATTTGCCATCAGGATTCCTGGGGTCTATTCCTGATTCTTACTACATGATTTTTAGGCAAATAATTTAACCTATCTGTGCCTCAGTTTACCCATCTGTAAAATGGGGGTAATAATACTTACCTACCTCACAGGGGTGTTGTAAGACTTTCTGGTTGCAAAGTGCTATAAGGGAACGAACCGTACTATATAAGTATTATTATAATCATGCTCTCTTGCCCTTTTAACCCCATGTCTATGGTGTACAACATAGGGCTGTTCCTCTGGGCATTTTGTTGCCTTTAAATCTTGTATGTAATTAGATTCTAACTTAAGGGAACTACTCTTTGTTCCTTACAGTGAAAACACTCTTTATTCTTTCCTCCCTCCCCACCCCTAACCCCTCTCAACAAACAAAATTACTCAAGGCTTCTCAAATTAGAGAAACTTTATACAGATTCCCTGTGTATTTACGCTGTAATGTTATTCTGACTGTACATATCACCCAGAAAGAGTATGTGATTTTTATATTTATATGCATATATATATATATACACACACATACGTATATCTATACATATATATGTATCTTGTGAGTTTATAGAGTGGCTGACACTCAGAGGACACAACTTACTGATTCAAATGTTTTCTTCTCAATGGGATTTATTGATCATTAGCAACAAGCTGCTGCCTATAATGAAACTGTTTAATTAGAAAATAGTACATTCATTACTTGCTGAACGAGCATTTATTGGCTGACAACTGGTAAAATTATTTTCCTTTCAAAGCTTTAGAATAAAAAAAGAGGGGGAAATACTAAGAAAAAGGAGCATTTCTTATGTGATTTTTTCACATACAATATGAACTGTTCAAAACCCAAGGAAAAAGCCAGCCAGCACTCAGCAGTGCAGTGTTGGTGATGCTGTTTTAAAATATTTTGATTATTTTCAACTTATATTAGAAAATATTCAACAAGAGTCAGGCCCAGTAACGGTCGGGATGTAATGGGACAATTAGCTGGTCACTGATAATATCAGAGAAGAGCTTTTCCTCTGGTCATTTCACCCTTGCATCGAACATTTCATCGTCATTGCTGTGACACCCTACAGTACTGATGCAATTACAAACAATTCTGGTTTCTACCCAAAACCTGTAAAAAAAAAAAAATCATAATGCAAAAAAACCCCACCAAACTGAAAGAGGGTCTTAACTATAGATGTTTACAGTGCAACTTTCTAAAACTGAATTGTAAATTACTTTCAAGACCTTTGTAACTGGAAGGTTGGGTTTCAATTGGGTTTTCTGTTGTTTTGTGGCACATTTCTTTAGAACTGAAGAGGGAACGGTGTCTTTGTATAGTATGCAGGGCTCCCTTCGAAAACGTCTGATAACCTCAGCTGCAGATCTTTATTACTGGAGATGCTGATCTGAATCTAGCAATGACACAACCTCCCAGTGCAGTGATTTAAAGACACTAACTCAGTAGTTGGCCCACACTGTCTATAAGCATGGTGAGTGCTACCATTTTTTTCTGTTGATTTGTTCGATGAAGGCTACCACATGAATCACTCAAGCTGCAAAAAGAGCAAGGAAAATATCAGCCAATATCACAGGACATATTAAGCTGTTTGTACCTGGAAAAATTCAAGTTTATTATGTTTCTTTATTAAATAAATAAGGATAACAAATATTTTCTGTGCCTTTTTTTAAATTTTATTTTATTTTATTTTATCAACATATATCTTATTTCTCTGAGACTTTCTCAGCACATTTGTTTGGGAAATGCAGGCTGACTTTTGTTAGAAGGCTTGTCAGAGGAAACTCCTCCAGTTCAGCGTGCGTTGTAAGGCTAACTACAGGGCATTAAAGGCTTGAGCCAAAGCTTGTTGAAATCAATGGAGAATTTCTGGGTACTTCAGATGAATTTGAAGCAGACCTGAAAACTTCTCTTCAAGCAGAGTAATTTATAGGATGAGCCCATCATTGATATTTTAACCCATTCTGCCCGGAAGGATTAGCTAGAAGAAGAAGGGTTTTACTGGAAATACGGGATCCTACCTTGAGATTAAAAAATAAATATATAAAACAAATATTTGCTTAATGGTAATATGGATGTCTTTCCAGCTGAATTATATTAATTTGCATTTTGGTTATTATTATATTAGCTATATGTTAAAATTCATACTAAACAAAGAGTACTATCCTTCCCAACGCATGTATGCCTTGATCCTGGGAGGAGCTTCAGAAGGGTGGGGGACAACCTTTAGCTGTTATCAGCATTGATAGAATCAGCCTTATCTTCGCCCAGGCTAGCACTGATTTGGTTACCCTATTTCAGTGCTCTGATTTCTATTTAAATGTGGGAGGTTCCTAATCATACTAAAACAGGAAAAAAAAAAAAAGAAAAAAAAAAAAGAGAGCTGGTTTAAACGGCCATGAAAGTCCACTCAGTCCTTTGAATTAGTTTAATAAAATCAGTTTATAATAATGTTTTACATTAACCTGGGGCAGTCTGACTTGTGGAAAATACTTTTTTTTTTAATAAGGATTTGCTCAAATGTATCATATAATAATATGACTTCTGAGTAATCGTGTATGTAGAATAAATCTGAAAAGTTTTCAGCAAGATATTTTTGGTTGGAAGGAGCAGTTTGCTGAGATGAGAACTCTGTGGAGCCTTGTCTGGTTAGTTAAGGGAATACCTGGTTAGAATTTGTGGTCGAAATTCCCATGGGAAGGAAATTCAGGGTCATAATCCTTGCTATAAAATTTTCCATGCCTAGATTTTTACCAGAATGACCTAACTCCTATATGTGTGTTCCCATCACTGTGCTAGGGGCTGCTTTGGGTTGCAGGACTCGCCTCATTTTCATGCAGAACTTGGGGGAGTTTCTGAAGGCTTTCAGATTTTCCGTTTTTCATGATGAAATTTTAAAAAACTTTTGCCAATGGGATTTCTTGTTTTCCAGCCCTAGCAAGGAACCTAGAGGACTAGCTCCTCAGTAAATCCAAATTTGTGCATGTTGTTTGGGGTTTTTTTAGTCCATGAAATTATATTGATTTTGCAAAGCCACAAATCTATTAAATCAAGCCAATGCGAAATCAGTGAGATCAGTCATGGCCTGCAATTTCCACATTCACCTTGAGATCTATTTTTAGTGGTTTCAGTTCATTCTTTTGATGCAAGTGGTCTTACTAAATAACCAGGACCACTTTGGAAACTAGTCTGGGTTAAGGCAGACAGTTACAGCAGCACAGGCAAACCAAGGCAGTTTTCTTAGGAAAAGCCACACATTAGCAGCTTGCTTTACAGAGGATTTTTGCAATCATCAAAAGATGATGTAGGAAGAGGAGAAATAAAAAATAAATGCTTTGCAGTGTGAAGCCTCCACCGGGCTCTAGTATCAAAGGACACCCATGTAGAATGACAGTGCTGTGTTTCTGACAACAGCAATGCATTTTTCTGCTGCTGGGGTGCTGAGACAAGAGCAGAGCAGGCTTTAAAAAGAGAGAAAACAGACAGGACCACAGAAAAAAAAGAAAAAGAAAAAAAAGAAAAAAAAAGAACAAAACAAAATCGACCCCAAATGCCTGGAAAACGGCTGCTTCTTCATGTCAATTCTCCCAGCCAGCTGTGAAAGACTGGCTGCGCCGTGTGAAGAACAAACATGGAAATCCTTCTGAGTGTTTACATATTGCAAAGAAATAGCAGCCGTGTCAAAGGGAAAGCATGTGAAAGCAAATAGTCCGAGGGGAATAGCTATTGGCAGCGAGTGAAAAAATGCTTCAGAGTCAAACGTCACTGATAACCCCACGAGGGCTGGAGGTGTTGGGCTGCAGTGCGAGTATGGGTTTGTCAGCACCTCCGCCAGAGCTATTTTAGCCAGCTGACAAACAGAGCTTTGAGCAGCTCCTGGCCCACATGCTTTTGCCACGGCAAAGTTTCTGAGACCGCTGCTGCAGCTGCTGTCCCCGGAGTCTCGTTGCTTTATGCTGGGTAGCGAGTCCCTGCCAGGCCAGGGCATCAGCAGGTCCGTTTTTCCTCTAGAGAATAACTACATGGAACACTGCACAGTCCCAGAAACCACCATCCAGTGATCAAACATCATTGGAGTGGCTTGAAAAGTGAGATTTTAATTCAAAAGGAACATCTCTTGGTTTGGTGTATTTTTTGGTTGTTTTGTTTTTTAATTATTTTATTTTTATTTCCCAAAAATGTCAAGGGTATGTCCTGGCCATATTCTCAAGCAATCTGCTTTTCTAAAAACTCTATTAGGAAAAAACCAAACCTGGGGCTTTAAGAGAAAAACACCAAAGACTGAGACAGTTATGATAAAAGCATGCAAAGTGGTCCTAAAATGAGTTAAAATGCTGTAATCTGTTAAAACATGACTTGAACTATATACCTGTGTTTTCTGTGAAACCCCAGTTACTCTAAAGCCAAAGGGAATTTAGCAATTGCCCTGCAGGGAGCCAGGTTTCCAACCCTTTTTTTCCATATACACTGTCCCAGTTGCTCACATTTGTCTTAGTTTTTAATCTTCCCAAACCTGCAGACCAAGCACAGATAAAATAATTTTCATCTTTAGCTCAGGGACAAGCTGTGCAGGTGATAAAGATTTCTACAGAGCATACAAACCTGGAGTCACTGAAGTTTTTACTTTTTTGAGGACCAGCTAAGTTCTACTAGGAAGAAACCCAGAGCATGGTTTGTCTTCATGATGTCCGAGAAGGAGAAAAACTCACTGCATCACACAGGGTTGTTTTTTTAGAATCTACTCGTGCAATTGCAGCCCAGGCATAATGAAAAGTGGACCCAAAGCTCAAAGCTGTCTCGCTTAGAGACAAAACCACATTACAGCTGCAGATCTGTTCACCCCCTTCCTTCAGAAGATCTGCAGAACTGCTGCAGGAGCACAGGTACTACTCCAAACCTGCTCCAAGTGGACATGGAAATGCTGCAGGCTGAGCTAAAGAGCTTCAGGTTAAGCAAAGCTTGCATTCCTGCTTTGGAGCAGACACCACAAGAAACCTACACCCCCCCTGTCAGCTCTGCACCTTTATAGCACACAGGATGATGCTCCCCATCCTATAGCTGTTTCCCAGTTTGCACCTGAGTGGGGCAAGGTCTGAAGGGAGAGATAAATCCCCAGGGCATGCCTAGGGCTGCTCTCCTTCCCAGGCTGGTGCAAAGGGCTGCCTTTTCTCACAACAGAGCATGGCAGTGCTTGAACAGTACCCCTGTCAGTTCTGAAATGCATTTTTTTGGTCTTGAAGGAATTTAATATTCTCTTTTTTTTACTGAGTTGGAGACTGCAGACCACAACTTGCAGTCACAGCCATGTTTAACTTTACAGAGGAATGGACATTACTTACACCTGTCCTTGCCTTACCCCACAGGCCAAGCAAGGTGGAGAAAGAGCTAGGCAGCTTTAAACAAGCTCTTTTCTCTTACTATGGGACTGAAGGGATGGTCTGGGGCTTAGCTGGGTTTGTTGTGGGCTCTGGAATTAGTGTGAAGTTTGTTAGAAGGACTTTGATGGAAGTAGAAGAGAAAGAGGTAGGTCCTCCTGAGCCTGTGACAACGTCAGGGGCTGTGGTTTGAAGGTGGGGTGCTCTTGAGGTTGCAGGAGGAGGTCTGTAGCTGTGTGAAGTGCTTCAGCAGTGCTGTGCTGAGGTGCTGCAGATCTGCAGGGTCTTCTCCAAAGCCTGTGGTTGAAATGGGGTGAAGATAGCTGTTACCCTTGAACAGCAGGAAAAGAGAGCCCATAACCCAGAAGGGTAAGACTGATGGTGATACCAGCCCTCAAAGGAGGGCAGGAGCCTGTGAGGGCTCACAGCATCCATTGCCCCTGCCTGTGTCTGTCCCCCCGGTCTGTTTCAGTCTGCTTTGATTTGGGGGGGTGGGGGTGGGGAGTCTCAAAGATAAGTCAATTCCTATGAATTCTGCAAAAATAAGTAGTTGGGGAGATATCCACTCTAAGGCTTCAGCAAGCAGGAAAGGTTGTAAAAAGAGCTCAGGTCATAAGGAAAGATAAAACATGCCCATAGAGAGAGCAGATCTTATAAATGCCTCAATTTGTAGGGGGAACAATTCATTTACACTTGCTTAACCACCAGGGACCATCAATTCCATGGCATGAAACACAGGAAATCTGATGTTCTGGTGCCTTGAGATTTGTTTGGCTTGCCTTCACTATCAAACGGGAAGATGCTTGAGACAGAAGCTATTGTACTTTGCGTTTTCCACAAGGAGCTGGGAGGATGGCTGTGCACCTTAGAAGTAAGATCAGCCCTGTACCTCTCTCTCTTGCCGACAGTGCTTCTCATCAAAAGTTTAAGGAGTTAAGAAAATATGGGGAGAAGTAAGGTGGGGGGTAGGAGTATAGAAGCACCTTGATTTGCTTTGGTACAAGCAGCTCTTGAGCAGCGCGGTGGGTGGGTGAGGGGGTAAGCTCAGTGGTGGTGACACAGGCACAAATCGCTTGCAACGGGCGACACTCATCTCTCTCAATAGCATCAGCAGTGATGCGGACTTGCAAGCAGCTCAGGGTGGCGTGCAGTGCCACGACGGATGCCTCTGTGTGTGCACAGCACAGATAACTGGTTATCTGCATGGCTGGTGCTCCAGCATTCGTGTATCCCCATAGAAATATTGCAGGATTTAGCTGGGCAGGCTCTCCAGACTGGGGGATTCAGGGCACAAAAGGCTGCCCTGCCTGTCCTCTCCAGGCAGCAGGGAGGTGCTGAGGGCAGCGGTCTGGATGCGCTCCTGCCCCTGGGGCTCCAGCAGTCAGGTTCACCTCCCACAAAGTGTATCACAAAGCACTGTGATACAGTAAGCCAAAAGAGACGATTTGGTAGGCTAGAAAATATGTCCACTGAAAATAAGATCCTTTTTCATTATTTTCTTGTTAAAACTCAGGGCTGTGTTGGGGAACTTGGATTCGAGTCCTATTTATCCTCATTGTCAGAGGAATCCCTCTGAAACGAACCTTGCAATATACAACCCCAGCCCTTCTGGGGTGGCTGGCAGTTACCAGCCAAGCTGTTTCTCTCTCTTCCAAATAACAGGGCACACAGCACAGCTGGATGTTGGGGTAGGATAAGAAAGAAAAAATGCAGTTAAAATGCTCTGATTTAAGGCCTAAGTTTCTTGCCATTCAAGCCATGGTGAAATTTCTTTAGCTGGGAGCATGTGCCTGGCAAAAAAGCAACTCCTTGCAACAGCATTTGCAATAGAGCCATGCTAAGTGGGTGATGCCGCTTGATCCGCTGACAAGACAACAGAGGCTGGCAGAAAAACCACCTGGCTTCTCACGGAGGGAGGCTTGCTGGGTTGCAGGGAGGTCTTCTACATTTTGCTGCAAGCTTTTAGCGGTTAACCAGAAAGGGAAACACTCGGCTGGGTGAAGTTGGGTCTCTGAGCCTGACATTGGGCAGCCTTAGTGCAGCCAAGGATTTGTTGTCCCTGGTGAAAACAGGAGTGCATGGGGGTCAGTCAGGTGTGGCCACCAAGAATAAAGCCCCAGTCTGTCACCCCGTTGTTGACCCGTGTTCTCGCACCATTTCGCATATGGCATGCATAGGCTGGGGACCATAATCCACAAAGGCTGCAGAGCTTATTTTCGGGTAGGATCTCAAGGATTTAACAGCTTCAGCGGCCAGAGCATGAACCTGCTGCTTGGCAGCTGCGATCTTCTCACACCTCAGCCTCCCTGGGAAGGGTGGGAAGATCAGGCTGAAGATTAGCTGGCCTTCACATTCTTGGAGTGTTTGGCATAGAAACACTCCTGGACACTGACAGGGGGAAGGTGAAGAGCTACCCAGGCTCCAGAAGGTGGTAAACGTGGCCCATGTCCAAATCTAACAGGGGCAGTAGGGCTGTTGCTTTATAAGGTTGTATGTGACATGGGGAGTGGGGGGTGACTTGCTGGCTTCCACCTCTCAAGTCAGTTCAATGTCACAATGCGTATTGGGAAGGGTGGACCAAGCACACCCCTTGATGCTCCAAGCAGGCCATCCTCCTTAGGTTCCTCTGAAAGGAATTTACTCCACATGCTCAGAACTGGTGGGGGGGATTTTCAGTAAAACCATGTTAGCACCTCTGTGCAGGCAACCGGGATGTGTCTTCCTTAGCAAGCTGTCCTGGAGCAAACCCCAAGTATAGTTAAAGGGAGCTTCCCAGAGTAAGGAAAGAGATACAACATGATCCTGTAGGAATCTCTTTATCTGATCATGTTTGCAATTAGCAATCAGAGCTTTTGTAATCCTCTCCCTTCTTGATGTAGGTAGCTGATGGTTGCAAGGATCATGGTTCTAGTCTCAGAGCTGTGTCCATATCCCTGAAGCCTGAAGCTTAAGGTCCTTACCCAGCTCTAATTTGAGAGCTTTGACTCTCACACCAGCTGACTGCATGGATTAAATGTGCGTAAATACCTTCATAGCGACTGGCAAAATATACTCATGACGCTATCCTAAATTGGGACGCTCGCTCTCCAAGGGTGTCAGTTTGATGTTATCACCTTTTCAGCAAATAAATCCCTTTATTGAAGGAGGGAGACTTCATGCTCTCCAGTCAGGCCCACAAACAGCTTTTTTACCCTCAAAGTCTGCTTTCTACTCTGCTTTGCCATCGCTAAAGCTGGTTTTCTAAGCACTGGGTGCAAAGATGCTGTTATTAATGCTTCGATATCATCTCTATTTCAGCTGTTTGCTATGAGTCACTCTCATGTTTGCACCTTGGTGCTCTGTCTTATTGGTCTATGAAAGAGTCAGGATGAGAGTTTCCATTCCAAACACTCATCTCTTTCCCAAGCTAATGGGGTCAGACAGGTCTGCCTGCAAGGTGCAGATTTTCTTAAGGGCATCATGTCACTGCCAAAAGCTATGAGGAGGTGGTCCTTTCAATACGAATCAAGCGTCCCTTGACTTACAGCACTCGCTGTTCAACCGGGCACAAGGCAGTGCCTCACATCCAGCATGAGACATGCTTCATTCCCCCACCCTTCCAAAATGGTTGAGATCCCCTACACTGATTCCAAGCGCTAGTTTTCTACTGATTTCCTTGTTTGTAAAGATATACATTAACTTCTGACTAATTTTTTTTTTTTTTCACTTCTGCTGTAGGATTTAGGTAAGCCCAATGAAAGCATGTTCTTTGTTAATCTCAGACATCAGTAGCTTTGGAGCAGTGAGCCAGGTGGACCTGTTTACCCACATGGACCATGTCTTGGGCTGTGTTTCCAACTCGTACAGGTTACACCCATGCTGGTAACCAAAACCAGTCACAGGTCATTGTTCCTGCCTAGAGGATAAATAGGAAGGCAGGACTAAACTCTGATCTCCCTGAGCCTGGTCTTACCTTCCAACCTGCTTAGCTGGAGCAGTCCTTAGCCAGCCTAAACCCTGAAAAAACAGTCTGGGAGATGCAGGTTGACCTAGAGCAGAACAGTCCCAGGGATTCTTCACTGTTCATCTATCAGTGATGCTGTCAGACCAGCCTCCACCAAAGCTTCGAGAGCTTCCAAGAGGGGAAGTGGCTGTTGGGAAAATAAATGTAGGCAGAGCAGGCATCTGGTGAGGAGAGGCAACCACTGAGAACTGGGAAGGAGTGTGATGGTACAGGGGAATTAAATGTGGGTGACATGGGATGACCTGGGGACACCACCAAGCTGCTACCGCTATCAGAAAGCACACAGGGAGCAAGTGAAGGCAGTGCTCAGAGCAGTTTTGCAGTCCAGATGATAGTGTGCCAGCACTGAGGTCTGCGCCTGGCTGTGTCTCATCTAGTGGTATGGGAATAATTGCTTTGACAAAGGGCTCGCACATCTGGGGAGCAACCCGGGAAGTTCCCCAGACAGCTTGCTCCTCCATCTGTTCAGTCCTGTTGAGGAACTTGACTAATTTGTCAAGTCACCAAAAAGTGTGGTATATACCGGTTTGAGTTTTCCTTGGTAGGCTCCTAGGAATTGAGGACTTTGGGGAATGGCTGTCTGATTACTTTATTATTATTATTATTATTTTCACAAGTCTAACCAATCTCATCATATTGTGAAAAATAAAACCAGAAAAGCAAAGCTCTGTCTGCATGTGTGTGTATACACGGCTGCAAGAGGAATTTGTGAGTGATTTACCTGGAGAGGACTCCATGTCTCCATTCTGGGTTTCTGAGGATATTTCCCTGAGCCAAAACATGCTTTTCATTTCTAGAGGATGAGAAGGTAGGCTATTTTATACTCTAAAAATGAGTGCAATGTTAACTAAGCCAAAACCATAAAAGAGCTCAATTACACTTGCATTACAAAGAGACCACAAAATGTAATATTGGTGAAGTTCAAATGTCTGCTGGCTTGCAAGAAGATGACCACAAAGAATGCAAAGCACAATCTGGCTACTGCTGTTGCCACTCCTGGGGAGAAAACCTGCTGGGCTAGAAACCTGCCCTGAGCAGCCAGTGACCCAAGATGCAAGTGCAGTTTGCGCTTATTGTTGCCTGCTGTTTGCTAAATGCCTTTTTTTGTTTATAGGGGATCGCGGAGGGAGGCAGGAGGCTTCCTATGCTAGAAACAACTCATCTCGCTAGTGACGGCAACATCATCACAGGACCCAGGGCCAGAGTGAGACAAATGATCTGACTCAGCAGTAAATCAGCTTTCCTCCTCTCCCCGCGTGCAGCCTGACTGCTGCTGATCTGTAAAGGGTGCTCTGGGCATCTCTCGTAACAGCAGCTGTCCTTCTGTTCAGAGCAAAGAGGCATCTAAGAAATCTTGGTATGTCTCCTGCCACACTCAGCAGGAAAACTCAAACTGCACTGCAGGCTAAAAGCAATCTTGCAGCAGGGCCAAAAGGTTCAAGACCTAGTCGTCCTTGTCATCGCACATTAAAAATGGGTAATCATTCAGCTGTGCACAAGCAAAGCCTTTTATGTAGAGCAAATGTAATCTTCTGCCACAAATCAGCATGTGAAGCAGTGGGCAAGCTCCAGGAGTTAGCTTTCTGCTGACACTCAGAGTCTCTATAAAGATTGCATGCTCAGCATGCTCTGAGAGAGGGAAATAAGGATTCCCCTTTTCTTTGCAAGATGCTTTCCAAAGAGCCCCGGCAACTGACATCCTCCAGCCACAGGGCAGAGGCAGTCTGCCCTGAGTTGCTTATGGCTGGTGTTCAAGTCTTGGTGGGCCACAGGATGCTTCACGGGAGGCCACGTAGCAGTCTGGGGGTATCAACCATGCTGATGTGCTCTCCAGAAACACCGTAGCTCCTCTCTCCCTCCCCCAGGCTCTCAGCATGGAGGTCTCCAGCTCATCACTGGTTAATAATGATTCTCTGCCAGGACTTTCCATGACTTCCAAGGAAAGAAGTGCAGCCAGCAGATGTTTTTCTTTCAATAGTTGAACAAAGTCCCTAATTCAAATCTTTTGGTCAACTTTATATTAAACATTGTGGCTGAACCAAAACTACATGTATATTTATTAAGGGCAGCTTTGGCTGAAGTTGTCATATTGAACTATCATGCTCAAATATTTGGACTCCACTGTTTTCTCTCTGAATACACTGTTCCCTTATCTGCCTTTTGCTTCATTAAGATTCAGCCTAAAAGAATGTCAAGCCTTGGTCAAGCTTGGGCATCCAGCTCACGTAAGATGTCCCTGGCACTACTGTCAGTGCTACGAACCAAAGAATCTAATTCCTCTCTAGTAGCACTCCAGCCTGAAGCTGTACCATGTCATGGAGGTGAAAGTCTCCATTGCCCATTAGGGTTTTTGTAGCACCTGAGAGCATCCCTCCACTGTTAGAGCAGCAGCGAGCTGTGAGCTGCCGCAGCATAGCACTGTGCAGACGGGGTGGCAGAGGCAGACGAGCTGCCCCAGCTCTGCCCAGACCCAGCCTGCTCCTCTGCAAACGCATTGCTGGACACCGTATGTCAAGGCCAGCCCTGGCCATGAATAAAGACAGCCTTTGTCCTCGGTGGCTGGTGCTGTAAAGAACCAAGGTCACCTGAAATCTCTTCAAATGCCTGTAGATATTCTTTATATGCCATTAACAACTGAACTGTGTCCAACTTCATGCAAATTTGAAAAAGGGAATGAAGAAGTAGCCTGCTGTGAAGCAGCAACTGAAAACTGTCACCTGAAGCCTGCCTGATCTACCATGACATATTTTGGCCCTTCTGCCACATTTGCTTTCCTCAGAACAGGTCCAGAAAATCACCACAGTGCTAGAGGATTGTGGTGGTGGTGGTGATGTTAATAATCTCTTCTGTAGCCTCCTTCTAGCTGCACAGTGAAATATTGCCTCTTTGGGTATTGCTGGGTCTGTGGGGCTGTCAGAGTCTGTGCAGTCACAATGACTTGCAATCCCATCTCTGGCTGCTTTCCAAATGAAGCACAGGAGCTGGGGTACCAACACGTGGCATGGGCTGCCCAGTGCCAGCGTTGCTGTCCACACGTGGCATCACGGAGCTGCCCCCCTTCTGCTACAATTAGGTTCATGAAAGGATCACTGCTCTTCCTCCTGTGGTTCAATGCTTCTAACACTCTTGCGTAAGTAACTGACTGAACCATTTGGAGTCAGATTCAGCTGATAGCGCTGCTCTCAAACAGTGAAGATGTGGTCATTTGTTCTTGCAGTCCCTATGAACAAATAAACTCAGTAAGACCATCCTGCTCCACACTTGCACCTCTCACTTCATGAACTGAAACCCTGAAGTACAGTCTGCCCATGTGTTTCTGGTGGGTTAGAAAATATTTACATTGCGACAGCCATTGCTGAAATGTGGTCACTTCTGGGAAGAGAAGCAGCTGCTGTTTACGAAGGGATGGGAGGCTTTGTGGTTTGGACGGTGGCTGGAGCCCAAGATTTTATTCTGGTAACACCAGTGCTGGGAGCTGCATCATGTAGACATGCCTTTGCAAGACGAGCATGACATAGCTCGAGTGCTGGTGGCAATGTAACCACAGACAGAAGCACAGAGTGCATCAGCTACTGATTCAGCCACTGTCTTGGGTAAATTATGCAGCCCATTCTGACCTCTGTGCTGTTTGAACTAAATTGCTGCGGGCCAGCAGGCTTGAAACGAGTTCAGGTGGCGCTGGTCCCTAGCCCTAGAAGATCCTGAAGTGCAACCACAGGGTTACGTTGCAGATTAACCCTCAGAGGAATCTGTCTGCTTTCTCTGCCCTTTGTGAAATGGGTGGATGGAGTGTATGTGCACAGAGGTGGTGGAAGGGCAAAAAAAGGACTCGTTAAAGTGTTAATTAGAAGTTAACACATGTGTCTGCAGCCCAGCAAGGTCCAATCCTCCTTTGGTTGAGGCTCCAACACATCTGACTGGTAACTGTTCCGGCCTGTAAATGGAGAGATGGGTACTCAGCTGAGGCTGGAAGGTAGGAAGAACCTCCTGGTAGACCTTCCCAAGGGATGTCATGAGCAAATTTAAGGCACTTGCATACCTTTCAGAACTTCTTTTGCTTTTATTTTCAGAAATAGCCCTTCTCAGTGGGAATTTAGGAAATGAATGAGGTGACCTGGGAGTTCTCCCACAGCTCTGTCTGGACAGATGGGATGTCCCACGGTGTAAGCCACGGCAATGTACACTCCCCCCCCCACCATCTCCCTGCTTGACTGAGATGCAGGTGGCGACCGCAAAAGTCTTGTTTTGCCAGAAAACAGCAGAAGAGGTGAAGCTGGAAGTTGCCAAATGGGGATAAGTAGGAGGTGGCCTGTTGATTATTTTATGCCATGAGGAAAAGGCTCCAGCTGGATGCTATCCCTAGTAGAGCTTAGTTTTTTCTGTAAAGGTAGCATAAGGGCATCAGTAGTGGGACATCTCAAACCAGACAATACCGGCCGTACTAGAAATGCTTGCTCATTTAGTCTTATGCCTGAATGATTTTTACTCGGTAACCAAACCGGATAGGATTTTTTAATGGGATCTAGACGTTAGGCAGCCTTTAAGCACTAACAAGGAGCGGTTTGAATCCACTTGCTACAGCTCTTCCTCGCCCATCACTTTAATGCTGTGTAGCAGCCCAGGGTTTTGGAGGGACGTGCTGGGAGGCAGACGACTGCGATGGCTGTGTCTGTCAGAAGGCAGGACGCTGTGTTTGCAGCCCGTCGGGGAGAGCAGGGACTGGCATTGATCAGTCATAGAAAGTCTGTCAAGGGTGGAGATGGGAGCAGTGCTGCTGTGAACAGCAGCTGGAGATTTGGCTTCTGCTTCCCTCCTGCCTCCTACCTGCCTGGAAAAAGCCTGTGCCACCAAAAGGTGAAGCATGAGATTTTTTGAAGCAGAGTCAGAGCAGATTGGGGATTGTTAAGATAGCCTTTCAATACCCAAGTGTGAAAGCCTATCTTGGAGCTATACCCAGCACACTGTGATAAGGGCCTGTTCCATTTTCGTGGTGGCATTATGCTGCACATGCCACAGCACCAAGTCACGGCACTGAAAAAGGTAATGAGACACTCGATACACCAAACATGTGGTGAATCACAAAGGAACATGAAGAAATATTCAATCAGATACTCAACCACAGGAACACACTAACCATCCTGGACACAGTATATCATCTTCCTCCAGACGAGACACCCATGCCTGACAACTGTTACAGTCCATCAGTTGTAGCCCATAGTGCACCTCCAGCCATACATGGGGCGAGCAGGAGAGTATTTGCTGAATTTATTGCTTTTAATTTGCTGTTGCTTTGGAAGGCTGCCGGCTCGCAGCAAAGTGCCAGGTCCCATTGCAACCTCCGCTCTGGTCCCCGTCTCCATCCCAGCTGCACGGGATCACAGAGAAGAGCAACCGAGCGAGAGGCTGGAGACCGGCTGCTTCGCTGCAATCCCCTGCCTGACAGGGGTGGCTGCATTTGTCAGAAAGCTTCCATTACTCGTGCATGCCAGCTATAATCTCCCAGCCCGGACACGGCAGCATCTGCTCCGGAGCCAGTATTATATAACCACAACTGTCCTGCACAGGGCACGTGAAACCCGTGGGCAGGGGAGAGCCACCGACTCCACCTCAGAGCTTGTCTTTTGTAAGAACCTTTCTGTGACTCTACAAACCTACCTGGGTGGGTTTTTCCCCCTGATGAAATCTGGGGGCTGTGTCCCTTGCAAGTATTATAAATGCACATGTATCCGTAGGTAGCTTGAACTGTGTACACATGCATATATCCACTAGCTGCTTGAACTACTGATCTTAAATTCCCAGTCCTGGACTACATGAACTTATGAAGAGTTTAAAAAAAAACCACCAACAACAACAACAAAAACCACTTAGAATTGGTAACAGTGGGATTACACGCAAGAGAAACTCAAATGTGTCAGTTTGTTGAGAAGCTAGAAATATGTGCCTTTTTTTAGAGTGAGGGGTAAGTGACTGGCAAATAGTGCTAATCTGAGACAGCCTGAAGCAGATAGCAGGATTATAAAGCAGCTCGTTTAGGAGTGCAGAATTAATTTTCAGGCACTCCTTTACAAAAAGTTCAGGGACTGCTGCTTGCCCGACAGAAGCTCTCTGAAAGCAGCGTGAGGAATGCAGGGAGGGACCCATTATGCACAATTGCAAATCTCTGAGTAGAACATCATTAACTGTACTCAAGTGACAGCCAGGATTAATTTGGCTGAAACCAAACAGTACTGAAACATGTAAGACTAAATTCAAGGATGCCTCAGAAACTGCTAGGATAATCTGTTGCAACAGCAGATTTAGACACGAGAAGCCAAAAGGTCCAGACGGACTTCCCTGCTGCTCCACAGAACTAATGCATTGGGGTTTATTGGTTTTAAGTGATTCTGTATGTGCTTGTGCACAGCACACGTGCACGGATACACACACACGCCCCCTCTCCTTTTGTCCCTGGGGTGGTGGAACACCCTATTAATTCATAACCATGGTCAGCCACCCAGCCTTACAGATCCTCCTGCTCCTCCTGTACTGGGGAGGGGGAGGAGATTGGGGGTGGGCTGCCAAATGAATTTTTGAAAAAGCATGAGCAAAATCTCAGGAGAGCACGTACCATCTCTCTGCAGGATGCTGCAACACTGAGACTGCAAAGACAGGCAGCTTTACACAGCCTACCTTCACAGGAATGGGCAGTGCGCAGAGGAAAAGGCCAACCTGCCTGAAAATACACAGGTCACGGCACAGAAAAAAAGGAGTGGGGGCAGAAAAGCACCTTTATTTTGCTTTCAACCCACCAGGCTGGCTCTTGGAGGGCCCCAGCAGCACCCTCTGGTGACCTAAGCTGTCCCAAACAGCCAGCGGTTATGGAGAAGAAGGAGCTGGGCTCTGCAGGGCTTTTGCCATTACTGCAATAAATAATTCAAAACTCTGACAGTTCCCAGGGGGAGCTTGAGGTCATGGAAAAGTGATGGGGGAGGAGAAGAAAGAAATGCATGGCGAGGCTCCTAGGAGATGGGTGAAGGTTACCTCTCTGAGCAGTCATCCTGTAGCAGGGCTGGCTCTAAATGCAGAAGCAGTTGCTCAAGCAGGCTACAGTGATGTAGGCAGAAGAGACGTTAGTAGCTGCTGCCTGCCCCAGTTTCTGCCTGCAAGGATGTGGTAAGGGGTTAGCGGTGCTACACCCTCCTGCAGGGGCAATTTAGTTGCTTCTTTAAAGGCTCCTCAGGCATCAGGCACGGTGTCCTCCTACCACGAGCAACACCTGATGAACACACAACAAGCATCATCTAGAAATTTAGTCTTTCTGTTGTCTCATGACCAAATATCCTTCTCTGCCAACCATGATGCAGCTTGTCTTCTGCATCTTGCTACCTCTGAGCTACCGAGTACAACGCGCCCGGTGCATGGGCTCCAGCGCGTGGGAAATCCCAGACCGCAGCGTGTCTCCCTGGTGATACCGGTTCCAGCACTCACATCAGGTCTCCTCTGCTTCCCGCGCTGCCTAAGGAATATTAGATCAGATTCCCAGTCTCTAGTCTCTACTTTGCAAGCATTTAAAAGCATGGACTGCAAGTATCTGAAAGATTGCCTGGAGCTCTTAGAATAAAGTCTATGGTTTATAACTTTGATTTCTGTAGTGAAAGTCAGTAATGTGCCATAAAATCATAGGATAATTTAGTTTGGGAAGGACCTCCGGAGGTCCAATGCCCTGCTCAAAGCAGGGTTTGCTTCAAGTGTTTGATGTTAAATCAGGTTGTTTAGAGCTGAATCTATTCATGTTGTGAATATCAGCAGGGACAGGCATGGTACAGGCTCCCTGAGTCCCTGTTCCAGGCTGCATCACTCTTTTGGGGATTTTTACCCCTTGTATCTAATTTCCTTTGCCACAAATTGTGCCATTGCCTCTTATTGTTTCACTGCGATCCTTGAATAAAAATACAGCTCTATTTTCTCATTGATCCCATGTCAGGCAGATGAAAACAGCAGCGTGGTCCTTTCTTAGTCTTTTCTTCCTTCCAGGCTGAGGAAAATATATTTTGTCCCCTTCTTCTCACACACTGTGCCCTCCAGCACCCTCACCATCAAGTTGGCCCTTCAGTGGACAGGCTCCAGTTTGTCATATCTCCCTTGAATTGGGAAGCTGGAAAATGGGCACAGCAATCCAGATACGGCCTTATGAGGCTCAAGAGAAGGAAAACATTACATCCCTGGGCATGCTGGCTGCGCTTGTGTTCATACATCCCAAAATGCGGTAGACCTTCACTGTTGCGAGGGACCCTTGCATACTCTTGCTCAACTCATTACCCACCAGGACCCTTCTTGTAAAGCTCCTCCCGGTGGGTCAGTCACGACACTGATGCACTTGACTAGTCTTGTGCACACAGTCTTATCCATATATGCCTGCATAGGCATGTAGACAAAACTGTTCTCCCTTGTGCTTATCTTCAAATACAGACCAGTACACGCACCAGGAGTATGATACAGAGAGGCTTGCATGGCCCCATTGGAGTTGGTCCACATTTGGTGGAGCTCATTCACCTCTTGATGTCCACTAGAAGGCATCCTATTGGGAGCCCTGTACCCTGTAGAGGAATTGTAGAGGAATGAAGGCAGGTTAATTAACATTGATAATACACAGCTGTGGGCTGGCTTCAGGGGCCGTGGGTTGGCTGACGTGGATAAGGTGCAGCTGTGGCTGGTTCCTGCTGAGTAGTTAAATAGCACTGAGGGGGATAGAAGGGGAGCCCTGGATGAAGAGAGATGTGGAAGAAGCAGAGAGAGTAAGAGCATTCCAGATATAGGCGAGACAAGGAGAGAAGTAAGGGGACCCAGATAAGGAGAGTCTGGCTGGGAGAGGAGCTTGGAGAAGGAAGTAATCCGGACACAGCAGAGGCAAGAAGCAGGGTGGACTGGCCTGAAGAGGAAGGAGAAACAGCATGGACAGTAGATGAACTTTTGAAACCTTGGGGGGGCTTGGTGGCTGTGCTGGGGCAAGGTGTGGGAACTACTTATTGAAGTTAACCTGGGATGGGGTGGTAAAAGCCTTGCTGCAGCCGGTTGGTTTTGGTAGTGCTGTGACAGTACCCAAGACATGTAAATTCAATCTGAGGGTCAGGCCACTTGAGGAAATGCACTGGCTGTTCCCTCTGAGATGAGACAAAAAACTTTAGAGTTCAAATAACAGTTTACCCATTTTTATATTGTCATTACCTGTCCTCATCAGTAGCTCTTGATGCACCCATGAGCTAGGCTGATCAGCTCACAAAGCTGTGCAGAAGGACTGGTTCAGGGGTTATAGCTAGGGTGGTTATAATTTTAGGGCACTCAGAGAGTGGGTCTGAAACAACATGGGTGCTTTGCCCTCCGAGCTTGGCTGTCTGTGGAGGAGAGGCTCTCACTGAGCTGAGGAAAGGTCTTTTGTCCCAATTAATACAGGGTTGACTATTGTCTGAGGAACTCTGATCATCTTTTCAAGTATGAATTACCTTGCATCTGCAAAGGGATGGAATCTGCCACCATGCTGCCAGGTCACCTACCTCCACCAGATTAGCTGTGGGAGGTTCATGTGTGAGTCAACACTGGGTCAGCACTGCAGTGTTTGGAGTACTTCAGCAGAAACGCTTCCTAGAAAAATGTAGTCTCTCTGGATACGTATCCTCCTTTTTTTCTGATGGGGAATCTTAAAAAAAAAGTTTCAAAAGGGGATTCTGTTTTCAGAGGAAGGAGGAACTTTTTAAAATGAAACAAGAAAATTTCCCAACACCTGATAAATTGCAAGACAAAGACTGTGATGTTGGCACTGCTCTCCTCATTCATGAAGGGTAAAGTTAAAACCTGCTTCGAAGTCCTAGCATTGGGAACATGACTCATTAGAACTGGGAATTTTATTCAGAAGCTGAAAAATCCCACTGAAACTCCCTGTTCTTTTAAAATAGTATTTCTCCTGAAATAGCAAACTTTTTGTTCCAAATTCTCCATTTAGGGTTATCTGGAAGCTAACAAGACTTTTGATTTCGTGCAGGTGGAACAATGCAAGTAGAGATATAAATGCAGAAACCTGAACACACAGTGCTTAGGTCAGCAGCCTACTTCTGCAGCTGGGGATGGAGACAATTATTATTTTGTGTGTGCCATTATTATTTTTAGTTCATACTGCCCTACCACCTTTCTCACCTGTTTAACCTAATTTCCAACTGCTTTTCTAGATGGAGTGATACATACACAGTTCCAGAACAAAACCAAGAGCAAGCTCTACAGTTTTATTTACATGTCCCTTCTGGTTGTGGAGCTGACTATTTGGCCATCTGCATTGCTTGACCTACAAGACAGATCTACCAGCCTTGCTGCTGGTACAAACTTGCTTTTTTCCATCCATGGAGTGTTTCAGCACTCACTTGACCTGCCTGGGAGGTGGGTTGCCCAGTTGCCAGCATGAGGGTTTTGGAGGATGGCAGACCTCCTAACCAGATGCATCATGATGCTACAGAGCCTGGCAGATTTCTCTGTGTGTAGTGCAAGGTAACCTGCAAAGGTAGGGTGATCTTAACACTCGTGACCTAGAGCCTGTCTCAACGAAGGCAATTTTCTTCTAAGCTGTGAGTGTGAATCGGGAAGAAGACAAGAAATGAAAATATTGCCTGTTGGTTTTGGGGGAAGAGGACAAAATAAAGCTCTGCTAGAGGCAAAGTGCTGGGCCTGAAGCTGGCTTCCTGTCCAGAGCTGAGTGATTTCCTACTTAAAAGCTGATTAATCCAAATGCTTTTCAATTTAGAAGGCAGAGATCAATCAATAATTATCCCATTTAATCCCAACATAAATCCTTTAATTTTTTTTTAATTAAAAGCAGCCAAGCACCACTGGCTGGGATACACCAAATTGCATTAAAGTCCCAGGGGAGAGGCACAGGCAGCAAATTGTGCATGTGATTTTCTTCTTTCACTGCTGCGTTTAATGGCTGTTCTCTCTGCCTCCTGGTAGAAAATGATGAGCTTGGGATGTGTCTAGCAATGAGCAGGCAAATTAGACTTCTCTTCCAAGTGTGCAATGACTCAGAAATCAGAAAAGTGACCTCTTTCTGCAAAGAAAACAAGTAAGGGGGAGCTTCACCAACACCTTTTCTGCAACAGGGCCCTCCAACAGGGATAACAGATGTTGGCCATGGTAGGATCCATGAAGTTCAAATTTCCCAGCTCTGAGCAAGATTTTAGTACCTCCTAAATCTGGCTCTTGGTTTGAGAATTTCAAGGGAACCTAATATTATGGTACATCCTATTACCTGCCTGCTTAGAGCAGAAGTCTCTGTTCCTGGCTAACAATTACCACAGTGTAATTGTGGGTCTAATCAATTGAGTAATGTAAACAGTAAAAATGTCGTAAGAGCTATGTCTCAGCTGTCATCAAATGTACAGCCACCATGCTGGTAAACGCTGTAGGACAGCCACGGGGTGTATGGTGAATGCCTTTGTTTGCAGGTCCACTTTGGTGGTTGAATTATGAACGCTGCTTGCAGCCAATTCTCGGAAACATACAAGTTCTACCTCTGTTGGTCTAAGTAATTAAGCTGAAGTCACACCCTTCTTCTTTGATGCCAAGGAGGTCTTCATTAAATTTTATATAAACATGCTCCTGCTACAACTTTAATGGCAAAGTTAACTAAAAATGCCAGTAATTAAATCAAGCCGGTTTTCCCATGGCAATGAGTCAGTGGTAGGACACAACTATGGAATGGGTCAGAGGCTCACGAGGTTGGATGAGCCTTTCTACAAACAAAAGCCTGTGCCTAACCCACCTCCTCTTCCTCCAGCTTGACATGAACACCATCAGAGTTTTAAAAATGCAGGCGTTGGCTGAAAATAGTGATGTTGCCCTTCACATAGCAAGATGTTGAGGTATCCCTGAGGCACTGTGCTGGAGGGGAAGCCTTTCCCGTTTGTTTCTTCTCAGCAGATGCATCTGGTAGGAACAGCATCCCAGTGTGACTAACTGTAAGCCAAAAATGAAGAGTAAGGATCATAGAAGCAAATACAGCCAAAAACATGAGACATTCCCCTTGGCTTGTAGAGCAGCTTTCAATGTAATGTAGCTACAATTTTCTCTTACCCTAATATGACAGCCTTTTAAAGACTTCTTCGGACTTTAAAAGTCTGTTTATATTGAGCTAAAAAAAGGGCTTTGCAGCACTGTCCAGTTACGCTAATGTCTTCATTGGCAACCACAGAACAAGGGACCCTTATCTAAATGCCTCCTTTTTGCTGGTTCCAGTGCTCTGTTTTTGAAGTGTGTTTAATTTAGATGTCTCTGTAAAAACAGCCCTTCCTTCATTTCTTGGAGTTTGAGGGTTTATTTTCTGCCAGCTCTTCTTGGAAAGGCTTTGAATAAAACAAAATTTAATTATCCATAGAAAAGAAAAAAAAAACCCAACCACCATTATTTTCTGTGTTTGAAATGATTGAGGCTTTTCAGAAAGTAACTTCTCAAATAGAAGTCACACCTGGTGAAAGTGAAAGCTGTGGCAGAGTCATACCATGCAAGCATCCCCTAAAGTGTGAAGTTCGACCTAAGAAGTACCCTGGCAATATTTTGGGTTACTGCAGAGGCTACAGCATCTTTGAATCATGCATCACAGAGCATTGCTCCATGAGCTATTAGGAGTGTCCTGAAGATCAGCTGAAGATCGAATCCATTAATCTGAACATTATGTGCTGGCCTGGCCCTCATCTGTCTCTGCTGACAAACATGATACTACTTAACACAGCAAGTCACCTGCTGGGGTGGCTCAGGGATGAGGGTGTTTCAGCAGTGCTCGGTAGCATGACCTGAAAAGAGTGCCCATTCTGACATATCCACATCTATCAGCTCCCTGAAGGGAAAATATGTTTAATAAGAAGAATCCAAAACTTTACGATCATGTCTAAGGTAGTCACTGACATGCAGAAATGGAGACCTGGATGTTAGAGGAGAGGCTGGGAATTGCAGTGTTGGTGTTTTAGTCGCTTCTGAAACTGCAGACGATGTCTGGGAACAGTAGAAGGTATCATAAGACCTACCATGATCAACATCCACATCTACCTTCCCTAGACTGGGTCTGGGCATGGCTGGGCACTCCCTGATCAGCCCACCTCCCCGGATCAGTCCTTTGCCTCACAAAACCCTCTCTTAAAGCTGCCAGAAGCTCGAGAAAACAGGACAAAGCAGCAAGCGTAGTGTTTGCAGTTGCTCCTCCCAAGCTGGCCATGTGCAGAGCCTCTACGGCTCCTGCATTTGAGTTTGATGTTGAAGGTGGGAATGGGAGACGCCCCCCGGGTTCTGGCCAAGCAGCAGCCTGTGTCTCTCCCACCGGTTCCTCCTCAGATCACTAATGCCCCGGGATTAATGATTCTGCTGACTCACTGCATGGCCGGGAATGTCCCTGGGATCGGCTGCAGCTGCTGCTATCGTGCTGGAGAGACTGTAAACTCATTAGCCATTATCAGTGTGGTAGCGCTCATCCACGCAGAGCTGCTCCCACAGCACCGGCATCGGGTTTTCTCAAGTGTGTTTTGAGGACACAAAATGTGGGGTTTGGGTACCTGCTGCTGGGGAAAAAGCAAGGTGAAGGGTGCACGCCCCATCCGAGCAGAAGACTCAGAAGGTTTGAGGTGGCCAACAGCTCCTTGCTAAACTTGGGATTGACTCCACTGCAGCTCTTCCTCATGTACATGTACATGTGAGCCTTATCACAGACAGCTCTGCGATACCTCGGGAGCACAGCTGTCGACATCTGACCCTTGGACTCCTGAGAGAAGGGGGGACCTGCAGGCACATAGTGGAGATAATGTTTGAGGGCTTGGTGTGACTTGGTGCTCCCTGGGGATCCTGCGGAAGAAGGATTTTTTTTTTATTTTTTTTTCCTGCGCAGAAGCAATCCTGCAGAGAAGATGTGCTATAACGTCCTATCAGCTGGAATTCCCTGTTGAAGTTCGCCAAAGAGCAAGCAAGGCCAAATTTCAGTCCTTTTATACCAATGCATGTTAATTACAGCAGAAACGGGTTTTGGCACTCAACCAGTTCAAGCAATAAATCTGCAGCACTAGGAAAACTCATCTCTGCTCTGGCTGAAGTCCACATCTTCAAACAAGGGTCACTTGAGTTGATGCAAGAAGGACAGCCCTCCCCGGAGGAGAGGGGGGCCTCCCTGCACAGCAAGAGACCTACAGTTCTGTCCTCCGGAGTGAGGTGGCAGCAGGGTGTTGGCAATATCTGCATGCTGTGGAGGTGGTGCAAGCTACTGCTCCAGTGCCACCAGTGCTCTGGGAAGTTCCTCTGGGGCCTGTCAGAGGAACACCTACCGAATAAATGTCTATTATCCATGCTGGCTGGCAGCCAGGGAGCTGGGTCACGCTGCTGCACACGACCACTGACAGCTTCTCCCTACCCCTCTGGCCTGGCAGATCAGGAATAACTGGGAAGAGCTACCACCCGGCACATGTCGTAATTACAATATAAGCCCTGTCAGAGACACCATTTAACAGGGTATGCCCAAATGCAGTTTAAGAAAGGTCTGCAATGTGGGTTTTTTCTTATTTGGAAAATACTCTGGTGATATTGGGAAAGCTGTTTCAGGGGAGATGCTGTGTGATGCTGATTTACACCCTGGCACAGGTATAAACCATAGCTCAGGCAGCTTGCAATGCATGTTTTTCACTTATCCCCTAGCAAGAAGCCCATGCCTATGGCTTCCAAGTGAGTCCCTTCTCCATGTATGTTATCCATAAATGCTTTTTCCTGCCATTTATCTGGTAAGTTATGCGCATGTTCTTATAAGGATAGAAAATAACCTGCCTGTTTCACAAACACTAGTATCCCTAGGATGTATCACAATGTGAGGAGGCAGCCTTGAGTTACCTTTGGCCTGGCACTTCCAGCATCTTTGAATTTTTTAGTATCTGTTTCATTAATTAAAGAAATCTTTTCTACTCTGTATGTGACCTGCTCTGCAAGGACATCGGTAGGATACGCTGCTGGTGAATAACAATGTGAATGAGTTACAGTTCCACTGCTTCTAACTCTGCACCCCTTTATTGCAACTGCTTGACATTTAACTTGTGTTGAGCTGAATGAACATCCCTATCACCTGAACAGTAAATTCCCATTCTGATTTTGTCTCTTACCCCAGCATGGATTGTAAATTTCAGAAATGGACTAAAAGAAAATCATCATTTTTCTTGCTGTTAGGATCACGCCTGCCTTCAGGTGATACTCAGTGGCTGACAGCACGGCTGCATAGGAAATGAAGGCAGGAGCTGACATATTGCAGGAAATGGACTTATTCCTTTGTAAACCTCACATTTTTCTATTACTTGAGAAAAACGTGAGGAAGTGGAGTTCAGGGCAAAACAGTATTTCTAGATCTGTGTTGAAGTACAGGGATTATGTTCTTCTAGTGTATACATGGTACCTAGCTAGTGAAGTCCCTCTCATTTCTCCCCCCTTAATAAAATTTGACGAAGTCCTTCAGGTTGCTTCTCCCAAGGCTCTGCCAATTTTTTAGGTAAAGGGCTCGGATTCATGGGTAGAAACCCAGGGGAATATCCTGCATTTGGATTTCCACACATGCAGCTGAGGGCAGAGCTTATTCCAGGGATCATCTCCATTCTAGCCAAAAGTCAGCTGCAGTGAGAGTGTTTCAGGACACAGACCTGACCCCACATGCTCCACCAGCCTTAATAAAGCCAATGCCTTCTGTGAGATGTGGATGTGGGGTCTGTCCTTGGTGTGACCTATCACCAGGCCCCCCAAGGATGGGCTCAGTCCAGAGAGGACTTTTGGATGCTAGGGCTACATGCACCTAATTGAAGAGCCATTAGCAATAGGGTTGTGGAAAGTTTTTCACAGTGACATATTGCTCAGCTGACAGGACAAGCAGCTTCCAGACAGGGTCTTGCCTCTCCTAACCCTTCCTCATACTTGGTGCAGAATTTGCCTTCTGTAGCAGATTTGGTGTGGGGAACAGACTTTTCTTTTTCTCCAGTGTTATCCCTGGGATAGACTTGACACAAGTTTCTCTGTGGAAGACTCAGCCTTGATATTGTGCTTCAGGCTGACCCAAATACAGGCAAATAAGGTGAATGTCTTTGCACAAGAAAACCGTTGATCAATGACTTTCCTTCTGCAAGGGCATATACCACTGCAAGCAGGTTTGCAGGAAGGTTCAAGGGGACATTGCCTGGCAAGGACTGGTTATGTCCGGCAAGGTCCTGGTGGACACCCTACAGCACATCACCCCTAAAAGCATTGGCAGTCTAAAGCATGGGGATTAATTTTACCATACGCACCTTCACCAGACTAAAATCGGCTTGCAGCCAAGGCTAGCATCCACTCCAAGGCAGGTTGGTCTTGGGATGCAGCTCACCTGGCTGGCATGTTTCTGACCATGTAGCCCTCGTGCCACTGCCCCTGTGTAAAAGAGGGAGATTGGGGGGAAGGAGAGCTGAGCACTGCACGTCTATCAAAATCCCTTTGCACCAAGAAATTGACTCTGTGGTGAGGCCATCTGTTGTGAGAAATGTTTGCTTGTGATTAACAAATCTCAATCTTGTAAGGAAACCAAATCTTTTTATTTAAAAAAAAGCAAAAAAAAAAACCCAACAAAAAAAAAAAAACCCACAAAAAAACCCAAAACAACGGAAACAAAACAAACTTTTTGAAAGGGGGGAAAAAAGCAGTAAATATCTTCTGTAAAAAAAAATAAATTTGTTCTTAACCTTTGTGTAATATATACATGCAGGAATACCCTTCTGCCCAGCAGTGAGTAACTCCAGTCTGAGGGAGCATCCATCTCCATAGAAGCACAGTCCCCTTGGCTGCTGGGATCTCTAATATAAATGCTCCCAAATCATGACCAGCTACCCCTTTTTTTCTCCCTTCCAGCCCCCAACAGCAGGATGGGAGAAGGAAACAGTATTTAAAAAAAAATAATTTCAGTGTCCCCCTTCTTGTCTTTTTGCTTCTGACTTTTCGGCATTTGCAGGTCATATTTTCAGGCTGCAACACCACGGGCATTTTCTCCACTGTAAGGCAAAAAATTTGCATTTTGAAAATCCTTCCTAAAGAAATGTTTAAAGCACTTAATTGCTAGACTCCCAAAGCCAGAGCTTTAAGGAAAACACAGACTACTGCAAAATATGTAATTGAAAAGCAAGCACTGACAGAGTGTGCTCCTTCGTCTGTGGCTCTCACGCAGACCTACAGGCTTCTGTTACTTCGCCCCAGATTAAGAGAGGCTCCTTTTGCCCACTAAAATAGTTTTATCCCTTTAGTTGGCAGCTGAAATGATTACTTGGTTTAGTAAGCAGTGCCCACACTGAATTACCACACCCGTGGGCACTCTCTGCCCTTGGGCTGCCAGCATTTTCACAGGATGCAGTGGGAATTTTTTCCATTTTAACACTTGATACCCGGCTCCTGGTTTTACAAACATGTCAGAAACCGGTGCCAAAGCAAATGTGATTTGCATTCAGTAACCTTTGTGCCTGTGGCCCCTGAGAATACATTTCCCGACTTTGTATCACCTTGTAAAATACTTACAGTGAATGAGCAACAATACACTGATATTACCCCATGGAGCAGCCATTCGATATGTGAAGTCAGGAGTTCCAAGAGGATTAAGGATCACTGGCAATGAGCAAGCCACATTGCTTGTGGACGTGGAAGCAGCCACAGCTGCTCTCACTTTTCATGCATTGGAATTATTTTAGCATCAGTACAGGATTGCTCTGGAGTTTTGCTTTTCCAAAAACCATTGACCCATATTTGTTGCATTTAGAAGAATCAGAGGTCATGCGGTTAGGGAAGGTGTCCTGCCTAGCAGACATGAAGAAGCTGTTAGCTACTCAGTGTGAGAAAATTCACTGCATTCACGAAAGATGGAAGTCAGGCTTTCTTCTTCTAGAGACCTATCATCCACTCCATATTAAAAAAAAGAAGAAGAAAAAAAAAAAAGATTAAGATCTTCCCATCCCATTCATGTCATTCCTTTCAGTGCCAGCGCCTGCTTATTCTAGTCTTTGGGCTATCATTTCAGAGAGGGTGTTCTGTCTGGTTCATTTCAACTGTATGAATGTTTTCCTGCTAAAAATAAAACAATTGTTAAGAGAACCAAGGGGATAGCACAGAGAAGAGGTACCACAGAATAGTATTACTTGGACAGTAATGTGTACTCTAAGGAGCTGCTGTTTGGGCACATTAGAACAGCCTTTTTTGTGTTGGTAACAAAAAAGTAGCTACAAGCAGTAACCTCCTGGGTCCCTCTCTCCATACCCTGTCTCCAGAGCACCATTTAAATGCTTGTGTATGAGACAGGGTGTCCAGAATTTGGACAGCCTCACAAGAGACGAGAACTTCCTCCTGCAGAATCCATAATTATGGGAACAGTGATGTAGATCCCAATTAACATGAGCAAGAATTACAAGCTGGCTACCAAGACGATGGGGGCATGGTACCTATCAGTGCCATTTTGTCTGATGGAACATTGCTGGATGACAGTTGCCAAGGGAGGGTTCTTTTCTGCATGGGCAGGCAGCTCTTCCCTTCCTCCCTGCTCCAGCCTCAGGGATGTGCCCCCCCGGCTCCCGGCTGCACTGCACTGCCCACCCATGAGGTGGTGGCAGCTCATCTTCAGTTGCTCCTCTAGCACCTCGCTTGCAGATACCAGCAGCCAAGAGCTGGTGCTCTTTGCAGCAGCTGCCCACAGCTGTCTACCCAAGAAATATCGCTGGATGTTATTTATTGAGGGAAGAGTCAAATATGCAAGTCAGGCCATGCTGGATGAGGCCATACCTTGCCATGACTGAGTTTGTGATGCACAGGACTACCAAATGGGGACAGGGTGAAATAAATTCTGCAAATACAGCATGTAGTGCTCCTTCTTGGATGCAGAACAGTGAGTCGAACTGCGCTGATGAAGTCTAGGACTTCATTTTTATCTAATCCTACAATGAAAGCTTGCACCAGTGTTTGTAAGCTGGAAGGTTTTGCCTCCTTGTCACAACTCCTGCTGGAAAGTGCTGAACTGTCTTCATGAAACTAAGTTATGGAGAATCTAAACTTTAGGGGAATTAGAAAATTCAGACATGTTTCTTTTTGCTGCTGTTTTTAAGGCTGAATAGCTGAGTGCTCGCCTTCAGGGATGCTCACTGTTATTCTGTCCGTGGATTATGTCATTGCAATGTAATCTCTTGTCCTTCTGTGGTTTATTCATGACTGAGAGTCTTGTAAATGTAAAGCCAGAACATTTCATAGGGAACAGTTTTCTCTCTTAACTCTGTCAGCTTCCTTGGCAATAAGGTCTAATGGTTGGAGCAAACCCTCTGGAAGGCAGGTAAACCTTTTGTGGGCCGGCTTGGTGTCTCCCCTTGGAGTGTGATCTGGTTTAGCCATACAGGTTGGTTTTAGAGCACTCAAAGTTTACCAGCTGTTTTGAGATATGGAAGTGATGTGCCCTGGGTAATGTGAAGTCATAGGAAATGTTGCTCCAGAGGTTAGGTGGCACAGGGCAGAATCCAATTCAGTTCCTTGCTCTGAGTTTCTCACCTGAAACTGATGTCTCAGTCTGAGGTAGAAACCCTCAGCTCCAGTGGAAGCCAGTAGAAACAGGCAATCTAAGAGAGCAATTCCCCATAGACAGACACATTAGCAGAAGATGAATCACCCTGTAGAGGCAGCTATTTCTCTCCATTAACTTAAAGACAGCCTGGAGCAATAGTTCAGCTGAGTTCCTTTGGCTGAAGAGCCTCATCCTGGCTCTGTCAACCCCACTGTGCTCTTAAAGCAGCCACCGATACAGTCACAGACTCATCTGTTCTGAGTACTTGGCATGTGATAATTCAGACCATGGCCACCCTATGGACAGCTTTTCCATATGTTCATGTCCAAAGACATGAGGGTCTACACCTGTGTGCTCCATGCCTGGATTCATGCCTGCAGTTTATTATCTGCCCAGCTAAACGGCTCCATAGTGGCTATAAAATTCAAGGTTTATTCTTCTCGGTCTCGATTCCCAACAGGTAAAGTAGGAAGGATGGCACCTCTGCTCCCTTCAGGGTTTTTGTACGGATAAATACAGTCAGGCCTTGAGAAAACCAGCTCCTATAGGAGCTGTGGAGAGAGATGGCATAAAAACACCTAACTGCCATTTTCGAGAGTGCCTCTGACAGAAGCCACTGGCATTTTGTTATTTGGGAAAAGGTCGGTTCCTACCCCAGGTAGAAATTTTTTAAACAGCTTCATTGAATGTTGAATTAAGTTTGTCATTCTGCTTTTTCAGATTATGTAAAGTTTAAACTAATTTTTAACAGAAGGAAAAGTTTTAAATCCCTGTATTCTGCACTTGCTCTCTGTGAACATAATCTGACCCTAGATAAGCCCTAGACAGATGTTTAACTTAAATGCATTCTCATACCAGATAATACTGGAAACTTGGCATGAAGATGTCAAGTGACCTTACAAAAAAAACAAACCTCATTGTGGGTGCTCAGCTCTCTGCTCCTGTTGCAAGATCCTTGGCATGATAAAGACCAAAAATAAGCAATAGAAAGTACTGTGAAGAGCCCACTGCAAGAACATACCCATCTCTCTGATGATGAAATGAAACTGGGAACACTTAAGTCATCCATGGTCTGACAGCAACATCCCATAACCCTTCCACCACCGAGCAGAAGAAGCTGTGGCAAGAGTGAATCCTTGTGGCTTTGGAGACTTCCTGGCATGTCCTGATTTCTGCAAACAGTTAATAGGAAGGGAAGGAGAGAGGGTAGATGATGGAGAAAGAAGTATGAAAAGCAGGAGACAGAAGAGTTAAAAATAAATTGGGGTTAGATTGATTTATGTAAGATGACAATATAGGCTTATGGGCTAGGCTTATATAGGTCTGCTGTGAAGAGAAAAGGCAATGGCAGGAAAAAGTGAGTTATGTTATGTCCTTTTCTACCCATAGCCCTCCCTATGTTAGGTATGGAGGAGCAGGGTTTGGCAGAATATGATTCTGAGCTTGTGAAGACTGGTAGAGAAAGGGATTGCTTTGGTCAGGATAAAAGGACCTGGAAATTTTAGAATGCCTTAATATAAGTAGTAAAGGAAAAAAATAAAATCATGGCTAAATCAAGAGCTACCAATAAGTCAGTGGGGTTTTATGCTTGGTTTCCTGGTTACAAAGATGCATCCCCAGCAGCAACTTTAATACCCAGAAGCAACACAGAGTTGCTGGAGGGACTGTGCTGTCGTGCCTACATCCAACTCAAAATAGAATAACATAAACATCACCTTAAAACGCAATGGTTTAGCTCTCACAACTCCTTATTCGACTGTCAGCTTTCCTTCAGCAGCTGACCCCTTCCCACATCACACAGATGACCTGGGAAGAGCTTGACAAACACTGATTACACACAGCAGCAAAGCAGGATCAGGGAAAGTGTTTGCAGCACCAAAGTTACAAACATGAACCAAAAATGAGATTTGCCTTTAGGGGGAACAATACAGAGAAGGTCTAAGGAGCAATGGTAGGATACAGCCTTTACCTTTGCAATCTTGTCCCTTCTGCTTGCAAAACAAGCAGGTTTTGACTGTATTTTTGCCCCTTTTCATGTCTAAGGTTGGTGACTGGCTACCTGTCTAAAGCTCATCATGTTCCTTGCTCAACTTGATCTTGGCCACAACTCCACCCCAAAGCAGAAGGGAAGAGGAGGTGGGGGTGTAGCCACAGAGGTGGCTGTGACAGTGCCCTGCCCAAACTGCAGAAGAGAATGTAGAAAAGAGTCATCTGGGATGAGGCATCATCTCTCTCACTGTATGTGGGAGTTCACCTGAAGTTCACATCTGACTTCAACGTGAAGCTGGAGCTGATGTGTGGGCTCATATCCATCACGTCCTTTGGCTGTAATGAATTCAGCGGGGGAGCTCGTTTTGATGGAGGAAGATCACAGAGATCCACTAGCAGGAGCTGAGCAGCAGGGAAGTCTCCAGGCAGAGACAGGAAGGAGGAGGAGGTGTTTTAGGTAACACCTTACACGTAGGTGTGAAACACATTGATTTTTCCAACCCCAAATTGTAATGCACATATTTCAGTTATTACTCCCCAACCATACTCAAACAAAAGCCTTGAAAAGAGAGTTGTTCTTCTTGATTTATTTTTTTTTTAGATAAGAGCTAATTTCTGTTTCTTGTGGGTTTGAGCTCTCAGTCACAGCAGTGGGACAAGTTTTTACAAATTACACAACCGCTTGTGAATGCAAAGTGAGGATTGAGGTTACATTTACAATACACATTGCAGGCAGATTTGAGCTTGCTTTAACAAAGCTGAGCCAAACAATCACCGGAGCCCTATGGCCACACTCACACCACCAGCCTGGCTCACCCTCGCCTGGGCAGTGCAGGGTGCACAGGGGCTGCACGCCACTAGCGCAGCAAGCTCCTTCCCCAAATGCTGTGCAATGCTTTCAGCTGTGTGCGGGGAACACAGGACTCAAGACTGTCTCACATTCCCTCCTACAGCTGAATGGATGACCTGGGTTGCTTTTCTCTACCATCATCCCCGCGAGACGACACGGTGAACCTGGTAGCTGCAAAGGCACTCAAGGCTATTAGGTTTTGCATCAATCTCTGCAAAGCTGGCTTTAATCAGCACTCTCCTGCCAGCTCCACAGAGCATTCCCTGTTATATCAGGATGGCACAAAAAAAACCAGAAAGAAGCAACCAAAACCTGCAGTCGTCAACATGGTCTTCACAGCTGTTTGTGCGCTTTGGCTGTCTGGCCTGAAACGTGTATACAGACTGCGTCCTAAGTGCCCTGATAAGATTGGGGCTCCAGAATGTGTTGTCCTGAGAACGCTTGCTGCTGTTTATCTGCAAGCTGAAAAACTTTCCAAAGTTTCCCGGCCATCAGCCCTGACACCCTGATTCAGACCAGATGACAGGCAGATGCGATACCGACAGCTTTCATGCCTTGGGATGATACCGAAGTGGCTGAGAACCCAAAAGCTTTGAGCGAGCTGTTGAGTTGGGTCTGCTGACACGGTGGTGGCTGTTGATCCCCGCCACCACTGCTCTTGTGGCATCCTGTGAAAAGCGTGGGATTTGTCTCCCCCTGAGACCTGGGGTGCTCCTCGTCCTCCTGCAGTCGGTGGTCAGGAGGTGACAACCCCATCCTCCCTCCTCCTCCTCCTCTTTTCCAGGCTGTTGGATGCAACTTCTGTGTGAATATATGCAGCATCAGCTTGTGAGCATATATATTGCTCCAGCACAGATGTGTTTAATGTGATGGATGTGGGAAAGATGCCAGAGGCCTTCAGTGTGGGCATCTTGTGTTCTTCAAAGCATTGGCACTGTGAAGTGCCAGTGGGTAGGGGCTATTTTAAAGCTGAGGGGGTTGACATCAAGCTGTGGCTACTTTCCCTCAATGTACAGGATGGCGAAAACACCGAGCAACCTCCCAGCGTGGTTCTTGCTGCTGTGCTCCCAAGACCACCCACCCATAGCCTGCCTGATTTGATGACATTATCCTGATTTATTAGATGTTTAAATCATGTATAGAGAAAAATAATTTTTGGGTTTATTTTTTCCATTTTTCAGGAAAAAAATATTTACAAAGAGAAAAACTTAAATCTTACTGTATACATCCTTATAAATCCTTACATACTCAGTGGGGTGTTGTGTGGTTTAATAGCTTAATTAGTTAATGTTTATAAAGCACTTCTGATATCCTTGTGTGAAAGATGCTGTAGAAGCACAAACTTACAGTATTTTCACCACCTGGTTAAAATCAAGCAACCTATAGGAAAGAGGTTTATTTACATAACTTAAGCATTTTATAACCCTTCCAGAGCTTGCAAAAGCTCAGAGAAGAAATCAGACTGGCTGCTGCTCCAGCTACCAACTGCTGACAGTCCTGGAGGTTTATGGTAACCTGTGTCCCATGGGAAGGGAAAGTGTTCTCTACAAAAGGCCAGTGTTTTTCAACCCTGTGCAGTCTGCAGGGTGGTGAAACGTGCTTGGCGCAGGGGCTGCCTGCAGAGCCCTGCAGTTTGAATTCCAGACGCTGGTAGCTCAAAAGAAACCACGTGGAGACCAGAGTTAGGAACTATTTCTGGACGATCTCCTTATCAAAAAAAGCTAAAAATAGCAATAAATGCCCCAGGTCCTTTGCTAGAGGGGTAGCAACCAGGGCCCACCAGATCTAGTTCCCACCTATGCAGAACCAGCTCTGGAGTAAAAGCCTACATGGAGTTGTTTGCTTTCTCTTCATTCATGCCTCTGATGTCTGCTCATAGCAGCGGTTTCAATCAGCCATTTATGTGCCTTTTGAATCCAGAGCAAACACAGAGACATCGATTTCCTCTCCCATTCATGTAGCTTTGTCCTTGTGTTTTGTAATTTTGAGGTCTCTATTCCTTTTCACAGCTGAGCTGGGAATTTGGCTCAGGCCACCACCGCATGCTGGTTTTGGAGGGAGATGGGCAAAAAACCTGCATTTCAGAGGAATAGCTGCCACGCAGGAAAGAAATCCTGGAGCTGAAACGGGTATGCTAAGAAAATATCAGCTCAGAGGGTCATCATGGGCAGAAAAGCACTCTTAGGCATTACTGGGAGAGGTATCAACAGGCTGCTCTAGAAATGATGGGGAGTCTCCATCATGCCTGGCTCCCAGCTCCCCCTTGCCCAGAAGATGCTGCAGTGTTGGTACGGAGAAGGGTGACAGGCAGGATCAATGGTACGAAACAGCTCCTGTGGGGGGGAGGATTTAATAGACTGGGACTCTTCTGTTCACAGGGCAGATAAAGTGAAGGAGGACATGGCAGAAAGGCATAAAATCATGACTGGCCTGGAAAAAATGAATAGGGAAGGAGACTCTGACTCCCCTTACCCAAGGACTAAGGAGGGCTCAAATAAACCAGCAAGTGGTGGGTGGGAAACAAATAAAATACGATGTTCAGCACCCTCCATGCACTACAGCTTCAGAGGCTGGACCACAGGATGCTGTAGATACTACATTTTTTTACATGGGTTCAGAAGACATAACGTTGGGAGTGATCTCTGCCCACTTGAGGCAAACCTTCTCTGTGGTGGCCTTCTCTACATGCGCAAGAAGCCTAACTCCAGCCATGCTTTTTGTGCTTCTTCCATATGT
This sequence comes from Falco biarmicus, assembly GCF_023638135.1. NCBI lineage: Eukaryota > Metazoa > Chordata > Aves > Falconiformes > Falconidae > Falco > Falco biarmicus. The sequence continues at coordinate 55,960,732 of NC_079291.1, read as the reverse complement.
TCTCTGTAAGGCTTTCTGCAAAGGGGTTTAGCCACAAAATACTATTTTAAGCATTTTTTTCAGACAGCATTGCTTTAGCTCTGCAGCCCTGGGAGACGATGTTCTTCCCTCCTTGTTATGGGCATGGGGGCAGAAACAAGACCTGTCCCTGGTGCAGGGAGAGCACCAAATTCAGAGCCAGCCCGTGTTAAGGTTTCTCCCATTCAAACTTTGTAGATGACTAGACAATTTAGCCACAGGGACAATTTTAAAATACATTTGCAATACAAAACCTTAAGAGCACCCACCAAAGGCAGGGGATGAGCAATGATTATTTTGCACCCTATTTCCCTACCTAAATACAAAAGCATCTTCATGATTTTGATTTTATGATTAAATCACAGCTCATCCTTCATCTTTGATACGAGGACATTTAAAAACCTTTACTGATCTACTGCCTGACCCTATCCCTTCTAAAATCACTTCCAAAACTTGGTGTGATCATTCCCCTTCATGCTGACCAGCTACCATTTCCTTCTCTCTTCCTTCAGCTACAGTTCCGTTTTGCTGGACTTCTAAAACGTAGTCACAAATGACTCTGACCTTGCTCTCAGCTAAGTCTATATAAATTCGAAACATCACCTCTGCCTTTGATCCAGCTTGCCAGCATGAAGAATCTGGCTCTGAAGTATGGATAGAGGATAGAGCCAAAAAATAAAAAGCTGATACAGTTCTAAACCCAAATTTATCCACAGGACTGTCTTAGTCTTCTGGCTCACTAGAGACCTGACCATGTGCAGGTCCACATGTGTCTTCAGTGTTAATGAAATCTGGAACAATATAATGCTTTGCTTTTAGTATAGGCAAAATGCAACGACAATAAAACAAAATCCTTCAATCTCATACATAATGTCATTATTATTATAATATATATTCTGTCCTCCCTCCTCCACTGGCTGTGTTTTGACCCTTTTGTAGCATAGGCCTTTCAAACATTACACTGCCAGCACTGCTTCTAATCCTGTATTGTTTCAGCTTTATATATCCCTGTAGGCACTGGGATAGCACAGGGCTTGGATATCAAAATAAATCCTTGGGTCTTGAAGCCACTTTTTAGTTTATCATTTTATTTGGAGATTGTTTAGGGTTCCCCCTCAGCTCTGAAATTACAGCCTATATACTTGCAGCTATTTTGTCCCTCAAAACACCTTGTCACTAAATTATTTCATGCAGGAACTTTCTTATAACTTATCTCCTCCTCTGACTTGTTCACACTTAAAGGTCACAGTCCTCTGCCTCTGGTATCACCAGCTCTCACTGCAGAAAGAGTCAGAGTCCCAAACTGCAGCAGGAATTTGAGGAGGAGGAGGCAAAGGAGTGCAGGACAGAAGCATCTTCCAGACGATTTATGGGCCATTGGAGAGGGCAGAAAAAGGGGTAGGATGAAGGGAACAAGAGCATCAGGTTGCAGCTTCAAGGAGGCAGCCCGGCAGCCTGGGCATTGCTAACCAGAGCTCACGACTGCACACAGACGTGCACTCCAGCTCACTTGCACCCCACCTGGTCTTTGCTACCGATCTCCCCGCCTCTGAGCAATGTGTTATTCAGAAAAACACATCACCTGGGTGTCAGCCCCTGTCCTGCCTACCCAATAGCTAGATGCACTGCAACAGGCCTTTTAAATGCAGCCTGCAAAATGTTCGATGAGTATCTGTACTTGTGACGGGAGCCCACAACAGGAGTAAAGTCAAAACGCCTGCATCCTGCCATGAAACTGAATATACCCCAAAAAACCCTCAAAGGGTTTCAAATCTGTGAGGTGGATTGTATTAGGGTACAAACCAGAACAGGAACATCTCTTAGAAACAACAGGGACTTGCTGGGTGAGATAAAGGGAAATAAAAGAGTTTGGGGGTGGACTGGGTTAACACTTTTATTCCTGAAGGTCTTTCAGCTGCTCAGACTCTACAGCCAGGTGTTCTCAGGTACACCCACATGTCCTATTTCAAGGTCAAAATCAACTAGAAAGCTCCCAGTATCCAGATTTAGACTGGAATCCAAAACACACGAGGGACAAGTTAATTTTGCCTCTGATAAAAAGGGAGGTCTGGCCAGCTGATTTCACTGTCATTTCAGTAGCAAGTGGAAAGGGAAGGCAAGGGCTGTCCTCGGAGGAGACCCATACAGGTTACACAGTCCAGGTTTCCATTTAGTTGGAAATATGCTAAAGCTAATTGAATTTCCTTTGGAAAAACAGAAGCTTAAGTGAGAGGATGCAGTGTTCTACCACACTTTTAAAGTAATAACAACTGTTGTGGAGGCTCTGCAAAAAGCCAAAGTGGCAGGTTTTCCCAAACCAAATCATATTCCGCCACAACATGTTATGCCGGGAGCAGACAGGCAGGCGATGATAGAGTGGTGGAGAAAGAGGTGGGAGGGCATTTATAGATAAAAAGAGATTTGTAAATATTAAACGTGAGTCTTAATGCACTTGCATTTTCTGCCAATACATTAACAAGGGGAGAGGATTAGCAAGCAGTTTGGCACAAAGACCTCCATCTACAGAGCAGATATTTTGTAATTAGGAGGACCTGTGCTTTGAGAAAGATATTTATTTGGGTAATCTAAAAACTATTCTTGAAAATCTGCTTCTCACACACACTTGCTGACTTGCAAAATACTTGCTTTTTTGCTTTCCACAATGAGCAGAGACTGAGATCTGCCCAACTGCTCTGAAGCAGTTTCTGCCTCTGTATGGACTGTTAAGTGCTGCTGTTATGAAAAAATACAGATGTGCCAGGCTTTACTGTTGATTTCCAATAGATCTATGTGAATAATTGATTTTGCTGCATTATTGCCAAAGGAGTAAACTTAAGAGGGGGAAGCAGAATGCCATGTAAAAACTAATTTTCAGGGGTTTTATAGCTCAAGGCCACACTGTGCTTTGTTTTCTTTTGTTTTTTTCTATCAGTGCATGTTTCACTGCAAATCCATTGGAAAAGTGAACATCTTTGTTAATAATTGTGCGTTGCTCTGGGGGGAGCCACTTTGATGCACTACATGCAGTTCGCATCCACACAGCCACACCAGTGCCCGGATCTAAGTTTTGGCTGGGATAGGGTTAATTTTCTTAATAGTAGTTTGTATGGTGCCATGCTTGGGATTTGTGACCAAAACAGTGTTGATAACCCAGGGATGCTTTCATTACTACTGAGCAATGTTTACACAGCATCCTGGCTTTTGCTGCTTCTCCTGCTGTCCCACCAGCAAGTGGGCTGGGGGGACAAGGAGCTGCGAGAGGACACAGCCGTGACAGCTGGCCCAACTGACCAAAGGGACATCCCATACCATATGGCGTCATGCTCAGCAGTAAAAGCTGAGGAAGAAGCGGGGATGTTCAGTGTTACGGCATGTGTCTTCCCAAGTCACCATTAGGTGTATTACACATGACATAGACCTGCTTTCCTGGAGATGGCTGAACACCTGCCTGCCGATGGGAAGCAGTGAATTAATTCCTTATTTTGTTTTTGCTTTACCTGTTAAATTGTCTTTATTTCAACCTGTGAGTTGTCTCACTTTTACCCATTTGAGTCTCTCCCTCATCCCACTGCGGGGAGCAGGCAGGTGCCTGGGGCTGAGCTGCCCACTGGGGTTAACGTGACACTGGGAAATGGCGTTTCCCCAGCAGCAGTCCTGATTCTCCATGTCTGAAACAACGTGGCTGTTACAGGACCAGACAGTAACCATCTCAAGCTGCAGGAGCAACTTCATTAAGTTCAAGCTGAATTGAGCTGATTACGTTCCATGATAGCAGCCACCTAAGTCTGCCATCCCCACTGCCTGGCACAACTGTGACCTCCCAGAAAATTAATGCTCTTCTCAGTGGGAGCAGAAACAACCACCCACAAGCCTCACACGCTGTAAATTTGCTATCTTCGTCATATATATATTATAGAAAAGCTCAGACTTGAATCCTTCCTTGCACAGCCTGAACTGTCATTTTAATCAGCATTACTAAACTACCCAGGAACATGAAATGCTCACAGACCACAGTGGGGTTTAGTTTTCCTGCATCATTTGTACACATTCCTGTCCCTCATCTATACCTGTCCATCCCATGCAGGGCTCTGCAACACAAACTACTCCTATGCAGAAAAAATGTTGGGGATTTCGCCTTTTTATTCCCCAAAGTCAATTTTTATTCTGCTTACAAGGTAAAATTAACATTCTGAAATCAACTGTTGAACAAGCTGAAGCCAAATATTTTGCAGTTAGAACTGCTTTTGGTAAGCAGCATCTTCAGATCTGCCAAACTTATAAATCTGCAGATATTTAGATAGATCATGAAGCCCTAGATAAGCACACCCGGAGCATGTACAGTGATCTGACCACTTCATCTGTCCATCTTTACAAAGGCAAAACTCATTAAAAAATTCACTCATTTCAGTAGATACGTGCTTTTAAGAAACATCTCAAACTGCAGTTTCAAAAATACCAAATATTAGTCTGTTCCATTGTATTAGGACATCATCATCATTACACCAACGCTGTGGTTTGCTGCTGCTGTTATTAAGCCCTCCAATGTTTGCATAAGATAAATTCACTGCACTTCAGATTATTCTACACCTAAATGAAATTGAGTTTGTTCATCCTAGTGAGTTGCCAGGCAGCCATTACAGAGCATCAGGCATTTCTGATGTGTCTGTTAGCAGGTGCAATTATTGAAGAAAGTGGAAATAAAAAGAACAAAACTGAGTAGATACATTTTTAAGTCAGGCACCTGTTAGCACACATGCTTTTGTACCTCTTTAGGCAGCTACGTGTACTTCAAACGTGTAATTGTAATAGGTACACGGGGTACCTAAGCATCCACTGCACGGACAAGCGAGTCTTGCCTGCATCTGTGATTTCTGTGCATGTTTATTCAGCTGCAAACACATATAATCCTTTAGCTTTTAAAAATGAATGCCAAGCAGTGCTTGGAGGATTGCAGTATGTGGTGGCACAGTGAGTGTCTCGCCCTGGCACGCAGGGCACCCGCTGGGACATTACTTAGGACCAGTCCTAATAATGGATCAAACACCTGAACATGCTTTAGGCAGGTTTAGGCATTAAAACTCCTAAAAGGGAGGAGGCTGGAGAACGATCCACCCCTGCTTTGCAAAATGGGCCACTGTGCTCCTCTGATAACTCAGGTTTAGTCTACAAGCTGCTTAATGTGGCAATGAATAAACAGCTTGAGGAACAGGAGCTGCCGCAGGGTAGACCCTACTCCTACAAGAGTGGGCAAACCACACAGTTTCTAAGCAGGACTTTATGCAGCCAGGGAGCAAAAAGATACCCCAGTTACGATGCTGTTCTGAAGCTTTTCAGCATTTTTTTTTTTGCTTTCGGAAATCTCAGAGGGACACAAGTTACAACCCTGTTCCCTCCCACTCTCCCCCATGGAGCACAGCTGCAAGAGATCGGCTCCTTTTCTATTACACGACACTCTCCAGAAGAAAAGTTTCAGTCTGGGAATTTTAGAAGCTTCAAAACCGCTCGGGTTTTTCATCTTACAAAGTGCATGTTGGTAATTATCAATGAAATGGAAAAAAATGTAAAATACTTCGTACTGGCTTAAGTTGTGCAAAGGCTCAAGAGGAGACTTTATGCTCTGTCAGAGGAGACTTGGGTTTAGCAGTATGCCAGGTTGATTTTGCTTCTGGTACCTTTTTTGCTGACCATACAAGTCATGATCCCACCTCAAAATTACCAATTGCTAAGATATCCCTCCACAGCGTACTCTGTCATCCTTTATGTTGATGGATGAGAAAGAAGGTAGAGGTTTTACTGATAAAGAAATGGGGATCATGAAGAAAGGTACATCGCTCTCCTGGGAAGAGGAGAATTTCCCTGCTGGGAGGTGGCTTGGCTCTGGGTCTGCTGGGTCTGGCTTGTGAACAGCATCCTTTGCTGGAGCACCATCAGCTTTATGAAGACAGATTATTCAGAGTTGTTCTTCAGCCACACAGTGATTATAATAAAGTTCAAAAAGACATGTATTTCAGAAAATGTAGCAGCCAGTCACTTCGGGGTTTTTTTGTTTGGAAATGTAAAATAGCTGTGTTGAGCTGAGTCTGCTCTAATTTTGTCATAAATTTACAAGTTATGGACTTAGAAGGAATGCTTCATATTTGTTAAAAAAAACCCCAAAACACAAAAAACCAACAAACTTTAAAAATCTTGCAAGAAACAGGGTTTTGTACACATAAACAACATTCTGGAAATGCCTTAACAACATGTCATTTTGTTCAGGTAGTACCTGTACTAAGTGCTTTTTTTTGATTTATTTGAAGATGAAAGAACACACTTTGAAAAAAAAAAAATTGAGTAATTGTTTGGGAACTGGGGGTGGAAAAAAAAAAAGGTATCTAAAGATGTGCCAAGTTTCACATGAAAACCACAGGTGTGGCTAAGTGAAAACATCCGTGGTTGGGGCATCAACTGGCACAGTCAGCAAGGAGCCAGCCAGCTTGTGGTGTCCATGGCCCAGCTCCATCCCAGTGCCTAAACCAGGGCAGAAAAATGGTGCTGGAAGTGCCTGTCTTTCTCCAGTGACTTCAACCACAGTTTAGGGCGAGTAGCTGTGCTGCAGATGCCTACATGATAAACCACTAAAGTGGAATGAGACAAATCCCCTCCAAAATACAACCTAAAGTGAAATAGATGAAACCAAGGGGATGAAACCCGATGGACTCATCCACTTGGCTTTGGGTGCTGCCCCATAACAAAAGCATGCGATGCGTTTACCCCTCTGCAGCACCGCAGCGGGCACCCAACAGGCCGTGCAGGAGCAGCCGCCGGTGCACAGGGACTGGCGGAGCAGAGGGGCTGATGCTCTGGGGTCCAGCTGTAAGGAGAGTGGTTGGAAGATGTGCTCTGTCACTGCACCGTGGCTTTCTGTCTGCTGTATGACCTCATGCAGAGTTGTCTTATGCGTTGGATGTTTGGGAGATCCGAGCTATCCAGCTATGCCGTATAAGGGGATTTCAGCAGAGCATGCTTCCATCATGCCTGGTGGGTATTATCTGTATAACCCCTTCGGGTCGTATTATCTCCTTTATTGAAATCTGTTCTATATAAGGGGCTGGGAAAGAGCTGTGCTTCCCAATCTGCTCGTGCCTTGGAGTGGCGAAAGGACCGTGTGCCTGCAAGGAGTTGGCTCCAGCCCCAAAACATCCCCGTGCCGAGATGGCTGGAGCAGTCGGCGTGGAAGTTCATTTTTCATTTTCTTTGTAATTTGCCATCTCCCAGTCCTTCCCCATGAAAGTTCTTCAGAAAATGGGTAGTTTGGTCAGATAATGGTCTTTAGTGCCAAAAGGCTGGATGCAGGGTATGAAATCAGGTCTGGAGTATAACTGGAAGAAGTCAACGCTCAAACCTCGTGGCAGCATCCAGGAAACAGAATGGTCAGTTTTGTTGTCATGGAAATGCTACTATTAAATTTTACATATGTCAGATGCACTGTCTGATCTCCTTTATACGTACTACAATTCAGTATCTACTGGTAAGATTGCTGTGCTGCAGCAAAGGAGAGGCTTTGCAAAGCAAAAGAGTTTTCCACTCATTTCTGGGATGCATAATAATAAGTTAATGGCACAAAACTACCCATGGTCAAAGCAACTTTCTCATCCCCCCCATTAGTGTGTGGTCTGTTTTGTATATAAGTGATTCATTATAGAATTTTACTCCCATAAAAGCTCTTCTATCCTTCTTTTATGCCAAATGGCGAGGAAAGCCAGAGGCAATTAAAACAAATATGGCTTGAATTACAGGCCTGTTCCCACAAGACCATGTGATAAGTAAATGGGTTAAGATGTGCAATAAGGCAAAGTGGATGCTGCGGAGACGCCACCTTCTCAAAACTGGCATTGCTCCTGGCTTCCTTGTGCTCAGCCCCCTCCCTGTGAGCCAGGGTCTCTCCAGCCCTGCTGTACCACTCCATGCAAAGTGGGTACAAAGGATTGCACCGACATGCAGCCCCTGGTACCCGTCATCCTGCAGTGTGCAGCCACATCTGCTCAAAGGCCAGGTTTTACCTCCTCAGCCCAAATTCCAGCACCTAATTCCAAAGAGGTTTTTCTGTGGGTGCTGGTGGAAGAAGGCAAGTAGAGAGCCTCATGCTCACAAAGCAGAGAAGAGAGTAAGAACATTAAAACAGTGAAGGATGAGGGAAAATGAAAAAGGTTTTCCATCTTAGACCTCTGCTGTCACATCAGATCAGGGAAGGCAGAAAAGGTCAGTGTATTTTTTTTTCAATAGTGCGTTTCCTCTGGTGAACTTTCAGTAGTTTCACCTTCTTCAACTGTGATTAGATAAACGAATCAGGATTTGGGGGAATGCTGTGTCCTACACCAGCACCTAGCAAGGAAAGGTCCAAATGCAAGTCCACTCCTGTTCAAAGCTTCAGGGTGTATGAAATCTTTCCAATTTTTTTTGGCACAGAATTGAGATGGAAATTTAAGCAATGTTGTGTGCAGAATGACACCAATACAGGTGCTGATCAAAAAAAGAATTAATTTATGTGGTCTGATCTTTACAGAAGGGCATGAGGCTCCCTCAGAAGGTGAAGGAGAAAGAAATCATCTGGACATCACTCTTTGTACTTCTCTATCTTATGATAAATTTCTGTTCTTTACGCTGTAGTGTAAATCTCAGTTCTTTACACTGTAGTGACTAATACAGTAAAACTTGTAATCAGCTCTTTCCCATGAAATACTAGGCGAAATTCTGCACTTGTATTGCATTTCTGATAACTCAGTTGGATATGAGTGGAGCTTGACATCACCGTAGGTCTGAGCCACCAGGAATCACGTTAACCACCAGCAGAACTGATGCCACGGCAGCCTGCTTTAAATGAGGTCACACTTCTGCATCTTCAGGGCTGTTCAATGTCCTTAAAAGCCAAGGCTTGGTCCACACCCCCTAAGCTGGTTGCTCTGGCATAGAACCATTTGAATGGATGAACTGACCTTGGCCAAAACTCTCCATGGGAAATTTTCATTTAGCTGACATTTCATTTTTTACAAAATGCTGGAAACACAGGCTTTGAAAACTGGGGGAAATGGTGCCTTTGGAATGGTGCCTGTGCTTCCCTGGGCTGGGGGAGACTGGGAGAAGGAGAAATATATTTTTTCGTTCATCTCTTAATGAAAGTTAACTGGGCATTTTAATTTGCAAATTCCATCTAAAACAATGTTATTTTAACATCTTGTGTAATTTTTTCTATAAAAAATGCTTACCAGAATTTTTCCTTCACTGTCTTCCTGCTTACAGCCCTGCACTCCATAGAGGAATGAGTCTCTGGGTAGGACACTGAGAAACCTGTATCAAGGTGGAGGGGAAAGTCAGCAGGAGGAACAAGATTACTTTTTTTTTTTTGCACTAGATTTTACACGGCAGCAAAGAACATCCCAGACTTTGATCACTACCTCTACACTGGGTCAAAGTAAAAAAAATGACATTATAAATAGTGTAACTTGAGGTTGCAAGGCTTTGGTTCAGGGATTTTTAACTTTTACATTTCCATTTCACTCCCATTTAACACTCTTCCTCCTGCTTTTCTCTCCTGTGAACTTTTCAAGCATGCTTCCAAACCAATATCGCTGCTGTTAAATACATACAAAGAAGAGCTGCTGATGCTGGTTTAGATGGCACATTGCAAGGATCCAGCTGAAGGGAGAAGGAAGGAGGGTGCGTATGAGTATCTGAGTTAGAGCTGTCTCAAATCTCACCACAGGCCATGAGTTTGGACCGCTAGGAAGGGGTGAGTGGGGCCAAAAAGCAGCGAGAGTTAAAGCTTGAATAAACAAAAAAATAAAACAAAGTTGCTGACTTGTTTTCCCCTCCCAGATCTCATTGCTCATTGAAAACAGTCAGTAACGTTAAGTATTTACTATATGTATGTCAATTTACAAGCCTCCCTCCACCCAGGCCGCTGTGCCAGAGAAATTTTAAAACTTTTGCTTACAGGGCAAGTATGTCCTGCAAGGTAATTTGTGAGCTGGTCAGCAGATGCTCTGGGTCTGACCTCCCATAACTTGGTGGCAGTACCATTGCAGGGTTATACTGCAATAAAGAACCCCCCCTTCTCCCAGAGCAAAAACCAGTGCAGTCTGGAGCTGGCACAAGAGGAGGTCAGCCTGCTCTCATCTGGCTCCTTGCTTTGGCAAAAAAAGTCTTGCTCGGCTCTGTGCCAAGCATGGGTGATGGCTCAAGTTATTCCAGTCTGTTCTCTAGGGATCCACCACATCTTGTCACTCTGTCTAACAATTCTTCTAATTCAGAGAGGAAAGAAATAATCCACCAGGAGCAGAGGTTTGTCTAGGGCACAAACAGTGTGATCTCGTTGTCAAAACAGCCTTGGATAACCTGGGGTAAAAAAATCAGTGCTGCTGGCAAGCCAAGGGATGTGCGCTAGCCCTGTGCCTGTGATCAGTATGCTGATTTTACCGTGTTTGCCCTTTTCAATGGTCATGTCACGCTGAGCCCCACAACCCTGCTTTAATCGGTCTCTAGCTCAGCCGTGGGTCGTGTGTGGGTCAGCACAGACTGCCCCCAGCCTCAGCCACGTATCTTTCATCAGAAGTGAAACTGGGGAAAGGTGGGCACCAACTGAAATTGTCATTAGCGTGACTGAATGAGCAGGCGCAGACCTCTGAAGAGGCTGGAGCGCATTGATTTTTCCCTGTTATTGTTATTTATGCACGTGCTTAGCTGTCTCCCGGAAATGGATGCACAGGCCTCAGCTGATCTACTCATGGGGGGAAAGTTAAGTACTTCAGAGCTTGCAGGCTCTGGGCCTAAATCCATAAGAGCAAAGCATCTTGCTGCGTGCTCTGAATTTATCTAGACCAGAAACCCTTATTTCAGCTTGAAGCTTCCCAGACCCTCTGCCTGTGCTTTCATAAGAGGATGACCTTAAGCCCTCGACATATTCTGTTGAAATGTGAAGTTCTGGCAGAAAGGCAAATTATTTTTCTTTTCTTTTCTTTTCTTTTCTTTTCTTTTCTTTTCTTTTCTTTTCTTTTCTTTTCTTTTCTTTTCTTTTCTTTTCTTTTCTTTTCTTTTCTTTTCTTTTCTTTTCTTTTCTTTTCTTTTCTTTTCTTTTCTTTTTTCTTTTCTTTTCTTTTCTTTTTTCTTTTCTTTTCTTTTCTTTTCTTTTCTTTTCTTTTCTTTTCTTTTCTTTTCTTTTCTTTTCTTTTCTTTTCTTTTCTTTTTTCTTTTCTTTTCTTTTCTTTTCTTTTCTTTTCTTTTCTTTTCTTTTCTTTTCTTTTCTTTTCTTTTCTTTTCTTTTCTTTTCTTTTCTTTTCTTTTCTTTTCTTTTCTTTTCTTTTTTTTTTTCAAAATAAAACACAATAAACAAACATAAGCTGCTGCCTTTCTCTGGCTCTTCACTTCTTCTACTAGACGGATTCCTCGGGCAGACAGGTAAGACACAATTGAATTTGTGAGCCTAATGCATATCAGTTCATGCACCCTAGACTAGCTTCCAAAACTGCACATCACACCATCTGTCATGCATAGGTGGAGGGTAAATAGTAAAAAAAAAGTCTGCCTTGGTTCACAGAAGAAAATCATTAGCACTGGAAAGGGTGCTGTTACCTGAAAAAAAGGCAACATGTGCCTCAGGGAACGAAAGCTCATTAGAGTGCTAGTCTCCATTTTCTTTATTGCTAACCATAGTGAGTAAACATAAACCAAAATGTCTCTTTAAAGGATTGCAATGCTCAGTCACACGTAATTTTCAAGCACTTTCTACATGTCTGATCTTGCCAAAAGCTGTTCTTCCTTTTCTTCACAGCTTTTGGGCTTTCCCTCCATATCTCCCCACACCTCAGCCTGTGGAATCCGGTAAGGACATCTCTCTCTTTCATACCTCAGTTTCTCAGTTCACCTCCCCAGAAACCATCACCAAAAGCCACCAGCTCCCTCCCAGAGCTGGTGTTTGCCACGGCGCAGTCATACCCTGCACTTCCCGCGCCGTGCAAGGGACAGCCCAGGCTTTACCGAGCAGCTTTCGGGGCAGTCGATGTTACCAAAGGTCCAAGTTATGCTGGTCACACGTTTTTTAGAGATCACCATATTCCACAATATTTCCACTAATTCCAGGCAGACTCACACAGTTGTGTGACGGCTTGTGCATCCAGATATTCAGTGAGGTTTGGACTAGGCTCCTTCCGTATGTGAGAGGGCTGCTGCTGTACCAAAATCTCCAGCCGCCTTCCAAATGAGACATGGCCAATGGGGATTATGAATTTTTGCATTTTGTTTTTACTCATCAGACTAGAGAATGACAGCATCCCCTTTTCGTTTAAATGATTTATTTACAAATTTCTCCAGCACTCGCTCTGTAATGAATGCACTGATGAGAAATACTTGAGACATTGCTTGTCCTGGATATAATTAAATCTTTTCTATAACTTGAAACTGCTATCAATACTTATTGAAACACGGAACATACACTTGTCCAGTGAGTGCTTGAAAGTGACTTAGGTTATTATGTTGTGGTTGATTTACAACAAAGCTTTCTGAATTATGAACTGCAAGAAGAAGTAATTAAATTTGAGATGTTAAGGCTGACGGTGCTTCAGATTGTGATAAATACCAAGTCAGAAAAGTCTTCCCCAGGGATGGTAGCATCAAGAGATGCTCAACTGCTCCTTAGGCATATGTTTTATAGTGGGACAAGTCTTGTGTTGGCAAAATGGTATTTATTTTTTTAGGGATGGTTATTCCACAAGTTAAACCAGTATGAGCTGCTAAACATTACAATGGGAAGGTCGCTGAATGGTTAAAGAATTAAAAAAAAAAAAAAAAAAAAGAAGAACCACAATAAAATCCTGCATCAGATTGATTTTCTTTCCTTACATTTTAGCTCTCAGATTTATGGAGGTAGTTTTAACAGAGTGCCTATCAGCAACTTAACTCAAAGCCTTAAATGCCAAGTGCTCTTTTGTAGCAAGTTTGCTGCCATTGCAACTGGTCAGCAAAGGCTACAATTTCAAACTACATTATTAATTGAACTTGATAAATAGTCGTTGGAAAGGGATAAATTCCTCTAGAGCCTGATTCGTTCCACTTATCTGAGATGTCTAGTTCAAGAGGGGATGAGTTGTCCTTTGTGAGGCACGCCTCTCATCACAGGCTGCAAATGGACCTTTCAGCACCTAACTTCATGAGAAGTAATATTAAATGAAATACCACCTGGAAAGACTAACTGAGACAAGAGATAATCTGTTGTTCAGTTGCTGTGACAGGTCATTGATCCTACCCTCCACACCGCACAGGTATACCTTTCTTCTAGTGATAAGACTTAGGTATATATTTTCTAGTCCGTCAATACAGATAGCAGCAAAAATACAGAGGGACATGATGGGCAGGTTTAATATCATTCCAGCTCCAGACATTTGGCATGCAGGCTTCAGCATCTCAGCTGGCACAGCCCTCATTATAGTCAGTGCAAAGAAATACGCACTTTGAGGACCTGATTCAACTGGCCAGCTTTAGAGGACAAGGTGAACTGCACCTCCAAAACCATGGACACTTCCAAACCCCCAACTCCATGCGTTGTAAGAAAAGCAGACAAATAGTTCAGAAATGGGTATTTTTCAGCGGGGTAAGATTTTCAATCAGGTATCACCCACTTTTATAGTCATTGCAGTGGGTGACTAAGATAGATCCCAATCACTGCTGCTGCTTGAGCAAGAGAGCCATTGCAATATCTAGAAAGAGAAAGCATAACTGTCTGTATTAGTGTACTTGATGTCACATATTTATTTTAAAAGTCCGCATTACAGTACATACCCTCTGAAAACATCCTCATGAGGTTGCTTCAGAGTCAGCACACTTTAGTCCCTTCTTAAGTGGTGATGGATGAGATTCTTTCACTCAATTATTCTGTGTATGTTACTCTAAAAACAAGTCATCTTTTAAAGGAAGGGAAGCTTTTGCTCTGCGTCTGGCTCACAGAAGCCCTACACTTGGGAAAGATGAATTTTCAAGGTTTCTTTCAGCTCAGTTTTTTTATGAATAGCTTATTTCTAATTTCTATGAAAAGGCACATTCGTCATAGATTTATTGCACACAGTTGTCAAGATTACAAGATCTGTCCCTACTGCTTTTGGTGTTAGCAAAAATAATTCTCAATTCCAGAAGAGCCATTGTTATTTGTGGACAGCTTTTGTATTTCTTCCTGAATTAAAAGCTGCAGACACAGAAGCACAGCTAAATTTAAGTCCTTAAAAAAACTTACTTCTGCAAATACATAAACCAGATGTTCTTGTGATTTCTAAGCTGACATATATTCACTTCAGCAAAGTTAAAGGGATTTCCTGGATGGATAAGGATTTAAGCCATTAACCCTGGTCATTCGCTCCTCCCAGCTTCCCAAAGTATCAGTTGTCCTCAGTGTCTGTCTCCTCAAACCCCTCTGTGTTGCATCCTCATCACCTCTGGTCTGGTGATCATTTTTTCCAGCTAGGTATTTTGATGACTCTTACGGTATTATTTGTGCAGATGATGAAATATATCATTAATAATTTATTCTCCAAGAACCCCATCATAAGAGTATTGTTGTGTACCTGCGGATGGGTTTGTCAGGCATTGCTTCTGCCTTGCCTGGCAATAAAAAAAACCAAACACCCACCTGCTGACCTTGCTGCACATGGGATGGCAGATGCCTTTTTTTCTATTAAAACACCAATACTGCATTTCTGACTCAGGTTCCCCTTTGACTGTGAACCAACCAAGGGCATGTGCCCACATCTGCAGCCTACACTAGCATCAGAAGTGGGATTTCCCTCACTCTGATTAATCAGATTGGGATACTGGCATCAAAATCTGATGGTGGGGCAACTTTAACCATTTCATGTGTGATCCCACTGGTAAATAGAAAAAAAGTTCAGACCGAGAAAGAAGTCCAGGACAGAGAAATTTGGGGTACACTGCAGGCAAGCAAATACAGAAGGAAGAGCAGGATCAGATGGGGAGGGGGGGGAGTGGAAGAAAGAGAAGGGAGAATAAAAACAGAGAAGAAAATGCAGTATCCTAAAATGAAGCAGCAGTAAAGCATTCAGCCCATGCCCCATCACAAAACTTATGCTGATGATGTTCTCCCGCTGCCACAAACCACCTACCATCATGGGTGATCATTTTGTCTGCAGTGTGGGATGAAGGGACCTGCCTTTATACTTGGCCTACAGGCTGTTAAATATAAATTAAATATACATTAAATATAAATATATTCAGAAGCGAATGTGATGCTCTTTGACTAGGTGATGTTAGAAATAGTTTACCTTAATTTTCTACCCTAAAATGAATCTATACTCTTTGGATATTCCTGCAAATTCAGCCTCCCCCTCCTCTTCCCCCCACATTTCTAGTTCCTGTCTAAATCAACTGCCTAAATGGAGGTTTCTCTCTAGCATGTGCCCAAGTGCAGCTAGGAGCCAAGTTCTGCAATAAGGCTGACAGGAGAGTAGACCTCTATTAAGAGAGGTGGCAGCAAAGAACAACACAGTGATTAAATGCAAAATTGAAATCATAATGAAAATTGGGGCACTGAAAAGAAATTTTAATTAAGTAAGCAACTGCAAATCAAACAAATGTATTCATTATTTAATCAACTAGTGAGTGCAAAAATCTCAACTAATCAGGAAAGTCTCAGGGAGCAGATAAAGAAACAAATCAAGGAACCAATTTAAAATCCATAAGAAAATAGCACACGTCCTCACTATAAAAGAGCATTTGTCTGAGAAACAGGTGAGCTGCTTTTTTTCCACAAACATAATCTTATCTTTGTAAGGATGTGTGTTTTTATTAAAAAAAACAAACAATACCTTATGCAAGGATTTGGGATGCTGTGTCTTCTTGCAAATTTGCTTTTAATCTGTTCAGTCATAGAAAGAGTGACTGCAAAGTGATGTTTTTCTTTGCCTACTTCCACCCATTTTTCACCTGCTGCACTGACCCCCTTGAGGTATCATGATAACCAATTTGTTTTATAAGGAGATAAAACTTTGGGTGCCCACAGCTACTGCTCAGCTCCACGTACGCCACAGTGCATCAGCAGTGCAGAGCATTTGGCAGAGGTGGTGGAATCCACCTGGGCTGTTTCACACACATGTAAGCAGAGGAATGTGATTTATCATTGACTAGAACTTCACTAAAGACTCCCAACCTGCCCCTCCTTAAGGGGAAGATGGGATACCAAGCACCCCACCTGTACAATGAGGACCTGCATAAGGCTGTGCTTTTCGGCATGTTTTTACCCCAGACTTTTTCTGCCCAACACACATCAGCCTGTGAGCGGGTACACACCATTCACTTCAATGAACTCCTTGCCGAGTCAGCAAACCACTCAGCATGAGCAGAGAAGCCTTTCAAGCCTCCGAGTTACTTCAGGGTAACCAAATGAGTCACAAGCAGCCGAGTAATTACTTTTCCAGGCTTCCTTACTTATGAATTTGGATCTGTGTACAAAAGCATGAATCCAGAGAGAATTGGCCATCATACTTTGCGAGCATAGACTTGTTTGCACTCAAAGCAGTTGGATAGGGGCAGGAAATAAGTTAAAGAATAGTACAAACAAGTCATTTACTGCACAGTCTTGTAAGTATAGCCTGTCTAGAGCTTAATAAAAACCACATATTTAATTAGTGGCTTCATTCAGCATTGTGTGAACAGTGATTCACTATGCCAAGCAAGAGGAGATGGGTAGCAAATAGACCTTGTACAAGGTACCCAAGGAAAAAAAAAAAGATACTTTATACAAAGAGTAAAGATCAGCATCATAACAAAGATGTGGTGCTTTTAAAACACAAGTGTAGCAAACTCATCTGTAGAATAAGTGCAAACTGATGTTGTACATCTCTGCACCCAAGGGAAAGGAGTCTGATTCTACACCCTGAGTAGGGAACTGGGACACCAGATATCTGGTTTCCTATTCTTTCTCTGTCACTGGAACACAGCACAAACACTTTTCTATTTCTGCTTGTCTGCATTATTTGCTTGCTCCTACTGCCACAATGGCCACACAGCTCCCTCTCGAAGCATTTTTCAGCCCATCACACCTGTTTTGCAGATGGAAGTGCTCAGCCCTGTCACCCCACAGGGGTCCCGATTGCCTAAACACCGCTTGGGGCTCCAAGGTGAAAAGCTTTTGTTCTGCAGAGGCAGGGCTTGGGAGGCCCTTCAAGTTCAGAGCTGCTGATGTCTTTTCACATTAACATTTCCTGGGAGTTAAAGGTCTGCCAACAGCAGTCCCCAACATGCCCCAGTCTTTGGAGGACCAAGTATCCCAGCACCTAGCTCATTCCTCAGGCTTATCATATTGCACAATTTAGGAGCTACCTGGTGGAGCCTGGGCTGCAGAAATGCTCTGAGCAGGCTTGCAAGGCCAGGCCTTGCCCTCTCCGAAATTAAACAGTTCCCTGCTCCTTTCCTGTAGGTCCACAGGTGAGGAAGTTGGTTCATTTATGGAAGACTGAAAAATGGTTCTGTCTCAAATAATGGGAGTTGAACCCATTTTCTGGGCACTGTGGCCACAAAATCATAGGGGATGCTGAAGCAGTGATTTGTGCTTCATTCCTGATTTTGTTGCTATGCTGGTCTCCTGAAATAATTAAATGATAATTGGGCTGGTCTGAGAGGAATGTAGAAGTGTGATTCTGTAGCTTCATGATTAGGGTGCTCCCCTAGGAGGAAGGATAGCTGGCTTCCCGTCCACTTAATATTTTACGGCTTATTATTAAAGCAAAAGCTTTGCTCTGTGCTATTCCCTGAGTGCCTCCGGAGATACACAGATCTTCCCCCTCAACCCTTTTGTCCAGCTTTGCTGCCAGTTTGGTGTTTCAGCGTCAAAGAGCAGAAGCATTGCAAGCCCAGCTGGGTGCTGACTTGCCTAGTGCCAACCGTTCCTGTCTCTGGGGGGTGCATGGAAGCATCTGCCCGTTGTGAGCCCGTGGGCAGCCCTGGGGAAGCCCAGTTCAAGTTTCACATGGATTTTGCTGAATCTTAAACTGTGGAAAACGTAACATAAAGGTAAGTTAGATGGGCATCCTGCTGCTGACTACCGCTTTTCAAAGCAGTCGCAGCATAGGGCATTTTATGCTTCAATGATCCAAATCAAACATTGTTCCAGTTCTCTGATCGGGGTACAGCATCCCTCTGCCTTGCAAGTTGCCGTTGCCTCCAAAGTCCACAGTCTGCACACGTGCTCCGGTGCTGGCTTCGCTACCACCAGCCAACATCCCAGAGCATCTCCTGCTCTCTCCTAACCACATTAGCGGGAGGTAATGACGTGGTTTAGATCGAAAAGAAACAGTAAATTCGATTGTGACTTACTAGCAGGATCGGCATGCTGTCAGCAAGCACACACACGTACCCACGCACATGCCCACAGAGTGACCTAGCCTTACGTACGCACCAGGGCTTGTCTCTGGAAACGCACTTTCTATTAATTAGCCGAGATCAGAAACAAGCTTCTTAGTCTGCTATGGGAGATAATGTCATCCTGGGCCAAAAATAAATCTATCAGCTGGAAACTGGACGAATAGAAACTGGACTGATTTTAAGGAGGATGAGGTCATTTTTAGATTACATCATGCAGCCATGTTGCATTCCGATTTATATACTATGAGAGTGTATAATAATTTTGGCTTTGCTACAAAAGCTTATTTGAGTAAGCAATCTCAGGAAAGAGGTTAGAATTTTTTCTACGCAGAGAAAGCTGGTTTATGAACTTCTCCATCCTATAGCAAAGGAAGCATTATTATCTCCTAAAATCCATCTCCCCCAAATCCCTGGTTATATCTGGAGGTCAGAATTGTGCTTGCTACAGGGAAATCCCACTCAGCACACATCTAATTATGTTTCTGTCTTCAGATCCCACATCACAGTCCCTGATAAAGGAATAGACAGGAAGGAGGAATCAGTTGCAGTCCGGTTTATGATTTTACATCATTAAGCCATCGGGGACTGCCAGGCAATCTGAGAGCTTAGCGAACTGAACTCTCTAAGACCTGTTAAGCACTCAGGAGGCACTATGCAAACCCACAAAACAGGAGCATTAATCGTAAGGCAGACTTGTCAGGATGCTCAATACATGAGTGACAGATGAGAACAGAGTGGAAAAGAGAACAGGGAAAGGCAGAAAATAAGAACTGGGAGGTTTGAACAAACCTCAAAGTCTCACAGTAATTCTTCAAAAGTTGTTTTTGGGTTTTTCTGAGTGAGACTTTGCTTTTCATTTCATAGGGGCAAATCCATGCTTTAGCACCGATTTCACTGGAATTACTCCAGATTTACTGCAGTGTAGCTGTACAGCATTGGCTTTATAATAATATGCCTCATTAGTGGCTACTTACAGTGTAACTGAATTATAGGATGCCTAGTTCTGGGCAGTTGCTGCAAAATGGAGCATTGACGCGGCACCTAATAAAGTACTTGTACATGACTTCTGGGAGCTATAATGCTATATTATTTATGAAGTGCCATTGTGTTTTAAAGACAGAACACCACATGTTAAAATCTGTTTTATTTACATAGTGTCACCAAGGATTAAATCTATTGTCTTTACTGAGAATATCCCAATCTATACAATGCACATATTGGGACGGAGCATCCCTGGAGGCACAGAGGTCAGACATGCCAGGGCACACCAGCACCATCTATGGAGACAGAATAGTTCAAAGTGGATGTGTCCTGGTATAAGCACCGAGCCAGATGTTCAAAATCTGTGGAAAACTAAGAAGAGAATGATATTTTTCCCAGATCTGATTTCCCATGAAGCTAGAAGTGGGTAGGCTCTTTCGTGATAACTTATGCAGCACTTCTGCTGGTGAGGAGTGCTCAGGGAGAGCGGGGCAACTCCTAAACAAATAGTCCCCCATCATGACTTTTGGGAGCAAGTGGATTCCTACCAGGAATTTTGTCCTAAGAAGCAAATCTTTATGTACAAGCTCTGAATGTGTATTAAAGACATTTTGCATGTGAGAAAAGAAACGCAGGGTCAATTCGAACCCCTACAGCAGTAACATGCCATAACCCCACTTGCTGCATTTGCTGTTTGGTGCTGGAGGGCAGCACGTTGCCCGAGTCCTGGAGCACGTAGGCAGAGATGTCTCCTGCCAAGTAGGACGTTTAGTCTGGTCCTACCCTGAGGTGCTGCCACCAGGTGACTGCAGCTCCAAACCAGCTGTCACATCAGCAGCGTTCATCGGGCCATGCACTGCTTTGCAGTGCTGCAAAGACCTCTCTCTATCCAGTGTCCCATGAAGGAGAACCGTGTGGAGCTTACAGGAGCCCTGACAGTGGAGCAGAACCCTCTCTTGGGGGAAAAAAGATAAAAATAGATTTTTAAAAAGTAGATTTGGGAGCTTTGAGGACATTATCCTCCTTGAACCAAAGGGGAACCAGCTCTTCTCTGAAACCCATGCCTTGCCTAACCATTGCTCTGAATATCAGATTGGGTGAAGTCATTCTAGTGAAGACCTTTCACCTTTTTTTTTCACCTTTTTTTTTTTTTTCAAGAAACACCTTGCCCCCTAAAGTGATGCGTTTCTCAGAGTACTTCCCTTAGGTGATCTGACCATTCAGGGTCCCCTCCCAGCAGGTATGTCCAGCTGCTGCAAACATGATGAGCCGCTGTGCGCACCCCTGGCAGTCCCAGCACCACCAACGCTATGTAAGGATGCTGAAGTTTTGAAGAACACCTAAAATGAAAGACATGACTGACCACAAACATTGACCTACTTGAAGCAAGCACTTCCCTAGGAAGGCAAATTGCCTGTTTGGGGCATGTCAGAGGAGCCTGGGATGAGTGGCTTTGTTCTTTGCTTGCCTCCTGCCTGGACAGTCCTCTGCTGGCATCAAGGGACAGGAAAGGGGTGTAAGATGCATGGGCAGCCCTGTTCACTGCTATCATCTTCTGTCATCTTCTCTCCTACTTCTTTTCGGTGGGGGACCTATAATACCAGTGGAGAGGAGCCAACCAGTCCCTGTCTGGTCTCAAGTCCCCTAAAACCTCCAAGATCTTTAATCTCTATTCCCGCCTCTCTTCTTCCCAGGTCAGTCTCAAGCCTCCCACTGGGGTGGTGCTTCCCCAGATGCTGCTTTCACTCCATGAAAGTACCACTGATCCCTTCACCACTCTGCAGCAAAGCCCCCCAAGGCTCTCCCAGTCATCACCACTCTCTGAATTCCCACTGAGGTCTCCAGGGATTTTAAAAGCTAGAGGTTTTGCTGAAGTAAGTCTATAGGTAGAAGATTTTACTTCATTTTCTAGATGGAGCTAGTTTAAATTGTAAAATCTTCAAACTCAAGACTACTTGTGCTTCCACAACCCTGGAAGAAGGGAGACTAGAAATCCTAAGATGGATAACTGTGAGGAAGAAACTGACCAGTGCTGTCTGGAAAAGTGGATTTCTGTCACTGGGCTCAGGTCTGCCTTCCAAGTTATCCCTACGGATCACCCAAAAGGCACGAAGGGGGCAGGGTTTTGGTCAGGATTTCACAGTGGAAACCTCCAAAACTGAGAATACGACTAGGATAGCAAAGGCTGGGGCAGGTGTGAGAGCAATGAGGTTCCTCTCGAACAAAACGGTTGGAGCTCCACGCAGCCATCACCCTGCCCAAGGGCAGTGGTGGGCTTGTGTGAAGAGGCTCCTGGCCAGCCAGGATGGACATGCACTGGCACAGGAGCTCTGAGGAGCTTTGGATAGGATTAAAATCGCCTGTGTTGTCAAAATGCTCCAGTAGAAACACACTAAAACAATAATTGCATTTCTATAATGTTTTAAACCTTTAACAAAACAACTCCCATTTGGGGTGAACCTAAGAGTGCATTGTGCTCCCACTGGGGAGACCCCCGGCAGACTAGCAGATTGGGGAGCTGATCCCTACTACTTGCCATGTAGGTGGGATGGTCATTCTATATTCAGGATAGATGAAGGTGGTAAATAAACTTTTCACAAGAAAAATAGCTGAAGTTGCGAGACTGGTCAGAAAAGCATGTGAGACTGACCAAAATTAAACCACGTAAGGAAAGCTTGGCCTTGGGATTGGATGCCAGAGCAGAAACCTGTGCCCTAGTGCTGGCAGAGTGCTCTCTCTGTGTGTGGCTAGCTGTGGCTGGCAGAAAAGGAGCAAGTAGGTTGCTAAGCAGAGTGAGAAGGCATTTACAGGATGTCTATTAGAAAAAATGATAGAGAAATGTTGAGGTGCTGGCTGAAGGAGAGAGCTTGGAAGAGGAGACATGCTCTTGTTTGCTTCCTGCAGCACTAAAGGACCAAACATGCATCCCAGACCGCATCAAAGAAATATCTGGTCATAGCCAGTTCCCATCCCTACTGGACACAGGCTGGGGGTCCCTCAGCATTCAATAGCTGCTTGGCTCAAAATGGGGAACAGTAATTCCCACGCTTCAATGAGAGCAGTGCCGTGTCTCTGATGGGCATGTAATGCTCTCTCGGAGCTAACTTTGCTTTTCTCAGGCATCCAGTTTCACAGCTAGTTAGGCATGGCTGTGTTATACATCTTCTTAAACACCACCTGCTGCAGCCGTCTCCTTCCAGAGCCTCCTCAGCTCAGAGCCGGGACTTTCAAATAGCTGTTGTCTGAGGGTACCGCTAGCATGTGGTGTATTTGTTTTCTGCCATAAGCTCATGAGGACCTCGTAAACTATGTGGGATAAATTAAACCTTGCCTCAGCCCCAGTGGCACAATGAAGCTAAAGGATGAATTTAATCACGGGACGGTTAGTGTCAAGTGGCAGAAGAATCTCCCTTTGCCATCTTTACTACGATGTGAAATGCAGCTGCTGCTGGGGAGAGGAAGCCGTCTCTCACAATGCAGGTTGCAGGTGGCATAAAAGAGATGCTAAGGAAAATTTTATGTACTGCCTGTTCAAATGAATACAAAATACAAAGGTCTCTATAGACACACACCAACTGTTTCTGTAGGAACAGGTCAGAGCTGCAATATTTTTCCCCTGAGGGTACCAGCAGGAAAGTGTGAAATTTATTAGTGTTCTAAAGCAGCCCTATTTGCAAACACAAACTGAGTTTAGCTTGGAAAAAGTTTTTATTCCATTTTCTAACATGTTTCCCTTACTGTTTCGCAATGGGGGGCATCCGGATAAGCAGATCTTTCCCCAGCTGGGCTGTGACCCTGGGAGAGCTCTCCGCTGGAGGGGCCGAGCGGGAGCAGCGGGGCATGGGAAGCGCGGGGGGTATTGATTTCAGACCGGCAGCCTCCTGCCAAAGGGCTGGCTCCACGGCTGCCAGCGCCCTGTGTCCTGCCATTAGCTGGTGTCATTGCCCAGAAGCGAGACTCCCGCAGCCTCCCCTCGCTAATCCACCAGCCACATTGCCAGCTGTAGGTTTGTTTGGAGGTGGCACAGGGGGAGGCAGGGAGGAGACCCATTTAGCCTCCTAGGCATGTGTGCAGGGAGAAGGTGCACGCAGGGACATCGCTTCTCTCTTGCCTATCATGGAGGGGTGTAAAATGAGCTAATATGAAGAGACCCTGACTAAGTGCACCCAGCAGGACAGTGTAGTGAGGACTTTCTCCCCCTTTCCAGACCCATGAGTGCCCCCAGGGACAGGACCACAGAGCTGTAGCTGTGAGCAGCTGCCTCATGTGAAGCCTATAACATTTGTGACTCGGCTTCTGACCTTGCTCGGTGCAGGGCAATTCCCCAGCTGGGGACAAAGAACCATCAGGGCTCCCTGAGGCAGGTCCCCCTGGGAGAAACAGTCCTCCCCCTCTCCCAAGGGGCTCACATGGGGACTTGTGGCAGGTTTTCACAAGAGGTGAGCACTACAACGACCCCCCCGAGGTTCTCCAAACACATCCAAGCTGGGCATAAATCCATCTCTCATCTTCACCAAAACCCCAGTGGGCCACCACCGTCACCCCAAAGAGGACAGCAGGGAGAACATGAGGGATGATCTCGACCCATTTGTGCTCCTAATTACTATGTGTGTGCAAACACTGCCCTCTGCCTCCTGCAGAAAGGCTTTGTTGTTGGGCTGGAGATCTGCTGGGGGGTTTATTTTCCTCTCCTATGAAGCAGGATGATAAAACAGCATTATCCAGCCTGGCAGCGGGAGCAAAATGCTGGCACGCCTGGCTCGGCACTGGTAGTGCCAGCCCAAATATTCAGAGTCATGTTGTGAGTGGGCTGTAAAAGTCTTCAGCCCTACAATAAGTAACACTTGGAGATTTTCTCCTATGTGTTATGGAAGGGAGGACTTTGGACTCCTTTTGCCTACAGGGCATTTTGCCTACGGGCATATTTTCAAGCATTTTTTGCCCAGGATAAAGGTTAGGCAATTTTTGATTGTTTTTAAGTATGTTGATTTTCTCAAGGGAAGGGGAAGATAAAATGGCATCAGACTTTATACCTAACCTGAGACACCTGGGCAGGCTGCTTCGGTCCCCAGAGGACTGGCAGTGCAGATAAGTGGAGCAAAGCCAAAGGTGAGCAAGGAGACGTAGGAGCACAGCAATGGAATGACCTTTCCCAAAGCCACAGCCAGCCCAGGGCATGGCCAGCAGTAAAACCTGTGCCTCTGCCTGGCCAGGACAGCAGGATGAGGTGCCAGAGCCTGCTTGCCTGGCTGGGGGGGCATCCCCAAGCTCCGGGAGGATACACAGGGGATGGGCAATGCTCTTGTGGGGTGTCCATCACCCGAACACCAGCGCTTCCCTCTGCCCCGTGACTCCTGAAGGGCAGCACGGATGCCGAGTCCCAGGGATTTCAACAGGAGGGAGGTGCCTAGCCCCTGTTCACACCTTGGAAAGTCTCCTTGGCCTTTTTTCTCCGTAGGGCCCTATATTGTCCCCAATGGCTGCAATGTCAGGCTTGGGGAGGCATGGAGGGCAGGAAGGCAGCGAGCCAACTTGTGAGAAGAGAAAGCATGAAGGTTGCATGCAAGCTGCAAATGAGTCCATAGGAGCAAGCGGGGACTCCCTGGCATGGCCTGCCCTTCTGCAGACTTTGGTTTCCCCATTGAGGTGGCAGCTCTGCTTCTGTTTCATGCTGCTTTGGTATAGAGGATGTCACGGGGAACACTGTTCTAAAGAAATGCATCCTTTTTTTTTTTTTTTTTTTTTTTCTGGTCAATAAACTTGCAGTTTGACTTTAGGGTGAAGATTTGGATCAATTCTCATTTTCTACAAAATGATTCTCTCTTATGCACCAAGGAACAGAATTGAAAATGTAATCTATCTTGTTGGGAGGTAGAGTCAGGGTCATGAAAATTAACCCCCAAGTGCCGTTTAGTGTGCCTTTTCACATGCCAGCAAATAGCAGAAAACATCTTTGGATTTCTAAACAGTAATTTAGAAAAAAAATAGTCATTTTTGTCCAGACATCTGAAAGGATCCTGCCACCAAGTCACTTTTCCTCTACAACATAAAATGAGAACAACCATTTCCAGCAATGATTTGCCAGCAAATAGCAAATGCTCTTGCCAGATGGAAACTGGGATCTGGGTGACTGTCTCACAGCACTGTATTTTAATATTTGGCTATATAAATTGAAGCAGAACTGGGCTTCTTCATATTAAAAAATTTCACTTCTGAATCCACAGGGTAAAAATTAAAAATTAGAAGTAAAATTTAATGAGCACTCTCATGTAAGGTCAGGAAAATGTGACACTAAAATGACCTGAACTGATGAAGAGACTAATCAAGTGTAGCTGGCCCAACACAGAACGCTTTGTGGAGGAACTACCCAGATATTGCCTTTATACTTAGAATTTAGACTTTATACTGCAAACAGGGGTACTGGAGGCAGACCTTTAACCCAGCATGCCACTGGTACGGTTCTTACTGGTGAACACCTGAGATGATGCTTGTAAAGGAGGCCCAGGCTGGATAAACGTGCATGGCGATCCACCAAAGTCTGTGAGAACTTCTGTGGTACGTGGGTCTTCTAAAACTCATGGGAGCCAAAGGAGATGCTGGGAGGAGAGCACAGTGGGTGGCGTGGAAGGAGAATCAAATATCCCAGTGTGAGGAAGGAGGATGCTGAAATGGGTCAGAGACCTGGGAAAAGCTCCTCCCGGTGCAAAGGCTTCGTGTCAGCACCAGGAATCACCCTTGGATCAGTTCTGCGAAGAGCAGCTTGAATATTGCCTGTGAATCAGGTTGATCAGGTGCCTCCTGTGAAATCCATTCAGCAGCTGACTGTTGGGATTTTGACCAAACACTTCTTTTTTAAAAAAACAAAAAGTGTCTGCTTTCCATTGCTACGTCCTTTCTATTTGGACTGATTACTTAAAGCCAGGAAAAAAAATGTCATTCAGAAGATTTCTGGTGCTGGATGGCAGGAGCTGATCCCTTGTGAATCAGGCTTGGTCACAGCTCGACATGTGGGTTCCAGGATCTGTTTTTCTTCTGCATGGTAATACAGGGAAAGGGAAAACCGAGGTGCATCACAGCACTGTTTTGGGGTGTGGGCAGTGAAATGTTTTTGGTTAAAAACTCAAGGCTTCAACTCTTTGCCAAAAGCAAAACAACAACAACAACAAAATAATAAAAATAAAAAAATCATTAATGGAAAAAACTTTCTCAGTGGCACTGCACATAAACTAGCCGAGCTGATGAAGAACAGAGCCTGATGCATAAACCAGAAAATTTTGAACAGAGCCTGATGCATAAACCAGAAAATTTTGAAAGCAACTCAGCTGACTTTTAT
Source organism: Falco biarmicus (assembly GCF_023638135.1). Classification (NCBI taxonomy): domain Eukaryota; kingdom Metazoa; phylum Chordata; class Aves; order Falconiformes; family Falconidae; genus Falco; species Falco biarmicus. The sequence continues at coordinate 55,934,004 of NC_079291.1, read as the reverse complement.
CCTCACCGCTGAACTAGGTAGAAGTGGCCAGCTCTAAATTACTATTCTTTTATTCATCACCTGAGTTCTTATGACACTCGAGAGAGTTCAGGATATCTTTGTTCTGGGGCTCTAAAAATGCAGAATAAAAAGCCCTCCTAAGAATTTCCAACCTAAAGAAAAGACAGCATTTAATAACAGGCGCAATAGATTACTGGGAAATGATGAAGTGGTATCTGTCAGCATGATGGCCGTGAAGCTCGTCCATCAGTGACTTAATTACTACCAAGGGCTCTCTGGCAGCAAAGGCAAGTTCAAAGGCGAGCAATAAGGGCATTTTTCAGATAGTTTCTTGGTGTCCACAGGAAAACACAAAGATGCTTGTTCAAAAATTCTGTGAGTGAAAAGCAGAGTCTGGTGTGGGGCAGGTTAGAGCTGGGAATTAGAGGCAGCAAAAAGAGGCAGCAGAGGTCTGGAAAATACAAACAGACGGCTGTGCCTGATGCAAAAAGCAAGGCAGCAAGGCAAACCCGTGGAGATGTAAAAGCAGAGAGGTGTGCCAGCCAGGGCAACTGGGTGGGGAAATGCTGTGAACAGGTACGTGCCCAGTAGGACTGTGCTTGCCAAGGCTAGGGAGAAGGTTGCTGCAAATTTGATAGGAATCCAGTTCATGTAGTCCACAGATACTTGCCAGGGATGGATTCAGCAGCTCAGTTTGGATACCCAAAATGTCAGTGAGATAGCTAAGCCCCAAGAAACAGAGGAATGTGTTTGAACACCTCCCTGGTTTTTTCTGCTGCCTTCACGCTCAGCAAGTGCATCTCTGCTAGAGCAGAAGCTATCAGAGCCATAAATGTGCCCAGGGCAGAGGTGCACATGCATGGGAGACGTGTGCACAAAGCCACCCACCAACAGTCACAGCTGTGACACCCATGGGTGATGAGGAAAGATGCCATTCAGCACAAACACATCATCCTCCCCACATCCCTGGTGGCCATTTCCCAAAGCAGCGTTGGTGTCAGCTTTTCCGCTCTCACAACAGCCACTGAAGTGCTGCTCTAGTACTTCAAAAGTGTCTGTTAAAGTAGCACTATGACAGTCACCAAACAGGCCACTGCTATCTATCTTTAGGGATAAGATAAGACATCAAAGTGATTGATTCCCAGTTCTTCACGTCAGAGCCGAACGTGGGGCCGGTGGCAGCCCACGCATCCCCCCATCCCGCAGGAGTGTGGTTGCATGTGGGAAGGACTGTCAGATTCCCAGTGGCTTTTTTTTTTTTTCCTTCAGTCAACTTTATCTCCTTCCTGTTGGCAACCAAGCTTAATTTGTGCTTTTGAAATTATTTCCCTACCTTTAAATAACAATAAGAAACACCCACGGAAAAATGTCTTGGTGCCCTGACAAGCAGATTTACAATGGGAAATGGTGACCACCCAGAAGCAAAAAATTATAATTATAGGCACATAATTCATTCTATCAGTCCACCACCAATAACCACAGCATGAAATGACCCCATTAACACCCCCAAGACACAATCATTTACCTTCCTCCAATACCGTGTCAAACAAACAGCTCATGGAAATGCTTGTTATTTTCCTGGCTGCAAAAGCCTGCCTGCTAGCCAGTGGAAAAATGAGGGAAAGTTGTAAATGAGAACTCTTTCCCGATTTATTTTAAATTTGCTAGCAGATAGTCATCGATGGTCTACTTGAGAGGCTGTTCTGCCCTCCCTTTCCACGCTCCTTGTTGTCTAATACACATGGTATCATCCCTCCTCAGCAGAACCGGAGGAATGCATATGTCACACTGCGAACCCAAAGCAAATAAGAACATCTCTTATCTGAGCTGAGCTCCCTGAGAAGGTGCTGGCTGATGGGAGATAGGAAGAGGCTTGCTTGAGGGATCTCTGAAAGCTCCTTATGGCCTGTTGTGAGGCATCCAGATACGGGCTGCAATGGGATGATCCGAGGGAGAGCTTAATAAGTGACTTTCAGAGGTTTTAACAGCAGGAAGAAAGGAAAATGCATTGTCTTTACTTCCCCCCTAGAGTGTGTCCTGGGCTGCCACAGGGGCCCAGGATGATGGTTCTCCCGGTTGATGGTTATTCTCACCGGGGAGGACCCGGCTTGCTGTGTTGATATGGCATTTTGAGGGACTCTTGTGGTTTGTGCTGCTTGAGAAAGGTCCCCAGCCAAATGTTTTTTCATACTCTTTCATTCCGAAGCACCCATTTCTGGGGGCCACCCACGGACACATGGGAAACCACACAATCAGGGAACACCTCTGGGAAATGCAAGCCTTTGTGCAAAGCAGCGGAGGGAGGTGAATGGAGTTCGCCTGGAAAGCCAGAGCTGCATAAAACCCACCTGGTTTTCATTGAAGAAAGACGTTGTGCTGAGATGATATTAAACTCCCTAATGCATGGTCTGGAAGAACAAGCGTGTGCTGCCTGCCATCCTACCATCAACTCCTGCTGCACAGCAGCAACCAAATAAAAGTGAGAAATAAAGTTCCTAGGCTGACGGACTGGGGAGAAAAAGAAAAAAGAAAAAAAAAAAAAAGAAGAAAGAAATGATACAATCAATTAAGCAACAGAATTATTTTCCAAGGAGGCAGTCAATAAGGCAGAAACACTAGAGATACAAATAGCCTGGAGGAACACGCTGGCGGCTTTAGTGCAGCCGGCTCTTTTCCATTAGCAGAAAGGGATTGCTTAGCTGGACACGCGGGGTCACTTTCCGCTTCGGTTCCTCCCAATCAACGGCTAAACTAACAGGTGCAACCTGATGTTTAAATTTGAATACAGATAATGGAGAGCTGCCAGAGCAGCGACGAGAGAGAAAACCGGCGTGGCAGATGCCTGTTGAGATGAAAGTGGGGATACCGGCAGAAGGGCTCCGGAGCTGGGTGGCGAGGAGGAGAGGTTCAGCCCGTCACCAGCGCAACGGCTGCTGGATATCCTGTGAAACATGAGTGGGAAATCTGAACACAATTACAAGAGGTCAAGTGTCCGCATCAGAAAGCTATGAAAATCACGGGAAGTGATTATTAATAGCCATAGCAGAGAGGCTGAGGACTTAGCAGGTGGTCCTTTCATAAGAGGGACGTACCTGTTTTGTAGGGGCAGGCAAACTCGCACCCCTTGGCACTGTCAATCAGACCCTTTCTCTGCGACAGCAAGTCTCGGTCTCAGCAAACACACAACGGGAGGGGATAACAGCAGTAGGTTGGATGGGATTCCTGCTTTGCCCCAGCCTTTCTGCGTAATCGTGGGCAAAGCCACCCCACACTATCCCATTTCCCATCCCCAGGAAGCAAATAATAATTGTCTCTCCTTCTCTGGTGGCCAAGATTTGGACCAAGGAGGCAGTGGGAAATCCTGAAATGAGATGGTTATTGAGGACCCTAGGAGCTTATGCTTAATGCAGTCTCGTGACTTCTCAGCTGTGCGGGCAAAATCCAGGTTTCTTACCCCCAGAAATGCAGGGATGGGACCTGCTATGGGATAGAGTCAGTCTGGACTGAAGAACTGGACTTCCACTGCCTCCAGCAGGCATGAGATCCAGTAGCAATTCCTACTCCGGGCTGGGTATCCCAAACCACAGTAGCCACCATGCCATAAACCAGCATTTTGGTCACTCAGCAGGTTTCAGAGCTTTTACCAAGACAAAGTAGGCAGGAGCATGGTGGTTTTCTCTCTCCTGGTAGGTGGCTGCCCTGGGCAACAGTCTTTTTTCTGCAAATCCTGTCCATGGTTTGTTCCCTGTGGCTCCCGCATTTAACCTATGATCCAGATACATAAAATACCCAACTTTACAATAATTAACTCTCTTGGAAGCCACCAGAATGTAATAGAGATTTGTGCACAGTCCTTCTCAGTAAAACACAACTGTTTTTCAAAATGGTTTAGCTTTTTGGGGAAGGAGGACACGGGGCCAGGCTCCATCCAGGAGCAACCCCGAGGATGATGCCAGATTTGGGGCAAGATGGTTCTCTGATTAGAAAAATTCTCTGCAGGTGGAAGGGTGAGAAGATGTGGTACATACTTTTTTGAGAGTTTGGATAGCAGATGCAATCCCTGATGTTTTATTTGAAATAACTCCTACTCATTTGTGGAAGAAGAGCTCACAATACTCACATTTCCAGTGCACCTTATTTCTCTTGTAACCTGCAGCCCACAACTGTCACCTTGATGCACAGTAAAATATGTAGACATAAAATGGTCAGGAAAATTCTCCATTTGCTAAGCAACAAATATGATCAGTGCTTCTTTGTTCACTCTAAGACTCTGTAAAAAAAAGGCCTAAAAATTTGAAAATGTAGATTACTAGCAAACCTTAAAGGTCATCCTGACACATAAGGCATTTAATGAATTCCTGGATTGATATTTTTCTTAATTCTTCTGGAATTAGATTATAATGATTGTATTTGCACAGTCTCAATTTTTTTGGAAATGAAGTGTTTGGTTTCATTAAATAAACTAGGGACTTTGCTTCAGAAAGAGTGACTTTCTTTATGAAACTAGCTTAATTGCAACTAAAATACGGGCATATATGCTGCAGTAATCACCCTCTTCCACAATTGTTTCAGTAATTCAATTAGCCTGATATACAAGAAAGGAAAGTAAATTTAGCTTCAAATTGAAGGCTACATATGATTGGTATATTTGACTTCAGGGGATATTTATAAGCAGATTATTCTTGGGGAACTTCAGCAGGTAGGACTAGAACTGCATTTTTTTAAAGACACTCTGTACAGGCACCGAAATAAATGGTCAGTGCTTATGGTAGTCCAGCCTGGAGATCCTCTGACAACATAGGTCCAAACACTTGAAAAAAGTCTGATCCAGGGCTTCCTTCTACAGAGGGCATGACATTTTTATAAATGGTTAAATCTACACAAGAATTACCACTAATTCCAACTTCAGAGAGCTACATTGAAAATGTGTTTATTTAAAATTGCTATTCAGCTGTTCCTTAATTAAAGTTTACAAAGCCTGAGTATGCAGGAACACCCGCTAGAAGACCTGTAATTCTTGGCAAAGGGCAGAATTGAAGATGTGGTGCTTTTTTTCCCCACATTCTCTGAGCTAGCACAGGGAGTTTTCTGCCCACCAGCTTTCTTGGTCCCACACTAAGGCACCAAACCCCTCCAGTTTCTATGTGCAGCTCCGTAGCACCAAGCTCAAGGCTGCAGGGTCCATGAGATGTCACAGAAATAAAGAGTCAGCCTGAATATTGCAGTGTTTAATCCAAGCAAACCAGATTACTGGGAGGATTTATGTCCTAGTGCAAACTTCAGCAGTTAGTCCCATAACACATGTGAAGCTTCTGAAGCCTTATCTTCTCTTTATCAGTTGAATAATACCGGCTCCTGCCTAGCCAGACTAAATGGGATTTTAATTGAATGTTTCCTTTAAAAATCAATGGCAGGAAAACAACAGGGTCAATAGTGCATGAGCATGTGCTCAATTCCCCCAAATGACACACGCACACCCACCAAACACATCCATGTAGGCAATACAGCACTAGCGTGATTATTGTGATTATCATTATTACATATTCTTCTGAAATCTGAATTCAGCTCTTGATTCCTTGGGCTATGGGTAGGCACACGCTTGGGGAGGGGGCACGTAATTATAAATGTTGCAGCTGGTGCCCATTGCCTCACCCAGAAAAGCCTGGGATGGCTGCAGGAATCGCTGGGCACATTCTCATGGCCTGCCTTCACTGTGCAGAAAGGCAAATCAGATGATTGCCGTGGTCTCTTCTTGTTCGTGTCCTTGCTAAAATAAGTCACCCTGCTCTTCACCCTGTGATCGGTTCCCGAAGGCAAGTGCCTGCTCTCACATGGCTTCTTAAAAAGCCCATGCATCGCCGTTCAGATGCAGGCTTTTGCCAGTCCTGATCTGATTGCAGGAGACAGCCGTCTGCGGAGCTGCGTGGGATAGGGTAGTTTTTAAGGGATAGCCTGGTCTTTGGTCTGAACAGAGAAAAAATGTCCCTCAAAATGAGTCTGAAGGGACGGGACTCAACGTGAGCCTTTGGCTGATTCCGTGCAAGCTTCACGCATGCACATACACAACCGTGCCTCGGTCTTGGCTTCGGGCACCCTTCGTCTCCCAGTGACAGCCCTCCCCTAAAAGAAGGACATTAGTTATGGTGACCTGAACAGTATTTTCATGACAGTACCCACCAGAATTACTTCAGCTCCATCTTCTCTCCATGGATGGGATGGGTATTTCCAGCTCAGCTTCTGCAGGTGCTGCACAGCAGGTGTCTGCAGCCACAGGTCCCTATTGCTGCATCTTTCTGCTCCTTCCCGTGCCCATGACCCATGTCCCCTCCACCTCGTGCACTGCCTTGGGCCATGGGACTGATTCTGAGCCCACTGATGCTCACCAAAAGCTGAGCTCAGAAAAACGTGCTGCGTGCTGTAGTTCCTCCTGGCTTTCCTTCCCATGCCCCAAAAGACGTATGTCATGCATTGTTCCCCAGCCAGCACTGCCCTGGCTTTGCCATGCATGCTTTTAGCCCTTTACTGGGTTTCCTTGCCCCCCTGCTGCATAGCCACCTCTGCAAATCTGTCTCCTTCCCTACACATCCCCTCTGCATTTCGCACATCATTCCCTTCACTGTGTCCGGCTTTACCAGGTTTTCAAGCTTTGACTCGAACAGGGACATTTTTTAGCTGTATGAACCCTCTAGAGTTAAATCCCTCTGCAGATTTTTCTTTCCTCTTTTCTCTTTTTTTTTAACCCAAAATAAGGGTGCCTTTTTCCAGTGTAGCTTATACTGCTTGCAGCCTGCTTTGCTCCCAGATACATCTGAGCCACTTCCCAGTCATAACAGAGAGAGAAGTATGCTGAATGGCGTGAGCAGAAGAGATAAAGGCTGCTGTGCAGCAGCATCTGCTGCTGGGACCACTCCACGTCTCTCTTGCCCCTTCTCACCTGAGTGGAGCTGTGCATGGATGTCTGAGAGCTAAAAAAGATGCGTGCACAGTAGGAATCTAACCCTGCGCTCGTGGAGATGGAAATCTAAAGAATTTGTTAAAATCAAGATGCAGTTATCTCTTTCACATTTACTGCCAGTTCAGTGAGGATAAGTATCAGTCATCTTCCAGGTCATTAGCAGCCTTCCCCGAGCATTGCTTTCCAAGCTCTGCTTTCACAGCCTGAGGCTCCAGGTATTTTCGAAATACTACAGCAAGGTGGATGCAACTTCTAGGACACAGATCCCAGTTTTAACCTGCGTAAAGAAGAAAAGCTTTTAAAAGTCTATGTTTTGGTTGAAAACTGCTTATCCGTTTGAAAGAGCAATAACTAATAAAATCAGATATTTTGTAGCTCTTATTGCTCTAGGATGAGCTATTACTGCCCTACCCAGGTTACAAGGCATCGGCGTCAGCAGCACCAAGGCATATTCTCTCCCTTTCACCCCCAGGCTTATTTTACTCATGAGCCGCTGGAAAATGCAAAAGCTGGTGTTTGACGTTGGGGTGAGCTTTTTGGGGGACACCATGCTATCTGCTTTGCCACTAAATGAAGCAAAGCGGCCGCTCTACATCCCCTGCTGTGTGTTTGGCTGACTTGTTACCCGTGATAACCTCACCAGCTGCCCAGGCTGCTTCAAACGGCGCCTTGGCTGTGGCATCCATAGCCTGGGCTCTCCAGGGAAAGGGCTTTTAGAGGGAACACGCCTCCCTTCCACCTCACCCAGCTCACTCAGGCTTGGAAAGCCTCCAATCACAGCTGGTTGTAGCAAAGGTCGGGGTTTTCTGTCGGGCTTTTTTCTTCTCTCTTTCTGGCCTGGAAGAAAGCAGCAGAACCACAGGTGATGCAATTCGATTAGAAGCTCCCGAGGCTTAAATTAAACAGAATTATTTATCAAATCTCTGGGCCATTAACCCCGTCTCTAACAACAGCCGTACAATAACCTCCCCCTCGCTCCTCCCACATACACTTCCCTTCTCTTACAAAGGCTCAGTGAGATCCAATAACATAAAATAAATAAAACCCCCCACATCCTTCAGTTAAAAAAAAAGAAAGTGGCAATGACAATAACAAACAAACAAGTGACCTCAGTGCTGGATGCCGGATGCTTTGCTGGCTGCTACGGGACTCAGGCTGTGCTGCATCCCTGGGGGGGCACTGGTTGGGCCCCCCAGCTCGTGAGCCATGTGGGTGTTGCAAGGACAGCGGTGCTGCCCGCTGCCATTGACCTTTCCCTCATCCTCATCCTCACCCTGCACAAGCTAGCTAAACCTTCATCTGTGTAAATAAATCAGAGTCCCCAGCAGGGAGGTACACCCGCTGCCAGATATGTTTGGGATGATGCACAGTGCGCCTAGCACTCGTGTCTTCGCTTGATGCTCTTCCCAGGGCTGATGCTCCCAACCCTACAGCCAACACCAGCCTCCCCATCCCACCCCTCCAAACCTCACTGAGAAGGACCCTGAAGAACCAAGACCTCATTGCTAAGACTGCACACATTTAATATTTTTTTTTCTTTGCTAATTAATTTTTAGTTCTTTGTTCCCTGGTTGATGAGAATTTAGGTTTTGGGAGAGCTAGACTTTCTCATACTTTCACCTCAGCCACAGCAACTGAGCTTTATCTGGGGTGAGACAGTGTAATGGAAGCCAGACTCTGCTCTGCTTGCCATTGGTACTGGGAGCACCAAGTGAAACGTCAAGTTATTTTGCAACATGGAGTAAATCTGTAGTAGCTGGCAATGTGGCAAATGAGCTACATGTTGCTGAAAGGAAATCAATAGACTGCTTGAGCCTGGAAAATTTTACTTCTCTGATTTTGATATTTTATCCCATAGGTTGCATTTGTCTGATATTTTTTATAGTTCTCTGGGACAAAATCAGCCTGACAGACATGAAACCTTTGTTTGCACTAAGAAACTTTGTTTCTTCCTGTTTTCCTGCCTAAGCAAATTAAACATTTTACATTTCAGTCGTCTCCAGCATGCCTGCCCTGCAGGAATGTTACTGGTGCTATTTGCAGAGAGAAGATGCTGAATAAAAGAGCAGAACCTGTCCCTTGGTATTTTACACTTCCCCTACCCTTGGCTGATTAACAAAGATTTTAGTTCTATCTTAGTACTTCCTTCCGGCTTTGTTCAAATTATTTGTCTTGAACATTTCTTGGCTTGAAAGTATGTCAAGTTCAGTCTCTCCTGTGGGAATACCAGGACTTCTACTCCAACCAGGAAACACTGCCGGTGCAGCCTGCTCCAGAGCAAGTAACTCGGCTTGCACCAGGAAAAGAGGCAGGAGAGACTCCATGAATACTGTTCACCTCCTGGGCCAAAGTTTAGCACTGCTAGTGTTTAACTTGCAATGGTTTATCAGTTCCCAACTGAAATAATAACACAGTCAGATGTAATCCAGATAGGTCAGAAAAGGTAGAGAATGAGGAGGCAGGAATTCTGTGGAGTCTTTATGAAGCCCTCTATATTTATATGCATAAAGACAAACTTTACATATATAAAGATGATATGGTTTTATCACCTTTAAGGAAGCTGGGGCTGTGTTTCATTTAAATTAATTACAAATGTTACCCATTAACGTTCTTCTGACCTCTTGCTGACTAATTAAAGGCCTATCATGATGCTCAGAAATGTTATTCAAAGTGAACCAGTCTTGAAATACGTAATGTAATATATACGATTAAGAAAAGTATAGCAATTGCCTAATTAGGTAAACAAGTAATATAATAACTCTTATTTGAAAGTTTTTTCTGACTGCTTCCTGAGCTGGGAGACAATTAAAAAAATAAAAAAGAATGAAAAATCCAAGTCCAAATGCAGCAGGCCAGAACTGTTTTTTAGACACAGGGTAAACAAACCTCCCATGGTTTAACCATCACTTATAAAGACAGAAAGAATTCAAGCTTTCCAAGTGGACTCTACTTTTGACAAAGCAAATCATTCTATTTCTGCCTTAAATCATGATCTGGAAATGAAGGGCATTTCAAATGTCACTTGATGTAGCGCACTGACGTGGCTGTATTTTGGTAAGAAACCTATCATTAACTAGTCTTAAAAGTTTGTACAGGGCTCGGCAACCATTTGATGGTCTGCTGCAAGCGCCACGGAGACAACCTCAATTCTGGCATTGCCACACTTGTGTAAGCCTGGCTGCGTGACCTTAAGACATCTGTCTGTATGTGGCAAGTACAGATCCTATTTCTCCCTTCCTTACATTTGCTCCAGTCGTTCACATCCGTGCAAAGCAGGTGCAAAACGTCATGACTGTTCTCACGCAAACAACGAGAAGGTCGGTCAATGCCAGTAATGATGCCTCAAAGTTAATTACCCCCTACTTTGAAGGGGGGGGAGGGTAAAATTAGAATATAATCCTGAATTTAACAAACATAAAAGAGCATTTAATTATTCTAGTTATATTGTTATCCCCAGACACTTTCTCATTTTTGACAGGATCTGCTCCTCTAGGGCAGGAGATAATTGCTTATTTCCTTGTACACTTCAGTGATCATTCTGGAGTAGTTAATGATTTATTAGGAGAGCTGGAAGTGTTCAGCCGCTCTGCATGTCAGGCAGCAGCACTGTGTCCAGCACCTTTGATGCTGATAACAAAAAATCCAGCAGCCCAGAATCAGGGCCACTGATCAGGAGCACTGCCAGGCAGTGACAGGGTGGTGATACAGGCTCTTTGCAGAGATTCCCCTCCTGTGAGATACCTGTGATGAGTCAGACTCTGGGAAGAAAAGATAATTCTGGTGTAGGGAAGTCTCTCCCACTCCGTGTTTACCTGCTGTAAAATCTCCTCCGGGCCGGCGGAAGCACAGCTGCATTAGCACAAAGCCTGTGGTCTGGCTGGAACCCTCTCCAGACTTTCAGGTTGTCAAATTAACATTTGCATCAATTTAATTTTCACATGACTCATCATTAAGTGATTCAGTCTCCAAACAGCCTTCAAATGGAGCTGACCTCTCTTTCAAAGCTTGACCTCAGGTGGGGATTGAGAGGAGGAACAGGAGACTGATGCAAGTGCAGATGCCAGGGTCAGGCAGCTCTGGCTTCCCAGGGCGCAGCTCGCAGAGGACCAGGGCTGTCGCTGCGCACCCACCACCTGCCACACACGCTTCCTTGCCGCCTTGTATCAACCGGCAAAAAGGACAGTACGCACAGAGATAGGAGTGGAAAGCAACCGCAAGACAGCAAAAAGCACCCATGTGGGACCCTAACGCTGAGATTGAAACGTATTTTTTAGGTAAGACCTATGAGCTGTATGAAACTTACCCAAGTCCTGTGCACTCTCTTGGTGCCCAGGATGTCCTTTTGCCTGGAGCAAGCTGGGACGCGCTGGCGTTAAATGTCAGTAGATGGGACTACAGTGAAGAATTTGCAGGGGACATGCTTTCCTGAAAGCATAAAGGCCCAGCCTTTTTCAGCCTGTCTTTAGACCTCTGCAGCTGCATGTTTTGCCTCCAGACACTTCCCTAGTGGACATCAATAGTGATGTAGCAATCACACCAGCAGGCAGGTGAGTTTGAAGACCGGTCCCTTTTCAAGTTGCTTGTAAAAGAACTGTGGTTCCCATCGCTCCTAGGGAAGCAGGAGGGGCTGCAGCACCTGGTTTGATGAGGAACACAGAAACCAAATGTAGTGCTAATATTTGTAGAGGGAGAAAACAAAGCTCTGAGGGGGAACAAACCCTACAGCAGGTGTTCACCTACACCTGGGTAAGATGGGTCAAGCCACCCCTCTGGAGGCATCTACCGCTCTCTCAAAACTAGGAAGGGAGCAAACATCTGAAGTAGGTGGTTGGTCTGAATTCCCTCCATTGCCAATACCTGTCCCAAATGGCCTAAATTTGGTCAGACAAGGTCAGGCTCAGCCTGGCAGTTACCTCCTGAGTGCAGCATGCCAGACAACTTCACCACCATCAGCTAATGGGCCACCAAACAGCAGCATCTTAAGGATCACCTGGCAAAAGAACTGTGTACAGGTCTACATTCAAAGGTGGCCCATGGTGATCATCCTCCCCATCTCCCTTCCCTGTCTTTCTCATATATTCTATCTACAAAGCTCCAGTATCAATGGTTGCTCCTAAGCACCTACTTCTTTACACCATCCCAGTAGGATTCGAGGAAAACTCAGGTTGGAAGGGACCTCAGGTGGTCATGTGCTCCATGCTCTCCCATTTTGTTTCTTGGAGGGGAATTAAAGGCTCGAAAGAAGTAAGCAGGACCTGCTGGTTTTAGGAAGATCCCAGAAAAATGACGGCCTTGGGCCCACCTCACCAAGCAAAGTCATGTCTCCTCTGCTCCATAGTGTCAGCCCCCATTCCAAACACGGCACTTTCTTCTTCTTTTTGTGTACTCCCACCCTTCAGCATCCTCCCCACCAAAAATCCCACCCGTATCGCCCAAACCCCTGGTTCATCTCAGGTCTTTGACCTATGCCAGTTTTGGGAGCCACCAGCAGCTGCCCAAGCTCTGTGCCCTGCTGCCAAGAGAGACCCAAGCCTGATAGGGAATGTTCTGGATTTTCCTGAAGGCTTGTTTTTTAGTAACTCTCCATTTTCAGAGCTTATTGGCTTGCTCTTATCGTGAAAGGTGCCCCTGGCAATACTCATCCTTCCTTTATACGGAAAACATCCCGGGCCTGAAGTTATATAAGTGTCACAAGGGTTTAAGGCATTTTTTCCCCACTCACTCATAAGTGTCAGTTAGCTTCTTATCCACAGGCTGGGAGTCCAGGAGCAGTTTGTGTCTCTTTGGCTCCCGTATCTCATCATAGGGCACTTTTCACTTCAGAAATCTCTCTTCCCTTCTTAGGCTACTCCTCAAGTCGGGAGAAAGACTATCAACTGATGTCTGAAGGGGAGGTCAGCCCAGCAAGCAGCTTGATTTGTCTCTCCGCAAAGCTGAAAGTCAGGGGTATTTATAAGACGGAAAGACACAGGGCACTGACCCTTTCATCTCACATTTCATTGTGAGGGATCTGAACTGTTAATTTTCCAGTGCACCGCCAAGAGGACCGCCAAAGAAAGTCCCAACTGCTAAAAAAACTCATAGTAAGCTGTGAGAGTCCTCTTGCTAGTTGAATGACAGAACTGTATTCAAAAGCATATAGATAAGCGTGAAAAAAGCTGTGAAACAGGGAGGAAAAGCATGAGAAACAAAAAGAGTCGCAGGCTGCCTCCGTGCTAGGGTGCTGAGCCAGCCACCAGCAGCACATGCAGACCCAGGCTGGAAAGGCCCAGAGCCCTGTCCTTCTCTCTGTTGTGGGCATGTTTCTCCAAATGCATTGCCAGAATTTCATAGAGACCATGGCCAAAGCCGCAGATAACAGCAGATAAAGATGTTCCATTTCTCCTCCCGACCAAAATTGGGGATATCTGCTTTGGTTTGGACCAGAGCCATGCGAGAGAGACTCTCACAGAGCTGGAGGAAACCTCTCCAGCCCAACCGCTTCCCTTGGACAGCTTTGTGGGAAGAGACCACAGCCAAGTGTCCATGGCTGGAGCCCTGAATATTTCAAGCTCTGTGAATCTCTGCTGATGTATTTGCTTCCTAATGTACCGGACTCCGTTAACGGCTCTTGATTTATGACGTGGATGTTGAAACTAGTCTGCTTCCCTGTTTGCCTGAACACATCGGATCCTGGAACCTTAAGGTCCCTTAAGCAGACACCATATGAGAGGACTCATCATTTAGCTTGCTGCTAAGATCTCTTTTTTAACACTCCATCGATGTTAAAAATCCTTAAATGAAGCTCAGGCCTAGAAACAAGAAAAGGGGTGTAAAGTTGTGTTGGTTTCCCACACAAGCACAGGACAGCTACGAGCAAGAGTTAGGCTCACATTTCTTACAAATGGTATGAAATAAATAAGATGGGAGGATGTCCTCCCATCTTTTCCTGACCAGAAATAATTCAGTTTATAATGGTTGCAAGCAAGAAACTTTTAGAGGGAAGCACGGTATTTGGGTGAACGTCTCTCGCACCTCTGAAATTTGTCTAGCTGATCTATACAGTCTTCCCGTGACCCAGCCGCAGATTCCAGCTATGGTTTAATGTAGCTCTCTTTTTCTTTATGTTACATGTGCCTAACTAATCTCTTTTCCACCCATAAATTTCAGCTAAATACATGCAATATCACAGAAATACAGCTGCTGCCATACAAGAAAACACTTTCCAGAGCTGAGGTCTGCACTCTTCTCCTCCCTTTCTCTGACACACTTACAGTGTATGGTTGCCAGAAAAGTTTATCTAAAATAAGAGTCCCACTGTGGACACCATGAAGTTAATGAATCAATCGATGTACTTAATCCTTACAGCAGGGTGTAATGCACTACCTGGCTTTAGCTGAAAGAAATTTGGAGTTTTTTTCTGATTCCTGGATCTTTTACAACAGCTTTACAGCCCACTACCAGGCTCTTTTGATGTGAACTGTCACTGATCAGCACTGATAATATAGCAAATGAGAGACTTGATGGGCTTCTTAACATCTCAGTCATCCATAGACCGATGACAGTTCCAGATTAGCTGTTGCTGTGCATGAATCCATCTAAAATACAATATTTTGCTATATATTTTTTTTAATACAGGCAAGAGTAATATATCTTGTTCAATATAAACTCAAAAAGAGGGCATAAATATAGACCAAAAAGAAACTTAAACCCTGGGGCACCTACAGATTAGACAGCAGCTGAGTTACGGCTTTGAGAACTTTGGTTGTGTTGAAATTTGTGTCTTTAAGGTTTTGCTTTTAGGTTTTTGGCTAAAGTTTCCAGACATTGAAATTCCTCATTAATTTTATTTCTCTATATTTTCATGGATCATTAATATGTGCAATTTATCAAGCAGGTGATAATAGCATGGCAATAGGAAAAGAAAAAAAAATATCAGTGCAATAATTTAATCAAGTGCCTAAGCCTGCATCACGGGGCTGAGACTTCTGGGTTTCATTGACTCCACACTTGACCTTGAGATAGTTGTGTCTGTCTGCCCATTTGTCTTCAAAATTATAACCTGCATTACAGGTGTGCTGTGAACTTGCAGTCCTGCCTAGGAAGCCCATAAAGAGCATCTGATGAGCGGTACCTCCCTGCACATCACAATGAGCATTTGTAGCATTGCTGGCAGGGAAATCTTGCCACCAGAGACAGTGGAGCGTAAGACACTACTCACCCCACCCTAAAATGGGTGCGTAAAGAATTAGAAGCACACACATCTCTCCATTGATTAGAAATTGAGTTCAGTGCAGCTCACTTAGCAGAGGTCATGGTTTCTTCCCTCCCTGGAAGAGCTTGCAGAGGATCCAGGCTAGACATCCGACTGGGACATGCTGGTGCTGTGATGTGCAGCCCCGCTCCCTCCTGCACGGCTCCTGTACCCAGCAGGGTCAGGTGAGGCAGCTCTGCAGCACAGGTGGGGCACGAGGGGAACCAGAGACCTGAGCTCCAGTTTTCATTTTCTTTCTGCAGGGCTTCATTAGCACACAGCAATGCCTGTTAAACCCAACCAGCACCCAGTTCAGACCCTGCTGTTCCTTCATTTCCATTTCTTTCAGTAAACTTGTATTATCACCATTGATCATTCTGTTAATATGGGGCAGTAGCTCACCAGCACTTGATAAATTACCTGACCAGTCATCACGGTCCATCACCTACCTAATTGCATCCCTGAAAGAAATGGTACTCAGCCCTGTAATGCTCTACTTAAAAGTAATATAGTTGCTCTGGAAAGCTGTTAACGGTGCTGCGCCACATCTCAAAACAACACAGCTGTTAAAAACTCATTGGGGAGGAGGATGCTGACGGTAGGTATTGAAAGCAGAAGTGATATAAAGCCTCTGTGCTTACTGTTCTAATTGTTTAACGCATAAAAACTGGCCAGCACTTGTCAATTATATCTTTTCTTTAAAAGAGAGACAGTAATGTGAGGCGAGAATGGGAAGGATGGGGCTGACTGCCACTGGCATGACTACGGGCTCGATGGGGTCACCACAGTTTGCGCAGTTTTTACATAAGTACCAAATCTGGTTCTAAAATTATTCCTCTTTTGAGAGACAATTGCGTGTTTCATAGCAGGCCCTGGCTCTCCAGAGCAGTCTTTGGTGCTGATTCCTAAATAAAAGTGTATCTCAGAAGGGTTTGGCTCAGGAAGCTGCAAGTCCAATTCTGATGACCTGCTTAGGTAATTAACGTAAGTATAGTGACAGCAAAAATACTGTGTCCTGCTGTGTTAGGACGCTCCAGACTGCCTAATCGGGGACCTCCCCGTGCCTTCAGCAGGAGATGTACCTCTGAAGGGTGAAGTCAGAAAACCTGGGGGCAGACGGCAGGAGTCATGAGCTGGTAATAGGCACCAGGCAGAGTCATGTACCTGATTTTCCTCTCCTGGAGCTTGGATCTCCCATCGGACGGACACCTTCAGCCACTTTGCACTCTCTTGTGTCACCAAAGTACAGCTCATGCTCTTCAAAGCACCATCAGTGAGTAAGGCACCACCCAGTCTGTGCAGGACAGGAATATTTTGACATTGGGTGCCCTGGAGGATTGACAGATGGGAGACTGAGTTTCTAAGCAGAAAGAATAGACAGCAACCTACCACACCTCTATTCCAGCCCTCCCACAGCCTGTGGGTATGCCAAGAGGCAGACTTTCTCTATGTCTATCCCTGGAGCTGGAGCCAAGCTGCCCCAGATGCACCACGCCTAGGACAGAAAGATGGAAAATTAGACCATCACCCCATAGTGCTGGCCACACACCGAAGGACAGACCAGCGCTCTGGTCTCTCCTCTCAGGACATTCCTGAGTTTTTCAGTCAACAACTGTCTCCTACAAAGGGAATAAGCCATGCCTGAAGCAGGGATCAGCACCCAGGAAGGCCATGACAGAAGACCCAGCAGCACCTGGGCCAGAGGATCACCCACCCATCACTTCATAGTTAGGATGGCTTTCCCTGAAACTTAACTTTGTTTTTCTTTGATGGCAAAATACAGCAATTTCTTCCTGCTCTTCCCGCCCAGACATTCCCCTCCATCCCAGATTAGAAATTCATAGCGCACACGGCAGGTCCATGACTGCTATTTTTGCACATTCTGCTCATCATTTTCTTTAGTCACACCTCTGTGATGTTTAATAAGACCTCGCTGAATTTGACAGCAGTTGTACGCCAGAAGCAGACATAGCATTAGTCATCTTTCCTCTACTGTGGAGTAATGCAATAATGACTAGTTAATTAAAGCCTGCCCCTTACTAATACGCTGGGCTTCATGCTTTTTCTTTTGTATATTCAAAATCCAGGCATTTTCCCCTGCAGATCAGCCCTGTCTGAAGCGGACAAACCCTGGTGAATTGCACAGCGAAGGCAGTGCCAGAACACCAAGGAACGAGGGAGGAACAAGTGAAGTGAGAGCAAAAGAGGAAAAAGTACATGAAAAACAGTAAGGTAGAGGGAAAAGTGGGAGGACAGGGACTACTTGAAAGCCACAAGCATCCTGGGCCATTACCCACTGCCTTGTCTGAGACCTCTGCAGTCACCCCAAAAGTGAAATGGCAACACAGTCCACCGTGGTGCGAGGGAAGGTAGCAGGACACACAGAGCACATGTAGTAAGATACATGGACACATCAGGTAACGTGGAATAACAGTGCTTTAGAAAAGATGTTAATCTGTACACAAAAGTATTTTCTTTTGAGTTTTGAGCTTTCATCCTGTGCTCTAAAGTGGTTATAAGGCAAGAGAGTTACAATCGCTGGTAGATGCATGATATCTGCACCCTTCATCGTGAGTCGTCCTCACAAATTTCCTTTCTCATTATGTTCTTCCTCATCTGATATTTTTTATACTTTCTTTTGAAAACCAAGGGTAGGATTGTCATATGTCAATGTTTAAATTTAAGTTGTTAAGCACATTTTAAAATATCAGGTCAATAGCAGAACCATTTCAGTCTCCATTATAACTAAGACTGATGACAAACTAATGCAGGCCACGTAAGGTGGCTGCTAATTATTTTGTGTCTGAGGTAGAAGAGCGAGGACCTGATCCCACAGAGTGCGTCCTGAAAGTCAGACTGAGATATTTATCTCAGTGTACCAGGTCGCTTTTAAGACTCCTCTTGTGAGGCTTCAAATTTTGGCTTTTACTGAGCTGAGGATCACTGAGCGGAGGATGCAACACCATCCTCAGGCCATGTGCAGCAGCAGCATGGACACTCCAACAGCAAATGCACCTCTTCCCTGCTAGACCAACACCCTTTAACCCAAACACAGAATAGTTTTTTTCCTGTACAAGGCTTCTGACCTTCACAATGCAGCTGATGTTATGGAAAGGCCACAGATGAGCAGGAGTAACTGCCAAATAATTCACAAAAAACCAGGCTGTTTAGGCAACCCGGAGACTTATGACACAAAGGAAGACAACAACGATATGTTATCAGCGAGACATGATTTTGACATTAGATGTTGGATGATGAGAGCCCTGGGGACTCAAACATCAAGACAACATCCTGAGCTGGGGCTCCACGTGTTGATCCTGCTCTGTTCCTACATTCCTCTTTCGTAATGCCTGCTAAAGCCAGCACTAACAGGGACCAAAACAGGATGGTGCCAGTGGCTGAAAACCAGCTTGGGAGGGATGTAGCACCATTGGCTGGAGATGGAGACAAAAACCATGAAGAAGGTGAGGTGGGCCAAGGAGCCAGCAGAACTGACCACGAGTGTGGATCTACTTTACCCTTTAAATAAGGTGCTTAAATGTGCAAACTCCCGAAGAACAACAGCAGCCTGGAGTACTGTAATTGTAAAAACAAGAGCACTTTGTCAGACTTCCCTTTCATGGCATACTGTTTCACCCGAAACAATGTTCCAAAGGTCAACAACGCTGTCACATAAAGTTAAGTATCTCCTTCTGTATCCTGATGCCTCAGGGCCTTTTGCACCCCAAATATAGCTGAAAAGATCTAACATTAGGGATGTAATTTTGACAATTTTGGCCACCATGCCCAATATATTAGTGCTTATATTGTTAAATGTGTACCCTGAATTATATAGGTGGTGCACCATGACTGACTCCATGTTTTCATTTTCTACCTTTTCAACCCCAAAGGCACAAATTTCCTTTTTATGAAGAGTCCCCTTCGAAGTAACTGAGACTATTTGTGTGAATAAGGGTTTGTAGGGTCAAACCTGAAAAGTCTTAAGTCATTTGGATAGGAATCTCATCTTCTCATGCATACAGAAGATACGGGAAGAAAATACATAAACCTGTTAAATTATACATCATAGTCAAGACCTCCGTTCTGCTGTGTTGGCCCATTTGGAGCTGTACTCTGCTCCACTAAAAAGAGTGGGCCTACCTGACAGCTAATAGAACTGAAAATTTCATCCTATGGCTGCAGTTATATTGTCAAATCAGAATCAGATGGATTTCGTATTTAGGATGAAATCCTCAAGCAGGACTGTTCTTTCATGACCTTCAAAGCATGTTCAGATATGTTGTACTGGTAAATTAGCTGGAGGCCTGGTTATTACAAACAATACAGAGCATCTTGCATTAATGTGTCTTTCCACTCCCGCCCCCCCCCCCCCCCCCCCCCCCCCGCCTTCACCCCCCGAAACTGGCTGGTTTTACACAGATTTCTCAGGGAGGAAAGTCCCCAGCCCATGTCCTCACCCTAGCTACACCCAGGTACCTTACAGAAGGCTGCTAGATGGCATGAGCCAAGGCTGTGATAGAAACTGTGCCAAACATTACACAGCCTGGATGCTGCCAGCCCCGTACCCAAGACCTATCCTTGGACCACATATTTTCCTAGCACTCTTTCTGCTGCCTTGGAGTCCCCAGAAGCAGGTTCTCCAGCTCCCTGCCCAGCTCAGGCAGCCCCACCGCTTGGGCTCAACCCCCTCCAGCTGAGCACCCTCAGAGCAGGGCACAGAGACGGTGTGTGACCATGGGGTCACCTGCAGCATGAGCCCCTCAGCATCTTCTGCCCTATCTCCCCCAAAACGTTGTGGACCATCACTGCCAGCTGCCTGGAGGTGGTCCCCAGAGGGGCTGAGCAGCCGCTGCTGTTGGGTGCCAGCGGGCTGGCGTGGGCAAGCCCTGCAAGGGTGACAGCAGCAGCTTTTGGGAACTGAGCATGCTGAAACCACATCTCTCCTGTGCCCCAGCTTAAAAACAAGATCGTGCTTCCTTTCATAAGCCCACTCCTTCTTTCAGTTCCCAGGGATCTCTGAAAGGTCATGAAAGCTGCAATAACAGTCTTTAGTAATAGTAAAATGTTTCTTTTCAAGTATTTGTGTTATGTGTTGGATGTTGCTTACTAAAACATTCACCTGGAGGGAATGAAAACGCCCCCTCAGACACACACACATACATCCCGCAGATAAAAGCTCCTTCTAATTGCAGCAGGAAATGTGACATTTCAAACTGGATGGACGACGGCACTAATCATCCCCGGTGAGGAAGGATCCTGTGGGGACCGGGAGAGGGAGTGGGCAACCAAGCTGCTCCTTTCCAGCTCAGTGCCAATATGCTGTGAAACGTATTTTCTTAATTTAATAAACAGCCCTTCCCTCCCTCACACTAACCACTTCTCACGGAGCAAATACGAAGTGGAGAGACCCTGTGTCGCAGCAAAGGGGGGAAGTTGGTATCAGTTGTGTCCAAGATTCTCCACGTGTTGGCACTACGTGCAAATTTTCTTCTGCTTCCAAGGATGTTAAAGAGTGAAGTGGTTCCCTGCCATTGGTAGACTTCTAGTTAGCATTTAAATTCTTTTTCTCAAAAGGGAGGAAATAAATTTTACATTTAATTGAATGCAAACATACATCTTACATATGGCGTACGTAAAGGTGCTTTACTGCCTGTGGTTGTCCACTCCCCCTGGCTGCCACAGTCCCTTCAGGAAAATAAAAATAATGATGGTAAATTCAGACCTTCAACTCAGTGGATGAGTCCCTATAAGTAATGCCATACCGCTTGTTGAAAGACACTTTGAATGACACATAGACATGTGAGCACACAGTCAATAAATTATCCACCTCTAATTAAAAAAACCCAAAACCTCTCCCTTTTCCCCACCACCAACTACTCCTTCTCCGGCACACATCTGCTGCAGTATTTACATGGATTATTTTTTGTATTATTATTATCCCTTATCCTACCTCCTTACACAGGCACAGCCCCCCTGCCATAGGGTGGGAGCTGCTTAGAGCGGGGCTCAGTCCAGATGTGTTCGCCGCTGGATGCCCAATGCCTGGAGACGCAGCCCAGCACTCAGTGCATGGGATGGGCACAAGGTCCATGGAAGGCCTCCAGGAAGGGCTCATTGCTGCATGCTTAAATCTCATGATGCCTCCTCGAGGTCTAACCATGCTGAAATTGGGACAGTATTGTCATCACCAGTCACAACCAACACCTTCCTGCAAGCAGATATTTAAGCTGTTGTTTTAGAAACTGGCAGAGCAGTGCACCTCCTGACCCTCCTTTGGGTAACCCAAAAAATAGGGGAGTCATTTTGGACTGATCTTGGATGACACATCCTTCCCTGCCAAGCCCTTGCCACAGGATGGAAGAGAGCAGGCAGCTCTCCCCTTGCAGAGAGCATCAGCAGCGTTTTGGATGAGTGAGCTAGTGCAGGATCAGGCATTAGGGACAGAGGGTTTTCTAGGCATCCTTGGGATGCTCACATGGAAAACAGGAGACCCCATTCCACGGATTGAGGAAAAAATGTGCATTTCCTTCAGTTTTAATACCCAGGACTGGAAAATGCTGCATGGCCAGCACTGGGCACATAGCTCTGGGGCAGCAGTGGCCATCGGGGCAGAGAGCAGAGAGGAGGGTGGCAGGAGGGACACAGGCTCTGGCCCTCCCATCTACCTCCCTAAGCGGTTAGGTGACAGGCACAGACAAGGCACATCAGAAAGGGGACACCCCACGTGGGAGTGCAGTGGTTCCTTGCCTACGCATGGCACTGGCAAACCTTGCCGGCTGCCTGACTCGGAGCAGGGAAAAGGATCTGGGTGTTAAGTGGGCAGCATCACCATGGGAGTGGGTGCCGGGCTTTGGGCTCATGGGAGATGCACTGGGGATGGTCCATGGCAGGGCATCACCGCTGCTGGGTGCTCCCCTGACCCCTCTCCGCCTTTCCCTCACTAGCATCTTGCTTTTCTGGAGCATCTCATTTCAGCGTCCAGCTGTACTTGAGGTAAAAATGTGTTGTCTTGAGAAAAAAAAAAGAAGAAAAAAAAAAGTAATTTACTGTGAAGCACTGGCTGAAAATCATTTTCTGAACCACTGCACAATTTTAATCAGACGACCACACTGTATCCAATCAAGGGAGGATTTGCGAGGGGGGTAGGGGGGCGTTTCACCGTGGCCTTCCCCAGAGGACAGTAAATCCAAACTGCTCAGGAAGACGAGATGTCTCAGGCTTTGCAGCCTGCCCAAACCTAATTTGCACTAGAATTACATGGCCATTACTAATGTATACATTGACTCAAATTGATTACTTTGCTATTAGTAAGAGCAACATGCTCACTTTGGTGATGGCAGCTTCCAACAGAGGAGGAGGAGGAGTACAAAGTGGCGAGAGCAAAGTGAAGGTGCTGATTTGAAAGAGTACATGGAGATGAGGAGAGCCACGGGGGTGAAGGGGGCGACGGGGGTGAGGAAGGTCATGCTCAGGGGAGAGTTTGGCAAGCAAAAGAGCATGGAAATGGCTGGATGCTTTATACGCTTAGCACATCTTGCATTAAAAAGAAATACCACCTGGCTTAAACTTTGAGTCCCTGAAGTCTTATCACATGTAACAGGGGCATCTCTGGTTTTAATTCAGACTCCTAAGGCCATGGGAGACCCCAGACCTACCTGGGGCTCCCGTTCATGCTTGCAGTCCTGGGGGTGCTGCTCTGTGGGAGCGCCCAGACATGCTCCTGCACAGTCTCACCCACTTCTTCATGGCACTTACAGCCTTGGCAGGGCAGAGACTCACGCACCTTGCACCACCGATAAGCTCTGCAGTGAGGACTGCATCCTCCCTCGTTGGCCCAATGACAGCCAGAGCTTCTGAGCAGTTTAGGGAAAGTACGAATGTTTTAGCAGGAGAGTTCATGTCCCACTGCCTCCTACACCCCCATGGTGAATGTGTCCCCCCTGGGAGCGGGAACCTGGAATTCAAACCCCCAGTGCAAACTGGGTGCAGGGGTGTTTGAATACTGGCCTCCAGCATCTCCAATATGTGTCTGCTTTTCATCTACATGGCTTTTGCAAGAAGGATGTGGTCTGCTTTGGATACCCAACTCCTGGCAAGGGCTCAGGACAGGCAAGTCCAGGGATGGCGAGGGTGCTGCTCTGCTACTGATCGGACTTATCCTGATGGCAGGAACATCGATTTCTTTCCTGAAATCTCCTACTCGCTACAGCACAGATCTCATATAATGAAAACATAACCCTGGAGCCAAAACTCCTCTCCCACACAGCCACACGCAGATCCTAACTCCACGTGAACATACATTTTGCATTCCCACCCACAGGAATCCTGCCCCCCCTCCACATTAAAGCACCTGAAGACTGGAGCTGAGATAAGGGAGGATGGGGAAATTTTACCACAGCCTTTCACTGCTCCAGTACAGCTTCTCCCCGCACAGCTTTTCCCCATTACACTTGCTTGACATCACAGGATGCCTGTGACAAAGCCCAAAGGAAAGGTTAAGATATTGTCACCCAGGCTATCACACACTAAGCAATCACTCCGTTTGCTCTTTAACCATGGCAGGTATTTCCAGGGCTCCAAAGTTCACCGGGACAGGGGGTGGCAGTGGGGAATGGCAGCCCTGCCACCAGCATGTCCCTTGCCATGAGGTCCTGAGCTCTACCAGATTCTCTGATTAGATTTCCCTCGACTGGAATGGACAGTCAGTCTGATAACAATGCAGTTAGTAGTAGTGTAGCAATAGGAAGAGCAATACGGTTGTCTTCAAGATGGGGTTAAAACCGTTTAGGTTAACCCCAGCACCTTTTTCTGGAGCTCAAGCTGCTGCATCACAGCTTGAGGTGAGCTCAGTTAGGTGCAACGCTGTGTTCCAAATAAATAAGCAGGACAGTGGTTATGTTCTCTCCTCTTCCCACTTTCAGAGGACTGGGAGAGGAGTGGTATCTCCTTGCAGATGATGGAATTCAGCTTGTAGAGGTGTAGGTAAGATAAAGACAGGGAAAGACTGAAGCCTCAGTACCCAGAGCTGGAGACTGAAAAATGAAGTCACGTGTGACGAAAGGAAACCAACTGTGTGCATTGCAAATGCAGCGCTTGCAGCAAGCCCTACACTTCTTGCCCATCTGCTTTTGGGACCATTACATGCATATCCATGCACAGGCATAGGGCGATAATCCTACCTTGTCCACCTCGCCGAGCGGCATCACAGGGCTGATGTTCTACAGAAGGTCCTGCAGCTGCCACTGAAGCAGCTCAGGTTCCACCCAAAGGGACCTGCTGATGGCTGAGGGACATGATTTGGCATCTTCCCCTCTAGCATTGTCACCGGTTAGGTCAGCTTTCTCGCCTTGCTTTCACACCCTTCAGTTTTCACTTACCTTGCATCTTACAACACTTCAGTAATGAAATCCAAGTTCAAGCCCACTGTTACAGCCAGGCTGTCTAATCCAGCTATGGTTCCATTTCACCACGCTTTGTGTCCTGTTGTGGCTCCCCAGGTGCCATGGCCACCCTGCTTTTGAGGGACCACAGCACCAAAGAGCATCAGCTGGGTCACACAACAGGTGTAGGGGGAGGAAGGCTTATTTTTCTTAATACATGAGAATAAAATGAGGCTGGCAGGGAGACGGGCTGGTCTTCCTCCAGATGGGCGCACCCATGGAAAGATGTGACAGGACTTCAGGCTGTTGAGCACCAGCAGCTCGGTGGGTGCTCCCGTTCCCTCCCCAGCTCCAGCCTGCTGAGTGCCGAGCCCTGGCTCATCGGCTGCTGAGAGCTGCTAAAGAAAAATTGCACAGGTCTGTATTTGTTGTCTTGGGCATATTTATGCTTGACACAAACCAAATTTACTTCTGTCATCTGCTAAATACCTCCACACTGGTTTTTAAGCAAAGTTGGAAGCACTTCATTCCAGACCTGTTTTCTGCATCTTTCCCCACTCACTGGACACTCCGGTGGGGATCCCAGCCATTGTACCTCTCAAACTAACATCAAAAGCTTTGCATTCAGCTCTTGGAAGTGAGTGTTTTGGGAATATTATGTTGCCACAGCTGTTAATTTTTCACATGGCAGGTGGAAAACTTGCCCTCTTTGAAGGGCATGACGGAAAAGGCCAGTTGCTCTGTAATATTTTACAAGACGAGAAAGTGGGGGCTGTTTGTAGCCATCCCAGAGCATCCATCCCAGAGTATCCACACAGACACTCCAGATATTTTAACCAAATACTCAAAGCTCTTGTTTGGTCTTTTCCTCCAGGCTATGGCAAAAGCGGACAAGCCATTAATTGCACAGGCAGATGGCTATTAGGAAGCGTGTGAGAACTGGCTACACCAGCACTGTGTAGGTGGAGCTGATTAGATGGACCTGAATAAAAAAAAAAAAAAAAAAAAAAAAAAGGTACATTTCCTTTGCTGCATGGTGAGAAAAGCTTTTCCTCTGTGACTGCAGGAGAAGACAATTCAAAAATAACAGGAAAATTGCTCCTCACTTCCCCACTGAGCCAGGTTACTAGCAAAAGCACTTTGGGGTTTATATATAAATTCCTCCACAGCTTCATTGCTGAGCAACAAACACATGGGACTAGGATGGGCACAGGGGGATTTGGCATTTTCTTCACACAGGCTGGCACAGGTTAAACACGTAGAGACCCAGGCACTAC
Organism: Falco biarmicus; assembly: GCF_023638135.1. NCBI lineage: Eukaryota > Metazoa > Chordata > Aves > Falconiformes > Falconidae > Falco > Falco biarmicus. The sequence goes on along the minus strand of NC_079291.1, from coordinate 55,908,159 downwards.
AGTACCAGAGGTGCCCTATTCCCTGCAAGCTGCCACCAAAAACCCCCTCTGTTGCCCTGCGGTCCCATCTTTAAGGAGCTCTGGTTTATCCACCTGCCTGAGATGCATCTTTGGAGCTGCTTCACCATGGAGACCTCCCACCAAAACCAGCTATCATAGTTCAACAGCCCATTCCACCCACCAGCACAGATGATGAAGGCACCTGGCAGGCAGGAGACCTTCCAGTCTTCTGGGGCTGACATGGCCACCTGTCCGGCCAGCAGCCCCTGGGGACAGCACAGCCCTAGCTGGCCAGTTCAGTAGGGTTTGTAGAAACTGGAAGTTTCCACTAGAAAAATCCATGGCTTCAAGTACATGAACCAAATTAAAGAAGGCTGTGAAATCATGCCTGCTCGGACATCTCACTAAACCAGGTGGTGTACTGGCAGAATCATGGAATTGTCTAGGTTGGAAAAGACCTTTAAGATCACCAAGTCCAATTGTAAACCTAACACTGCCAAGCCCACCAGTAAACCATGTCCCTAAGCACCACACCTACACATCTTTTAAATGCCTCCAGGGATGGTGACTCAACCACCTCCCTGGGCAGCCTGTTCCAGTGCTTGACAACCCTTTCGGTGAAGGAATTTTCCCTAATACCCAACCCTTAATATCCAATCTAAACCTTCCCTGGTACAACTTGAGGCCATTTCTTCTTGTCCTATCACTTGTTACTCGGGTGGAGAGACCCACACCCCCCTCACTGCAGCCTAGTTTCAGGCAGTCGTAGGGAGCAATTAGGTCTCCTCTGAGCCTGCTCTTCTCCAAGCTGAACCACCCCAGTTCCCTCAGCCAATTCCAACAAAGGGCTCATGACTGAGAAACCCAGAGGAACCCAGCGCCCACCTCCAGCAAACCCTGCTGGCCAGATTAGCTTCTGCAAATCCTGGGGTTTGTTACCTACCTGCCTCCATTTGTTTTACAGAACACCCAAGTGTCTGTCAGAGAGATGATTCCAGTGATGGAAACAACACAAGTGTGTGTTGCAGTATCTCTTGAAGCCCCTTGATGAAGTAATACCTTAAATTTCTGGGTTTGTATCTTCTCCCCTTCCAGCTGTTGCCTGCTGTATCTAATACACGTTACTTTTTAGGACAGGGACTGTTTCTCCACAGGTTAGTGCAGCACTTAGCACAACTAGCTAATGAGACCCATCTTTACTACTATGGGACAAACTGAAAATTGCAAAATAGTACTCCAAAGTGAACGAAACACACAAAAATTAAACCCAGAACTTTAAATTCCCACCACCCCCCTAAATTGTGTTTACAGATACAAAACAAGAGCATTACACAAGAACAGTGCAGGGTTAAATCGTCACCTAGACTGAAATTCATGAAGAAGCTGGAGTCAAAATTGTCTTTGGAGCAGATACACAACTTGGGTGGTCAATCTAAAGGCACTTTCAGACATTATTATCAAACCCCTTATCTAGGAAAAATCATTAGCTTCATACCACACTGCTGTCAGTATAACAATTCATTTTAAATGGGTATCGTAGCATCACAAGCAGACAGACAGGTATTAGGGGCCGGAGACACTTGTTTCATATCCCCCCATCATTTTTGGCCGCCGAGGCTGACACCATGGAAACAGTCTGCCCTCAAAAGGCCAAATACCAAAAGTGCGCGAGCGGAGCCAGTGGGCTGCAGCCCAAAGCCAGGAGCACGGTGGCAGCCCCTCCCCCCCCCCCCCCCCCCCCCCCGCATTCCCTTCGCTTGCCTGCCTCCTATTTACCATCACTTTCACCCTGATTGAAGATGAGCAGTTACAATCAAGAGTCAACAACAGTCCAGGGAATATCAGAAAATCACTGTATCAGGTTGTGGACAGCCTGGTGTTCAACTTCCCTTGTGATTCAGTTATTTAGCTTTAAACCCAAACAAAACAGCAGAGGAACAAAGGACAGAGTTCTCCGCTTCCAGGGCTCCTGCTGCTTAGCTGCATCATAGATTCGTATTGTCACTACAGACGCACGCAGGGAAGTGATTAAGTGTGCAACAGGAAAGACAGATGGACACGGACACGAGCACAGTTCTCATGAAGGATCTTCAAACAATTACTTACGTAGGTGGCTCAAACAAGTGTGTAAAGCCTCACCCCCCTTGCTATTACTTGTCTTATATTTCCTGTTGTAAAGTACATTTTTTTTGCTATATGCTAGACTCCACACTTACTTCAGATGAGGAAACCAGCAGCAGAGCAGGTGAGCGCACTCTCTGGCACAGACCAGCACTGGAAGTGGTTTCACTGTTCACCACCTGCTGCCACCCTCCAAGGGGAGCTGAGGAACACCAACCATGCTCCAACAGCTGAAAATTATATAGGGAGTCTAGTCTATGCGGTAAGCCAAGAGGCATGGAAGTTATGGTAACTGGGGCTTGCAGGAATTCCAGGGGGTACGTAAGGCCCGAGGAGGTACCGAGTTAAGGAGCAGCTGGGCTCTGCAGGAGGCCTCCAGAGGTGAGTCACATGCCGCACTTTTGCTGGTGTTGTAATGGCAAGCTGTCAGCAGAGAGGGAAGATACCTGGAGTTCCTCGCATACAACCAATGCTGTCCCAAAGGCGCTTTTTTTTGCTACGGATGGACACGTAGCCATAGCACTGAGAGCTGTTTCAGCTGTCCAGAGAAGGTGCAAGCACTGCATGAGATTTGTAACCTCAGCTGAAAGGATCGAGATGAAAGGGAAGGTGAAATGCTGAATTATAAAACATAAATAATTCAAATAATGGGGAAAAAGAGAAAGACAATGCAAAGAGTGATGACAGATACCTTTTCCAACGGGTGAGACCATCGCAGGGCCAAAAGGCTGCTTGGACTCCAGTGAAGCACACAAGACCATCAAGAGGCACGTGAAGTATCTGGCACTTTGTTATTCCAGGCAACACATGCTGTCATCTCCCACATTCTGCAAAGGGAGAGGTGGCTTGTTGTTTTGCGATTTACTGTTTTTGTTACATTTGATAGGATTAACAACCAAAATTCCAGGCTAAAATTGAAATGAGCAATTTCAATTTCCCTCTAATTTATGTGGGCAGTAAGTTTTTATGACGTCCTTAGCTAGTTGCATTTCTCTGGTTTTAAACATCTGGATTTTGTAAATATGTTCTTGGCAAACACAAAAGTGTCATGGGAAATGTAACTGCTTTATAAAGTGATCTACTTCTGGATACTGCAATTGAACTGAGATGAAGGAAACTATACAGTTTTTTAGAACATCCAGACGATGATTCACAACATCCAAATAATGCTCCTGATTCATCCTTTATGTAAACAGCCCAGTTCAACCTGGCACTACATGACCCTTCTCAGAAACCATTAACTCTCGCGTTAAAACTACTGAAGGTGTTTTTTATGGCACAACTCTAAAATTATATAGACTCTTACCACTAAAAAAAATTCTAAGTATTTCCAGTTTTTACTCTTTCTTTCCAGATGCAAAATCTGAGGATCAGAGGACACCAGTCATACTGATTTATGTCTGAAATTCAAGATGTATATACAAATAAAGTACAAAACTAGTGAAAAAAAAAATCATTCAATCTTTCAAGCAGATGTAAATCTAAGCAACTTCAGTTGCTGCTGAAACAGAACTGGAAATGCATTTTTAGTCAATCTTCTGTTTTCACACATAAGTTTTGTTGCGAAACCAAACTTTATAAACCAAAGGCTGATGCTAGGAAAAAAGCCAGTGAATGACTACTACAAGCAATGAGAAAGCCATGCTTACCTCTCAGATCAAAAAATACGCAAGAAAACAAATTTATCCAAACTTAGTGGTGAAAGTGAAATATTAAGCTTACATTAATTTATGAAGACCCAGTCTACACTGGTAGCAACTTGTGTAAACTCTGCTTCTATTGCTTTTTTAAAAGAATTGCAGAATTATATATGAATGGAAGAAGTCTGCTGCAAATGACAACAGTTGACAGCTACTGACACGCTGAAGTATCCAAAGCACACAAGGTCAGGAGAGGTTAGAGACAATCTGATTTGGTTAACACAACTAAGTGAAGACTGTAAGGGATTCAGATTATGTCGTACAGGTCTGTAATAAAAGATCTCTAAAGTAAACATTTCCAATTAAATTTTTAAAAATCCCAGAAAGTACCACTGCTTCTACATCATATTGAAAGACATTTACAGGAAGAATTACATTTAAACATGTTCCAGTTATACTCCCAAGGTGTCTACAGTCTATTTTTATAATATTCCTAGAAGGGATTCCATACAAACCCCAAGTCTGACGTCTCGCTTGGAAAATAGCACATAGCCTTTTCTGGACGTCCAGTATCTATTCATGCCAGAAAGGGGTCATTTTCATTTCCCACATCTAAGTACTGCAGCAAACCATGTGTGTGCATCATGTTACACAAGAATGAACGTTATTCCAAACCCATCAGCTTCCAAATGTTTTATTGCTTTCACAACTCAAAAAAGGATAATTCATAGAGCTCTTGTCTTTGTGTTTGTCTGCAGCTCCCTTTTCAAAGTACAAACCCCAAACATCTTCCTGAGCAAGTACTCAGCCAGCTTTTCCCTCTCTAGCTGCTACTTGTTTTTCCTGTAGTAGCTCCTCTTCTTTCTTCTTGTGAAGTTTCCTAAGATATTCATCAGGCTCAATTCCTGCCTCCCTTAACTCTGCCATGGCTTTCTCCAGCCGGTGCAATGTACGGGCACTCTGCACTTTTCGAGCAGTGATGTACAATGTAAATTCCTTGAAGCCCATCAGTTTACAGGTATCCACTTCACAGATATTTTTAACATCTTTGGTTTTGTCCACCTGGGGGAAGAAAACTAAACCTGACATCTTTTCCAGATCTTCAATATTTACTTGGAACTCAGTGAGGTGGTGACTGAAACCTATGGGATTGTTTGGCACCACAAAAGCCCCCAGTACCAAGGGTTCTGTAGATGTTGTGCTCCGTCTGGCAAGGATCACCTTGTATAGGTGCGATGGCACAGCTACATCATCCTTTCCGATTACCTGTCAAAAGGAAAGCTATGTTACAGATACAGATCTTATCAGTTGAAGGGGAGGAAAAAAAAAAAAAAAGATGCAAGACTAATCCTACTATGTCTGAAAATGAGCCATGGCATATAACTACACATCAAAACCATGTGCAATGTTATCAGACCAGAAGCTTTCCACAGAGGGTGGAAAGTAGCTGGATTGGGTCTTGCTGGGATGGAGACAGTTTTGCCTGTAGCAGCCCTCACAGTGCTGTGCTTTCCGTTGGTAGCTCGAAAGGCAGCTAGAACACACCAGTGCTTTGGCTGCTGCTGAGCAGCGCTTGCACAGCATCCAGGCTGTCCCACCAACATGCCCCCCTCACCAGCAGGCTGAGGGTGGGCAAGATCCTGGGAGGGGACACAGCCAGGACAGCTGACCCAGAATGACCAAAGGGATATTCCATACCATACATCTGCTCAGCACATACATCCATACCATACATCTGCTCAGCCACAGCGCTAAGAGAAGGGGGAGCAGGGAGGCATTCATCATGATGTTGGTCTTCCAGAGCAACCGCTATGCACACTGAAACCCTGCTTCCCAGGAAGCGGCCAGACACTGCCTGCTGATGGGAAGCAGAGAACAAATATTTTATTTTCCTTTGCTTCTGCATGCAAGCCTTTGCTTTTGCTTTATTAAACTGCCTTTATCTTGACCCACAAGTCTTTTTGCATCTTATTTTCTCCCTGCCCCCCTCCCTGTCCTGTTGAGGAGGGGATTGATGGAGCGGCCTGGTGGGCACTTGGCCAAGTCAACACACCACAGCACCATTTCTTTGCAGCCCCTTATATAGCTGTTCAGGAATAAGCTAGTTATTTGATGCCTGAATCTCTCAATCAGGAAAAGCAGGGCAAAGAATGCTTCACTGCAGGGTTATTCGCTCACTGTTGGTAAAAAAGTTTCCCAGAAAGTTCTCTGCTTTTTGCCTCTAACCCACTGGCATTATATTACACTGTTAAGAACAACAATGCAGTCAAAAGGTCAAAAGATTAGTCAGTTATTGCCTAAATATTTGTAAAGATCAGCAACAAGAAGCTCTGGTAGAAGAACGAACTCGAATCTCCCAAGCAGATGCAACTTCAGCTACAGCTGAAACTGAACCAGAACCAAATCTGAAAAACATGCTTGGAAAGAGGGAGTCAGCCAAGACCCCAGCTCCCTGATCCTGGTGCAGATCCCTAAGTGTACTCTACCTGAAGGGATGGTAGAGCTCATTTCTCATACTGCCCCACACTGCTAATGCTTGGAAAGCTGTTTTCAGTAACGGTGGCTCTATAGTAAGTTCCTGACCTAACAGTTCCAAATCATATGCATTTTAATATGCATTTCAAATCAGCTCTAACTTACCTTCTGTCAGCTTTTTTTTAATCTCTATTACCTATACACAGGTTGCATTTAAAAGCTATGTTACCTAAGTAAGCATTTTTTTGAGGGGACCTGGATATAAAGTACATTCAGTCACTCAGTATCTTGGAAGAGAAGCTATCCAAAGAAAATGAACCTGTTTCTTCCACAAATTCACTACAATTCAACTTAAGAGCTTGTACATGTTGGGTTTCCTGCTGGGTCACTCAGACAAGGATCCAGGAAATTAACTGAAGCACTGGGAGTGGAGGATCAGGACTCTGAATTCACATGACATCTGTTAAAAGCTCATACATGTATGTACACAGTAGACACCCCACCCTGGAATAAGGTGTCAGGAAGAAGTCCAAGGAAATACACCTCTTGATGATAAACATAATCTCTCCAGAATTCAAGATGTGACGCTCGTACATGCAATGTATTAGGTTTGGTGGTTTTTTCTTCAATATTGCTGAACTGAATCTGCCATGCTAAGAAAGTACAACAGGCTCACACACGGAAAGTCTTGAGTTTTGCATAACCCTTCTGTGCAGCTACCCTTCTAAAAGCTGTACTTCTATTCTAATGGCAACAGAAGAAAAAGATACAAAAACTATAAAGGCATCTTATTTCACACATAAACCCCAGTAATTTGGTACTATTTCTAGTATATGCACTACCTGCAAAAGCAAAGACTGCTTGTTTTGATTTTTTGACAGTTTTTGTTAGATACAGTTAAAATATAATTTCAGAGAAAGCAGGTATTTATTTTACTGCCACAACAACATTAATAGAAAGTATTTTACAAACCAATTCCGTGTATCAGTCCAGACAGGCTTTGTCCATTCATATGTCTGATATAACTCAGTCACAAAAGAAACACTTCCTATGTATGCTTTATTCTGAGAGTATTCAGCACTTTGGCAAAAGAAAACATGTTTTTACAACTAAACTTTGCCTGTGGCTACTGAATCACCAAGGTTCACATCAGTCTATTCCAATAGTTAATTAATCTCAGTTATGAATTCTTTCAGCGCTTGAAGTGTGTCTTCTACCTCTGTTGTCAGTTTTTTACGTGACCAGTCTTAAAGACTTACTGGTTAGACCAAAACCAGAGAAAGTACCTTCAAGAGAAAGGGAAAACTTTGACAATGTTTTTTTATGTTTTGTACGATAATGTAGTAGTAACATTACTACTGCCTCTCCCAAACATGCTCTTAGATTTCTTTACTCTGTTACAGAGTATTTGCTTCCCCGTCCCCAAACTAGGCTATTTAATAGCTTTGCTATAGTTTAAACTTTTTTTCTTGTGGGTTGGGGTTTGTTTCTTGGTTTTGTTAACAAAATCGATCTTGCTTATGCCACCAGCCTTCTCCTAAATAAAAGCTCTGCCTAGACATCTAACAGTCATTGAAACTGGTAAGTAATAAATAAATGCCTTATGCCAAATCTACTTTCCCTTTCAACGACAACAGATGTCTTGATAGGGAAATCAGAGCTCCCAAGTGTCAAAGCACTTTGCATTTAGCATTCAGTGTGGGTGAAACCACAGTTACAGCTCTGCAGGATCAATGGCATAAATAATCAAAACTGACTGATGCACAGGTAATTTTAAAATATACTAAAAACTACGCATCAACACATTGTTATACCTGGTGGGTTAAAACTGAATTCCAAAATGAATGGTGTTGGGAGTTTAACCTATCTGAGATAGGTGGCACTCAAAATGGGGAGTTTCTACATGCGTCGTACAGGGGTGAGAAGGAGGGAGCCAAGAAGCATTAAGAACCCTGAGTGGGAGAGGAATGAGTTCATATTCCCATATTCACCCCAATGCATCCAGTAACTGACACTATTGAAGGCAGAAGGTTGCAGTTCCTTTTCTCCTGCTGCAGCGGGCAGCTTGCAGCGCCTGCCCTGCAATCCCACCTTCTGCACACTCTAGGGCAGGGCAGAAGAGAAGGGAGGCTGTACACAGCTGCACTATACCCTGAAGCTGCTGTAGCCTCCTGAGAGAAGGCAGTAGCGAGACTAAAGCCTGTTCCCCAGATTCTCCCTGGGCCAACAATCTCCTGACCTGCAGCATTCCTGTGCAGTAAGCCGTGCACTGCCTTTTCCAGGGCCCTTCACATACTTTTTCCCCATTATAAACACATATCTGTGTACCAGGTCCTCCCCAGCTGAGTTCTCTCCCCTTCTCAACACCTCCTACAACCGCCCCCCGCCCCCAACCTCTGCCTGTTGTATAAAAGACTAGAGGAAGAGCGAACATGCAGATGGAGCTGCTACAAGTATCTCCAATTAGGGGGTATATAGCATATGTAAAACAAACAGGTGAATGAGTGTTGAGTGAGCTAGCAGAGGGAACAGGGGATTGAGTCTGAGGACTGAGTGGGTGGATAGAAAGGCTGGGGAATGAATAGAGCTGCACACAGAATAGTTAGGTATGAAATGGAAATGCTGAATGCCTGAAGTGGGTGTTAAGGAAAAACAGACCCCGTGCTTATGTAATATTATGCAAATATATATATTCTATGCAAAATAATGCACATTTATGCATAGTATATGCACCTATGAAGGAGGTAAGGAAAGAGAGGACTAGTTCAAAATGAAGGAAGAATTGGCCTTTTGAGAAATGTAGCTCTTAATACAACTCAACTCTACACAGGCAATGGCCATACACGTAATTTATGTACCACTTCAGTTCCACATAAGCTTTCTTTTGAGGTTTAAAATAAAATTTAAGTAGTGCACAGGCTTTATACTAGTTCTCTGAATAGCTGTAAACTACTCTAATTACATCACTGAGTTCTAATACTGTCAGAGTGATTAAAACAAACTTCAGCCTCTGAACAGCCAGAGTCCACAAGTGTCCTTTCCTTACAGGAATCGGGGCATAAAGTTCTATCCCCAGCTCATTCTGCCGGAGGAGAATACTATCAAAGAAGGGTGCCCAATTTCTCTGACAGAGTAAATATGCATTACAAAGAATATCTAAGTTTTGTCCTGCAGTTTAATGCTTATGTGAACCAGGCACAGGATGCACCACCAATAATTTATGCAGCCAGTGTAACCCAATGATTTCTGTTAGAAAAGGAATGCAGTTCTGGAACATGCCATATTTCCATCATTATGCTCTGTAATATACCACAGTTTGCTTTTTTATGGGAGTAGGTAGAGAAGCTACAGATAAATGTTTCCATAGGCACCCCCCGCATACAGCTCGACAGACAGGGAAGGAAGCTGGATTCTCTAGAAGTGAAGTTTGCAACAGAAGCAATAGGTAGGAAAAACAAACTCAACAATTCATTTCCTATTGCCACCTAGGGGATTCTCCTACCTAACTACAGCAGTCTGAATCACTGTTCTGATCTGCACCATTTCATTTATCTCAGTGCATGCCTAATAGAGCCAGACAGCATATGCTTCTATTGTAACAGAATAGAAAATGGGTTAAGATTATCCATGCACAGATGTTGACTTTGATTTGTACTAGCCTATCCACAGGCAGCAGATGATCTTTCAGCAATCAATGCCTGAAACAGCTAGCTGTCACAGCTGGAGAAGAGCTGCATTTTTAACAGTATCTGTGATTCAAAAAAAAATTTATGTGCTAATACAAGCAATAAATTCCAGCAATGGCCTGTTGAAAATCACTACTGTCCCACATGTCTTCACACTACGGTAATAACAGGCCACAGGGTAAATTTTTGTGCAATCCTTCCATTTTGTTATTCCTATAAAATTTTGCTTAATCTTTCAAATTTTCAATAGCCTCATAATACAAAAAAAAAAACTATCAAGCTAAAAGCCTTCTTTTTATAGCATTAAATATATTCTTTTCCATTCATCATTTGGGAAAACAACATGAAATTTCAGATACTATTTCTCTTCGTTGTCTGTATCAGTCCAATGTGAAAACATTCATTGCCCTAACTTTCAGCAGCTGCTTGTTCCTTTCACTTTTGCTTTGCTCTTACTTTCTTTGGTGATTTGGTGGTGGCTGAAGTCCTTACAAGTGAACTGTAGTCATCTAATAATGCAACATTATGATAATGCAATTTTCAGCATAGTGTTTATTGGTTTTTATTATTATTGACATTGTTATTGACATTCCACAAGTGTGTATAAATTTGTTATACTCCTGGATGCCCAATTAAACGTGGACAGCTGTCATGAGGACAGGCCATTAAAATGTGTGCAATTCCTGACATTTAGAGATGTTTACATATTGCTAAAACAACAAACGTGTTGGTAAGCAGTTATACAAACTTAAAGAGCTCACAGGGACAGATAAAGATAAGGGCAGAAGTAATATGATTTCTTAAAACAGAGAGAACTCTGTGAGCTTTGATAAATCCGGTCTCTTAGCCAAGTCACTGGATGGGGATTTGTCTTAAGCTTGGCTTTCCTTGTGATTTTTGCCAAATCCTTAAACTGTTCTTGGTCGTAGTTTTTAAAATTGGAAGGACTAATTTGATATTATCTGTGGAGTGCTTAAGTATCACAATAAGTAATGAAGACATTTGCTAAAGTCATGTAGGGTAAGTTAAAGCACATGGCATTAGCTAATTTTACCTTCGTGGTGGTAGTCAGGCAAATAGGAGGCAAATCCCTAAAAATGACAGGCTGGAGTTTATGAGAAAGAAAACTCCATGCTTAAATAAACAGGAGAAAAGGAATACATAAGGTGTAATGGCAGAACACTTCATACTATATTAGAAGAAAACAGAGTGTTACTCT